>NC_140495.1:25115748-25565748 GCF_964271855.1 Acomys minous
CAAAGGAAAACTTAGGAGTCTTCTGAAAAATACTAAAGTACTGGGGAAACAGACTCCCAAAAGACTACCCTGTACTCCACTGGCTTTATTTTCTCTTTGCATCCTTTGTCTCATGAAAAAGAAATTGTTCCCTGCCCTTCCCTCCAGCTCACTTCTACTCAGCTGTGCTTTAGTATCCCCCTGAGAGCCGGCATTGCCCTCCGTGTCCCCTCTGCCTTCAGAACACGGTCCATGTGCAAAGCTGTGTGAGGAGGTTTCTGAGACCTTGGGAGAAAACTCCAAGTAAACAAGACAAGATTCTTGCAGTCTCTGTTCCTCCCTAACACAGAACTGTCCTTGGAATGTGACTTTTGTAGTGGATGGGATTGAGTTTACTTTGCCATGTGTGGCATGTCCTTGTGCTTAAACACCTTACTCCCTTGGCTCTTCTTAAACCTCGGAGTATCCCTGTCTGATGCTCTGAATAAAGTCGCTATTGCATGAGACTTTAGTCTGCCTCACTGTATGCCCTGCTCTCCCAGGTTCATGCAGCCAATTAGAGTGGTAAACACTTTACCAAAGGGGCCTACACTCCCAGCATTGCCTATAACTGTCCAGTGAGAAATTTGGATATAGTTAAATAGATCCCATCGAACAAACTGGGGAGAGGGTTTGACAGAGAAAAACTATGGCATCGAAATCCCCTAGAGCCGTGGAAGGAGCTTTCCTCCTCACTATGAATAGGGTTACCACAGAACACAAAGAGCTGCGGTTACAGTCAAAGAGCTGGCTAAGCAGCCATGGCTTGTTTCACAGAAACGTGTCCCAACTGTGGCGCAGACACATTCATGCCGGATACGTCCATTCCTTTCTACCAGAAGCCAAACCTCATTGGGTACCCTGGGTTTTTTGTTTGCTCAGCTAGGCAGCCATGCCCACAAGTTCTGTCACTGATATTACTCCCTGGTTTCCAAATGGATCCTGGGATGAGATGTTACTCCTCAGCCCCCAAAAGAAGGTATGTGGGTACTATACTCACCTCACTCTCTGTGCTCTCCTTGAGCCAGCTGCCCTACTTTTGCCATCTTAGTTATTTCAGTTAAAAGCAGCCATAGTTGGTCCATGGGCTGATCAGTCTTTGCTGGATGGTGGTAGGAGTGCAGGGTGAGTTCCCACCCACCTACTTGGAGTGATTGAGCATCAGACAGTGACAGAAGCGAATATTGTAAAAATCAGAACTAAATGTGACCTAGGCGTCCAGTCAAAAACAACTCTCACTTGCTGATCTGTATGAGGTATGCTACCTGCATCATTGGTGCTTTGCCAGTTTTCAAAGTAGCGATAGACCCAGGCATGTGCCCCCCGGGGGCCATGCAGCTCCAGGTGTCAGGAATGTGGGTAGAAACAGCTCGCTACCCCTTAGGCATTGCCTCAGCTTCAGAGAGGTAATTGACCCAAAGTCATACACCTTCCTGAGGTCCTCATACAGCATCCCAAGAATGCAAATAGATACAGGATCGCCCAGGTCAGGGCAGCTGGGAAAGTTCCATGCTCCTGAGCAGCCTGGGCTCACTGAGGGCTCTTGCTGGACTTGAGGCACAGACCCTCTTCTGACCTTCCTGTTTCTTTTCTTTTTTTCACAGATGTTGATCTCAGGAGTGCTCCTAAACATACTTACCCTAAGCGTTTGCTTCCCAGGGAACCCAAGTTGCCAGACACAAAACATTTTCCAGCACACAGGACATATGCTCACACTATAGAAAGCAGCATTAATTCTTTAAAAAACCAAAATAACAAATACCAAAAAGAACAATCCCAAACCAAAATAACAACAAAACAAAAACAATGAAGTCAAGTAGAAAAATGACCCAGTTTACATAGCACCTGCTGCATCTCATTCTTAGCTAAAACAGCTTCCTTTGTGGTGATATCACCGATATTAGCTTTGCACAGTGAGAGGCCTGTGTCTTCCAGGAGCTTCTTTTAGTGACTGACATAAGGCAAGGAACATATCAAGTATTTAATAAATTCTTGGGCATTGCTTAGCTACTCGGCCTCATAGGACCAGCTGGAAAACTTTGTTCCTTTTGGACATATCGCTTGCAAAATAGAAATACCTCCAGGATATCTGCTTCCAGCCCATTTTCAAGGGACAGTGAAGACAGATGCCTAGGCAATGGGGAAGGAAAGCTGACTTAGGAAAGAATCATTTTAATAAGGGATGAAACATTGACAAGTTGATCAATGAGTTGGTTCATGAGAAAACCAGGAAGGAGTCTAGGCAGGGAGGAGTCTAGGCAGGGAGGAGTCTAGGCAGGGAGGAGCCTAGGTAGGGGGAGTCTATGCAGGGAGGAGTCTATGCAGGGAGGAGTCTGAGTAGGGGGAGTCTATGTAGGGAGGAGTCTAGGCAGGGAGGAGTCTATGCAGGGAGGAGTCTATGCAGGGAGGAGTCTATGCAGGGAGGAGTCTATGCAGGGAGGAGTCTGAGTAGGGGGAGTCTAGGCAGGGAGGAGTCTGAGTAGGGGGAGTCTAGGCAGGGAGGAGTCTAGGCAGGGAGGACTCTAGGTAGGTCTTCAGGCTTTGGCTGCTCTGCTTCTCTACCTACTCACACCATCATGCTGGATCAGCTGAGCCCCAACCCTGGCTCCCAAAAGCCTGCAAGGGTGAGTTTATCACTGACCTCAGTTCTTCTGAAATGCTCAGAAAATTATATATGCAACATTAATAATTGACAGATACATCATTATTGATCAATGCATTTATTAATTCAGGTATTCTGAATCCTGGTCTAATATCCTTGGGAGCTTTTCTAAGTAGAAGCAATCTCTTGTTTCCCTCGTCGCACACAGAACTGTCTATAGTTGTTTCTCAAATGGACTACACCTACGTCTTACAGCCCTCTCCCATGCTAGTCTCTCTCTATAGAATGATCCAACTGTCATAACTTAGCTTATTTTTAAGTTTTTATTAATATTTCTCAATATTGGGCATTAGGTGTCATATATTTAATGGGTGTCTTTTGTCTCTGAATTATACTCCCAGCCTCACATCTGTCACTTTAAAGGAAACAGCCCTCACCAGCACACTCAATTAGGTCTCTGCCCCTTGACATATGTCCTTATATATTCCTGTCCTCTTTCTGAACACTTACACTGATTAAAACTATCTGCATAATTATTTAGTGTAATTAGTATAATTATTATTGCCGTGCATCTAAATTTCTGGCATATACACATATTTACCAAATAATATTTGTTGAATAAAATTATTGCCGTGGACCTCACTGTGCCTGGGGAAGTCAATGTGTGGATTTCATTGGCCCTGTTCTTTCTGTGGGAGGAACCCAGGTTAGTTTTGTCCAGAGTGATGATGCTACTGCCTCCTCTGATCACATATCTCAGGAGAAGGAGCTCATGTCTACTTTAGGGTTTCTAGTGATGCAATGAAACACCATGACCAAAAAGCAAGTTGGGGAGGAAAGGGTTTATTTCGCTTTGACACATTGTATATAGTCCATCATCGAAGGAAGTCAGGACAAGAACACAAACAGGGCAGGAACCTGGAGTCAGGGGTTGATACAAAGGCTATGGAGGGGTGCTGCTTACTGGCTTGCTTCACGTGGCTGGCTCAGCCTGCTTTCTTACCAAACCCAGGACCACCAGTCTAGGAAAGAACTCACTTACAATGAGATGACCCCTTTCATATCCATCATTATTTAAGAAAATGTCCTACAGGCTTGCCCATAGCCCAATCTTCTGGAGGTATTTTCTCAATTGAGATTCCCTCCTCTCCGATTACTCTAGTCTGTGTCAAGTTGGCATCAATTAACCAGCTCAGTTCCCAAAGCTTTGCAGGAATCTGCCAACTTCCTTTATGTTGCAGGAGATCCTACTTTTACCTACTCTCTGCTCAGTGGAGTTTAGGGATAATCAGTATAGTCTAGGCACAAATGCTTTGTAATCTAAGGGATATTTAAAGCTCTGAAACACACCTGGAAGCTCCCATATATCACCACATGCATTAAGTTTTCCCCCAGTGTTCTAAAAAGAACCCTGATGTACCCCTGATGGAAGGCTGGAGGCAGAGGGGCTTGGATGGCAGTCTGGCTCATGTGGTATCTCAAAAAAAATTTTTTTTTGCCATGAAGAGTTGCATGCCAGGGCATGGTGTAGGGCTTTTAAAACATAGTAGCTGAGGGTTTAAGGTTTTACATCACTGAAGGGGAGGTTCCTGGTACATGTCCCCTGTGTCATTCTTCTCAGCTTGTTTCTGGCCCTGTGCCGCCGTGTGGGCTGGCGCTGCCTTATAAAGACAGAGGGATGGAAGGACAAGGGCTCCCATTGGCACAGCACATACAAGAGGCTGCCAGACAGCTAAAGAAACATTTGCAGGAACACATGGGCTTGGGACTACCTTTCTATGGAGGAAAGTGGGCAAGAGCTCTGGCTTGGAGCTGTAGCACTCTGGCCAGCAGCGATATGAAACAGGGCAGCCCCTCCCATCTTGGGGCAGGCCTGGTTAACTTCTCCCCACTGGCCTGGGTAAGTGGCAGCTTGCATGGATGTGCCAGCGTGTTTGTGTAAATATGGCGGAAAGGTGTGAGGAAAGAACCCAAGCATAGGTGAATCAAAGAGGCCATTGTCGACAGCTTGCTTAATCCCTTCCCTCCTTCTTTGAGGGTTTCTTTATTTTAGAGAATAAAAAGATTATTGGATATCTCAAATGTTTTTAGGACCAAACAAACAAGAAAGAAAGAAAGAAAGAAAGAAAGAAAGAAAGAAACCCTGGCTATAGTAGGCATCTGAGACAATCCACACTGATGCCTTGGTGACTTATGGGCATAGGAAAGGGAGGCCTGTGACGACAAGCTGTGAGTGCTGAGAAAGGGGCTTCCAGAAGAGCTGACTGGCCAGGAAAAAGGCTCTACAAAGGACACTAGTGTCAGAGAGAAACCTCTGACCTCACTGACAGCTCTGTGGAAAGGGTTATAGGGGCTAAAAGTGGTGAGATGGAAGGGCAACTGGGGGCTCTTGTAGGGAATGTGGGAGGCAGTGGTGTTGGCTAGGGATAGGGCATTGGCGGGTAGGAGAAAGGGAAGTTCTGCATTCTACTGGGTTGGTATAAAACTGACTGAGCTTGCTGATGGCTGTGTATAGAGAGATGGCCACGGAAAGGTAGGCCAAGGTGTTTCTTAAAATGTTCATTTGTCCAGCTACATTGGGACCAATTTCTGAGAAGCGGCCTATGAGGAAAGGCATAAGGCTGGGAGGGCATAAGAAGTTTGTTCCTTTTCCCAAATGGCAATGGAAAGGAAGAGGTTGGTTGTTTTTTGTTTTGACTATCTGAATGGCATTGATAAATTATATATGGTCAGGGGCTTGTCTTTTTAAAAAGATCATATAGGTCAGATGATAATGCTGGCTGGACACCCTGGCTTTCCTGTGGTGGTTGATCTGGAGACACCATGTATTCAAATGTTAAGTACTTGCCCCTGAGATACTTACTGTTCCACTAGCAAACCCTCATGTGACCAAAGTGATGCTGTGTAACCTTGCCTCCAAATTTTCCCTGATTGGCCAATTAAAAAAAAAAAAAGACAAAAAGCTAACACCCGGGCAGGGCAGGAGAAAGGTAGGTGGAGCTAACATTTGCAGGCTTGGAGGACAGGAGGGTCACAGGAGGGCAAGGAGAAGGAAAGAGGCACTGGAGAAGAGGAAGAAGAAAGTCCAGGAGGGTTGCTATGGGTTGACTTAAAGAAGAATCATATGGCTGGGAAGTGCTTGCTCTAAGGATCCAGAGATGGGGAGAAGCAGCCCAGATGGAAAACAGGTGCAAGTACTTATGGGATTTTTGGATGGGAAGTAGCCCAGATAGGAAAAATTAAAGTAAGTGGCATGGGATGTGGAGCTAGGAGATAACAAGGTAGCTTAGTGGGGTTAGTTCGGTCCAATTCCAGTGCTTAGGCATATTAAAAATCTAACATGTGCCTGTGTCATTTATTGATAGGATATCAGGTTAAATAGTAACCACTGTAATATTTATATGTATTAATAGTAAATATTAATACTCAACTTTCTACATTACTTTTTTCATCTCCTCAGTAATTTTGTGAGCTTCCCGGCTTTACCTAACAATCACTCTTGATTTGGTGCCTTGGAAAAGCGCATTGATAACACTTGAATGACTATCATGAAAACCTGACTCAACCCAGCTTGTTGTAATTTCACCAAGTGTTCATCCTTAGCTGGCTTCCCCCATTCAATAATAACCCTATGGACATGAGACAATCCACAAGTCAAGGGTTATAGAATTCTAAAACAGTTATAACTTGAGATCCGAGTGTCTTAGAAAATATCTGAAGATAGCTGGGGCCAAGATGAAAGAGTAGGATGCTAAGTTTATAGCCTTAATTATACTTTTATTTGTTTCCTAAAACAGATTTATTTACAAACTTCTTGGAGACACTCTTTCACAGCATAGACAACTTCATTTGACTATGTAATGGTCTTCACAGTCCAGTCCCCACTCCCACTATCCCCAGCTACTAAGACAATGATATCGAGTGAGCTTTATCCTAAGTGCTGCTATTGATTTGCAGAGGCTGCCAGAAGCATCCTATTCAGAAAGGTTCTGAGGTCATGTCCAAGCTCAGCAGGATTGATAACTCATGTCCACAGTGGGTATGAGAGGAGAACATTTTCTGTCCACTTGTTGTAAGATGTTTCAATTATAATTTAGTCTAAGTAAATTATAATCAAATTTCCTTAGACAGTTCTGGGAATACACTTTTTTTTTTCAGTTTTATGCCTGGAAGAGGGTATTGTATATTACAAGTTCTTGATAAGATTTTATCAAATGAATGAACAATATTTGGTTAGTGTTTAAAGTTGATGGTTGAGGGGACTGAAGACATGGCCAGGCACTGTGTCTGCTCTGAGGAAGTATCTTGCAGACTCCATTATGTCAGAGCACCTAAGGGCAGGCCCCGGTTTTTAGGCATTGAAATAAATACTTTGGCCATCCTCCCCATGTGTTCCCAGCCAATGACTATGGGTGAAGATTCTGAGGGTGCTCAGGCAGATGCACTCTTGAGAGAAGTATGCCTCTGCATGAAAGTTTGACTTAACGGTGCTAACAGCATTTGTTTCCTCCTAGATTGTCATGGCTCCCTCTTTGATTTTCTTTTCACATGGCATTTTCTCCAATAAAATTGTGTGTGTGTGTGTGTGTGTGTGTGTGTGTGTGTGTGTGTGTGTGTGTATGCACGTTTAATCTCCTGTTGGTGTCTGCCTTGTGGACCTGGACTAATTTACTGTGCTAACAACAGAGTTGGAAGGGCCCTCTTAACTCCACAAATGCCAGTTGGGCGTCCAGGAAATGTCACCCCCATCCTTTGTAGAAGATGCAGTGGGAAACAGATTGTGTCCCTTGAATGTTCATTGGAGGGAGGCAGCACTGCTAAGAACTTCAGTTCTTATTTTTAAAAAAATGACTTGAGGAAACATACTAAGAAATAACATGTAACTATCTTTATAAAGATCTTCATTTTCATTACTACACGGCACACCAAATGGCGCGCCGTCAATGGCAAGGTCCCCATATGAAGCTCAACATAATGAGCCCTGTGGTATATAATTCCATTTATTTTTCCATATTCATAAGAATCTTTTGGTTTATTTCAATCATAAATCAAGTTGTTGCTCATACATCTCTTGAGTTCTGTGCCAGACAATATGCATTTCTTGTTCACATTCCAAATATCTGAGACGTGCATGCCTTAGTGACTTAGAAATTAGATGCCCTAGAACTTTTGGAATTTTGTGGAATTTTCCTATTTCCGTTGCTAAGCCCATTCTAGGCCTAGGCTCACTATCTATCGCCTTTATTTACTCTGCTTATGTACTATCTATGCTTTTCCTGACTCTTAGTTATTTCCAGACACACACACACACACACACACACACACACACACACACACACACAGAGACCACACACACACACACACACACACACACACACACACACACACACACACTCTAAAATTTCCTTAGTCAACCAATAGTTGTCCTTAAACATTTCTAAACCAGAAATCTGGGTTAGGACAATTCTGTTCATTCGGGAAGAATCACTGTCGAAGAGCTTTGTCTAGATAATTAGCATCGGCAGCACGATCTTGTCACTCACTGCTGATCTCTTAATGCACATTCCTGGAACACCACCCTATGAGAGGCACCATGGTTAGAATCAGTGAGAACAGACGTCTCACACATCAATTCGAGGAAGGATACCTCAGGCTTTGAGAGTCTCAACAGATAGATACCTCTTCTATTTACCTTTGTGAGAAATGGATACTTTAAGTGCCTCTAAAATTACTGCGATGGTGATTTCTCTTTTAACACACAATGGCTGCCTGTCAAGTGCTCTGAAGATTCAGGAACCAAGTTCACTTCAGAAATTCATCAGGATGCTTTTAACCTTTGACATCTTTGGTAGGGATGACTTGTGAAGGGCTGTTTCTACATCTTGGTTTCACGAGATCTAAGATTGTGATTTCCTTAGTGCACACATTCCAGTCCATACAAAAGGAAAGGCCCTCCCTCCTTCCCTAAGAGTGAGAGGCTCTACCACCTGTAGACTGTCCCGGAAGCTGCATGCAAAGCCCTTTGCTCAACCAGTTGCCTTTCCTTCTGGTCAGAACTGACTATCACTACAGTCACTACATTGATCCACTTCACCCCAGTGGGTTGAATTCAAGAGTTGACAATGGGGAACTTGCACTGGTGACTTTACATCCCTCTTCCCTCTTTCTCTGTCTCTTTCCCTTTTGTACCTGGCTCTTTACTTCTCACTCTTTCTTTCTCCTTTCCTGAGTTGTCTGTATTCCTTTCAAATCCACTGCCAGGCTATATATCAACTTTCCAGTTTTGGAACAGTTTGATATTCCTAAATAATATTAATAAAATCCGATATATTTTTGTTTTGTTGTAGATATTTACCAATTCTTTTTACTACTTTAGTTATTAAAACTTACCATATTAAACATGTATATTTACTAATTCATTTTCAAAATAACCACAGTGAACCATAGTATAACAGAACAACATATTTTATTGAAAATTACCATATCAAAAATTTTAAGAAGTGGAGAGTTCCATTATTTTATAGTTTTGCAAATATCATTATTGTCTGGCTTAATAGAAGACAGCTGGCTTTTCATATCTGTGTCTGCAGTAAATCTACAACAGTATCACACTCCTTGGGAAAATTCTTTCAGAATGAAAGCAAATAAATGCTTTGTGGAAATTATTTTGATCTTATGACCTCTAGAAAGGGTCTCACGGACCCCTCCCAAGTATCCATGGTCATAGTTGAGAACTGTTGTCCTAGGCTTGAGACATAAATGACCCAGCATCTTCCTTACCATCTGATGGAAGACAGGCACAAAGGGTTTTCATGTGGTACGATCCATGCTATTCTGGCAATAACTAGAGGTAATGGAAGGACATGGAGGGGCAATCTAACTCAGTCTCAGGATGCATCTGGAAGCGGGGCATCAGAGTTCCCAGCTCACTTGCTGCCTAAATTGAGCAGGTAGAAGCACAAGTATTTTCATGAAAATTGAAACCGTCTTATCAGCTATGTTGTACTCAGAACTAAACATGAGGATGGCCTAGTGTATTTGGCTTTCAGCTTTCATATCATGATATATGGAGGGGGGAATTTTTTTTTTTTTACCGTTCTTTCTAGCTTTAATATTCCTCCCCTTCTTACGTAGAATCCAGAGCTGAGAAAATCCAGATAACAGCTCCCATAAATAAGAACTGAAATTTGCCTGCAAGTGCTTTCTTCCTGGAGCACTGGGAGGAAGGTGAGCACCACTCAGCCAATATACTGTGAAACAGATAATTGCCATCCATCTTTGTGAACATCTCAGTATCTAAGGCGTGGGTAGAACTCACAGCAAAAAAAATGTATCGTGCACATTTGCTATTTTCTAGAACAAAGTTGATAGCATAAGCCACAATGGTTTTATTTATTAGTTGCCAGTAGAACAACAAAAATATACCATCTTTATCCAAGGTTAAGAGGAAGCCGTACTCCCATCCATGTCTCTGCCTCAGTAGGAAGATGTCATGTCATGAACTCATCTTGCCTAAGCTGTAATGGCTAGTTATTTACTTTAGCACTAATACAGAGTGGTACCATGCGGTTGTTTACCTCTGGTTAACACCTACACTTAGTTAATTTTAATGGAGATTACTTTCAAATACAAGCGTTTTAATAGCAATGTCTGACCTTCCCTAGAAAAGGTGAAAGTCTGTCTTAAGACTAGCATTTTCTCCTGGCTGAGTTGCCAGCTTACTGACCTGCCTACAGATTTTAGATTTGCTAACCCCTGAAACTGCATGATGCATGAGCCAAGGCCTGGAATAAACATACACATATTCTCTCCCTCCTCCCTCCTCTCTACAAGTATTATATAGATTGCACAATGCCAATGTGTGTGCGTGCGCATGCGTGTACGTATAATATTTAGATTTAGACATAAAAGTTTTCTGCTTCCCTTGATGGTCCTAACTGCTCTCCAGGAAGCTTTGGTCTTGGCTATGCTATTTCTTGGTGCCCTACTAAGCACTCGTTCCCATGCTTGACCCACAGGAAGTGGGAACAAATGTCTGCTCGTACACTGACCTATAGCTAGGAGAAAAATGGCCAACTGGGATGGAAATCTGATCTCTGCCATCAAGGGACCATGAGCTTGCTTGCATTCCTTGAGCTTTCAGGATCTTTATACCCTTGTCCATGAAGTGAAAGTAATGCTGCCCTCACACGAGGTGACTGGGAGGATTTAGCTAGGTGGTGACTGTGGAAGCCCGGCACACAGTAGGTCCCCAGGAGCAGCAGCTTCTGGTTAATTATATGATGGCTCTGGTCTGGTTATGGCAATTACAGAAGAGGTTTAGACAATTATCTTCAGGAGCATAAATTTGAAAGTAAGTTGCTGTCTGGCTTTAGGAGTTCAAATGTTTAAAATGCAGTGAAGTATGAGATATTGAAGTAATAACAATCTCAGGGAATTACAGATATAACAATTTAGTGCACACTTTAGTCCAATAATGTTGTTCAGGTGGTAAGACATTTTGTGTGGAAAAATGAACCGCCAGTTCCTGCAACTGAAGAGAGCATAAAACAGTGCAGCCTCCCCCACTCCTGTTCTGTACCGTCATTTCCTGAACGACTCCTGCTCTTCTTCAGAGACTCTGATTTTCCCAGGCCCTATGAGTTAAGAGGGTCTTTACTCAAACAGAGACTTATCAATAACGGGGTGTCTATTTGGGGCACCACATCCTTGTCTCTGCCCTGATCTCAGCTTTCGGATTTGAGCCTTCTTAGGGACTTGTGAGTTATTATGCACCATCGAGCCAGCTTGGGCAGTTACTCTCCAAACAAGCCTGTGGGATTGTAGTTACACACTTTGTGGAAAAAAAAAAAAAGAAATAGAGTTTTGGAAGGGTTAAAAGATTGGCAAAGACATTCTTCTGGTTTATAGCACTAGAAATTTGGAACTAGCAAAGATCCTGTCTCACTCTGAGGGGCTCAATCGATTGACTTTTTTTTTTTCTGTACAAAAATTTAATAATTTTATGAGTTCAGTTTCTCTCAGCTGTTTGCCTTAATTCCTGGGTAAATAGAGTCTTATTCAGAAAGCCCTTCCAGCCCCCCCCCCCTAAATCTTATAGGCCATTGGCTATAATTTAGCACTTTCAGCATTTTAAGTTTTACTTTGAGGTCTTTGATCCATTTGGAGGGTTTTTTTGTTGTTGTAGTTTTTGTTTTTTGTTTGTTTGTGTGTTTTGTGCAGACTGATAGCTATGTGTCTAATTTCATTCTTGTGCATGTGGACACCCGGTTTTCCCAGCACCATTTGTTTAAGATGTCATTTTCCTCTGTCTAGTGTGTATTTTTAACATCTTCGTCAAATATCAATGGCTGTAGTTATATGCACTCATGTTTGGGCCTTCTATTTTGTTCCATTTCTCTACATGCCTGTTTTCATGCCACAACCATGGTGATTTTTAAAAGTCATGGCTCTGTATTATAGATTGAAATCCAGTAATGTAATTCCTCTTGTCCTGTTCTTGTTGCTATGGTTGCTTTGGCCATCTGGAGTCTTTTGTGGTCCCATGTGGCCTTTAGAATGTTTTTGCCTATTTCTCAGAAGAATGTCCAGGGATTTTGATTGGGATTTCATTGAATATATAAATTTCAGAACTCCTTCCACTCCACCTTGGGGTCAATTTTGGTCACATCTCCAAGTGCCTTGTAAGGAGACAACCTCAAAACTCACTGTTGTAACAACGCATAGCACCCCAATGCATAGCTCTTCCTACCTTTCTTCCGATACGGGTGAGTGATATATGCCTCATCTTGATATCACTAACATCCAGTTAACAGCTTTGAAAGTACTCATATGCTACACAACTATTTGTGGACAGAAATGGGAAGATGGATGGAAAGAAGAAAATACAAATGGCAGATAAGCTGATGAAAAGAGAGAAGGGGAGGGGTAGTGATGGGGAGCGAGAACAGAAGGGAAAGATCAGTTCTGCCTTCAGCAAAAAGCCCCCTATCAAGCAGATAAGGATTAATGACTTTCCACAATAGTGCTAACACCTAAGTAAGCCTCATTGTCTGTGGATTTAGCATGTGTGAGCTACACACCTGGAGTTTGTATTTAAAACTCTCTAGTGGGTATGTCCAGCAGAGTACATTGCCTCTCAATAAGACTTGTAACGCATGTTCTCTTCTTATCTGGGTGATGTTGGATACCTGCTTATTGTGATCAAACATTGCCAATGTGCCATCTTGGAGGTACCTAGAAGTTAAAGGTTTGCCTGCTTCATTGACTAATGCTATAGAGTATTCTGGGAACTCTTAGGAACTGCAGGCATCCTTAGATCCAAGGCGCTGCTTACCCTGGAGGGTTAGCACAGTTCATGGAGAAGAATGACAGAGAAAGGGCTAATGAATATGGATTAGGCATGAGAGTAGGCGGTGTAGGGTGATGAGGAAGGATAGAGGTCAACAGGGTATGTAGAATTAGAGCTTGACTTAATCTGGAAGGATGGATAGGCAGAGAGAGAGAGGTAGGGATGCAAGGAGAGGGAGAAACGAGCGAGCATGAGTAGCAAAGGATGGTTAGACCAGATTTCTCAGGGAAGCTGGTGATGGAGCCAGGCATGAGACTGTAGAAAGTCTTGTCTAGCCAGGGACCCCACCCACACTCTGAAGCAGGCAAATAAATACTTTTACAAATGTGACAGTATTGTAGTTATGACTCATCGCAAGAATATACACCCATCCAAACCGTTTTTTTAAAATAGTGGTTTTAGAAAGAACCAACAGTCTTTATTTACCCACAGCAGGCTGATGTGCCTTGAAGAGGGAGCTGGGGGACAGGGCTGGAGTGAACCCCTGTCCTCTGTAGCTCTCCATGTGTGGTGGCTGCAGCTTTCCTCTTCCAGGACCACTCCCTAATCACACATCTTCTGAAAGATTGGCTCCTCTGGTTCTAATGACTTCTCAGTTTCCCCCAACTTTGAGTCATCATTACATGAATGCCATCTCCACCTCTTTAGAAACAGCCATATCATGTGCTCCTCCCCCAAACAAGTTATAGTGTCTGGACCTCAAAGTTTTCAAAATACCGTTAGCCCAGCCTTTGTCATCTATCCATTTCCTGGTGGGTGTGATAGCCACCCTGGCTTAAGCAGCTATGGAGCAGAGCAGACCAGAAGGTGAACTGGGACAGACACGGCATGCAGAAGACCAGGTTGGCTACTAGAATACCATCTGAGACAGAGTGTGGTTAGCCTTCTGAAAGTGTTTGCCACCAAGAAACCATGCGTTTTCCTCAGTTTTACACAGGGACCAGTACTAGCGTTCTCAGGATTTGAGAACTAACAGTTTCCACACAGGTGAACTTTAGGATGAAAGGAGAAAGGGCCAAAGGGTCAACCCGCAGCCACAGGGCCCTGCTGCTTGTGAGAGCATTGACATGCTTTTTCAGATGTAGAAGCAAAGAGAAGAACATAATGTGCTCCCATGAGAAATGCTTCGTGCTCTAGTTAAAGACGCATGGGGTGGTGAGACCTAATTTCTCTGTAAATGGAGCACAGCCATCACATTGGCGCCCACCTCCCAACAAGTGCAAAGACACAGGCATTTTTTTTTCCAGATTCTGAAATCTGGAGAAGAGACAGGACAGGCAAGAAGCAGGTGTGGTGGGTCAGCCTCCATCAAGGTGTATGCAGCAAACAGGAACACTGTCCTATGGGAAAGGGATACAAGGTCAGTTCTGAAGGTGCATCTAAGGCAAGGCAAGCATGAACTGACTAGCCTTGGTGCATCAAAACAAACAGGTGAAGTATTTTGTTCAAGCTTCAAACATTACAGAAGGGGGCTGGATAAGAAGTACCAGCCAGGCTGCAAATATCAATACTTAATTCTTCTTCCTGGATAAAATGTAGTGCTCCAGTTTCCCAGGAAGCCACAGTTTGGAAGCAGCTTGTGAATGATGCCCATAGGTGAATGATCTCTGTATCATGTGCAGGCTTCCTGTCACTTCGTCCTAGTGGTGAGCTGGCTCCTTCTGATCTCTGGACAAACTTAACTGCTCACATCCCCCCATAGTGTCCTAGCTGCTTTTACCATTAGAGCTTTGCCCAGAGATGGTCCCTGGCCTGATCTCCTCTCCTCCATTCGTCCCTGCTTGGTTCATGTTCTCTCTTTATTTCTGTCCCTGTCATCCACCCCATTTCTCTCTGCCCTTCCCCAATAATTTTATACCTGTATAACATGGATTCTGGTTATTATAACCTCCCCATCTCCCTCCTGTCCCTATTACCCATAAACCACCTTACAAGTCCACTTCCTGCATACATGACATTTTTGTTCTTACTGTTGTTGATTTTGTTTTATTTGTTTATTTGTTTGTTTGTTTTGGATTTTTTTCTTAAGACCCACCAACTTTAACCAGGATCATCTGTGTGACCATGAGTTTGTAACTATCCATCACAATCCTCATCGTGGAATAAATGTTGTCTTGCTATGGCTGGGCTGATGCTCTGATCTTTTTCTTTAGCTTGAGTCTGTTTTTTTTCTTCCCTGTCCTTTGTTATATTCTGGTTATCATGGCTTCTTTCCTAGGCTGACAGCCCTCTGAGGATGAGATTTGTATTCTTGCTCCACACAGTGAGGCTAGGTTTATACATAAGAAGATTCCTCCTTTAACTGTGGCTTGGTACATTTTGAAAAATGACCATATGAATGTTGTAACCACCACAATCAAAATAGGAAACAACTCTCTCATCCCAGCATGCTCCGCGCCCCCTTTGTCCTTCTGCTCCTGCGTTTCTAGAAATGTGTAGAATGACATCAAATAGCACGCAGTCTTCTTGTTTGACTTCTTTCACCAGCGAGTGGTTTGGAAATTGACCCAATCCCCACATCCCCACCCTTGCCCCAGTATCAGCATCTGATCTAATCTGCATTTATTGTCCTGCAAGTGGCCATTGTCTGGACACACCCATTTGTTGTTGACTGTATTGGCTTTCAGCTTGGCTCTATTCTGAGTAAAAGCTTTATGATCATCTAGAAGCCTTTTGTGTAGTTTATGCTTTAGTTTCTCAGGAGTAAATCATATAGGATTAGAATTGCTGAGTTGTTTTACAAAAGCAAGGAAAATCCTAACTAAACTGTTTGGATCACTTTGTACTGATTTACATTTTTAGAAGCAATGAGTTTGAGGATCCCAGTTGTTCCATCAGAAGGTGATATTACCTAATTCACCATGGCGGCAGTGTGATGAGAGCCTGCTGTACCTTCAATGTAATGTCTCTGATATCCATCGAGGCTGGGTATCTCTCTGTGTTCATATTTTCTCTTTATATATTTATTTGATGACAGCTGTGTTTAGTTGTTGGTCATTTTTATTACACTGCTTATCTTCTTCTTAGAGAATTCTGAGAATTGTTTATATAGTTTGGATACAAGCCTTTGATGTGATATGTTTTCTAAATAATCTCTGCCAGCCTGTGGCTTTTCAAAATTATGTTTGCTAGGAGTGATTTTTTTTCAAAGAAGCTTATGATTTTTATGGCATTTTATTTCTTAATTATATTTTATCTAGTTTGTTTCATGTCTCTTCTAATAATCTAATCCAAGGACACTAGGGTTTCTTTCAATACTTTCTTCTAATGGTTTTATAATTTAAATTCCTATGCATGGGGCTCTGATCCACTTAGAGACAGTTGTTATAAACACTGTGCAGTAGGATTGAGGTTTGTTTTAGGTGTATGAATTATCTTTTTTTTTTCACCTCAGGAGTGTTTACTGGAAGGTCTGTCCATTCCCTAATGAATCTTTTGTTAATAATGAAATGACCACTGACATGTTTATTTCTGGACTTGGTTCTTTCCATGAGCTACATGCCTACCCACTTTTTAAAAATTATGTTTTTTAACATAGTTATTTATATTATTACACATGAATAAAATAAACTACATACAGCAAGAAGATCCATGAGACAATCAGGAATTATATAAATGTTACATTCATAGTGATTTGACTATTTGTATTTGGCAAACTTAAACATCTTTCCTATCTTATTGGGTTTAAATTTCTGAATTAAAATCGGTACCTATCATATTTCATCTCTATTAACTTAAAATATCTATCTTGATCTAAAAACATCTTAACCCCTAATCAACTAAGCTTAATTGTAAGACTAAACTATCTGGTCTTCAACCCATTTCCTCTAAGGGTGGTGGGTAGGTTTCTGTTTGCTCTCTTGGTCTACAGGTGCTTGTTTTCATCAGGAGTTGGTTATAAGTTATTATTGGTCTTATACAGAGAAAAAACTAGGTTGTACTCATGGATGTCTCTCTTTTACTTTATCTTTCTTTCATAGGTAAGGAGAGAGAAGCTGAAAAAAAAAGATAAGGGGATATAAAATATAGAGGGAGGATAAAACAAAAGATAGATTATTGAATCTACTCCTCAACTCAAGGCCTTAATTGTTACTCACAAATAAGGTTATTTTTAATTCATTGCTATAGAATTTTGTATATTGATGCAAAATAAGTGTAATTCTGATACATTGGTATAGAATTCAAATCTAAGATCATTCTTTACACACACAATATATACTCTAATATGAGGTATACCCATCCAACTCAATTATAATACAAGGTTTTTTTCCCAATACCTTGAAAGTGGTGCTCCAACCTATTTAGGATAATTAAGTAATACAAGCGAATTGTTAGTTGACAAACCATGGTCCTGTCAAATGCTCGTCTAAATTTATCACAAAAATATATATCCTAGGTCTAACAGATAGATATGATTCTATAGATATATAAGGTAAAATAGTTAAGTAAGGTCTTCAAAAGCCTCAGAAACCTACAGAGCATGTCATTTAAAGATGTTTTTATTATTCTAAAGATTCTTGGACAACAAGACAAGTTAACTCCTGACAACACCCAGCCTACCTCAAAGAAGATGATGAAAATCAAAGAACGTCCTTATGGAGTTGGCTTCAAATGTAGCAAACCAGCCACTGGGCAAAATGCCTACTCACCTTTTTATCAGTGCCTGCACTGACTTGATTGGGTGGCATTTCATTAAATCTTGGTATCAAGTAGTGTAAATCTCCCAAATTTGTTCTCCTCAAGATTATTTTGGCAATGTCAGGTGTCTTTTAAATTTTCATATGAATTTAAAAATTCAATATGAAAAATTCCTGCTGATACTTTTTAAGGACTGAATATAAACTCTTCATTCCCTAGCTCCTCTCCCAAATTCTGAGATGGTAGCCATGAGCTTTCTTTGACTCTCTGGGTCAATTTTGGGGACAGTTAGTTGTGTTTTTATTGAGTCTCCTAATTCATGAACACTGTCTCTATATTTAGGTCTCTAAATCCATTCAACAGAGCCATAAATATCAGAGAATTAGTCCTAAGTGTCTCCTGGCTTTTGACACTATTATAACAGCATTTTTTATTGAAAATTTTATTTATCCATAGTTAGTACCTATAATTGGTTTTGCTTCATTATATTGACTACATTGCCTATGACATTACTGAATGCAGTTTTTAGATGGATTTTTTTTTTTAATATAGAGAAATTTGAAACTGGAGGTCATGTTGTCTGTATATAAGACAATTTTACCTTTTCCATTGCAAACTTATACTTTATTAATTGCATTGGCTTGAAGCACCAGTAAAATGTGAGTGTAAGTGGGGAGTAGACATCCTAGGATTGTCCTTGTTTATATCAACAAGGCTTTTTCTTAGTGGCTCATTCCAAGAACAAAATTCATCCTGTGGAAATAAAATGCATTCCTTCTTTTCCCACTATGTGTATCATATTTCATTTAAACTTGAATCACATTGGAAGCAGCCTCTTTTGCAGATATTTTTGTTGTGTGAACTTAATGATTGCCTTGTGTTTTTTTGAATATTGAATTGAATTGAGACCTCCCCACTACTCCGTTGTGCATAAGCTTTTAAGTAATTCCACCCTTCTCCATTCTCTATTCATAAAATGGGAATGTTTGTGTCTCAAGCCTTTTATGAAAATTTCAATCAAGGGTTTAGGTAAAAATAGTACAATTATCATCCAACACCCATAATCTTCCCACTCCATTCCATGCTTCCTTCATGTACCTGAGGTTGGTCTCACCCTCTCAGAGATATCTAGCTTGGATTCACACACACACACACACACACACACACACACACACACACACACACACACTGCATAAAATACACAGAAAGCATTCTGAGCATTAGGGTAAAATGGGAAACATTTTGAAAAACGTTTGTAAAAATTCAATATCTACACATAAATGTGTCTATTAGAGAGTGATTAAGTAGATCACTCTTCTGCTAAGTAGATCACTGAGAAGATCAATCTTCTAAAGGACACTTGCAAAAGCTTAAAAGTAATGTCATGCCTAGTAGTAAAGATTTACATCCTGATCAACAAGTAGGAGAGAGGGAAGGGGAGGAGAGAGAGAAAAATATACTGGGATAGCATGAGTCTTCTGAAATCTCAAAGCCCAGTGACACACCTCCTCCAACAAGGCCACACCTCCTAATCCATCCCAAACAGTTCTACCAACTGGAGACCAATTATTCAAACCCATGAGCCTATGAAGAACATTCTCATCCAAACCACCACAGTACGGTTAAGTAAGATGGTGCACATTTAGCCTGAGAGTTTGCAACCCATAACTTATGGAATTGACCCACAGACAAAGCATAGACATTATTTTTGTTTATGTATCAAGATGAAGACATTCATCAGCCCTGAAAAAAAATAAAATAAAAAGGGTTGAGGAAATTAGAAAATTGGGGAAAAGTAAGAAAACTTGGGGCATGTTCGCATTTTCATTTTCCAAATGGGACAGTTAAGCCCTTTTGGATCTCTGTTCCTCTCCTATGAAATGAGATACAAATTCTTAGCACTGCAATTATTGTAAAGATTAATGAGCCTTGGCTGGGGAGGTGGCTCAGTGGGTAAAGGTGCTTGCTGCCAAACATGGGATCCTAAGTTGGAGCCACACAACTCAGTGAAAGGAGAGAACTGATTCTCTTCTCTGTTGTGCTCTGACCCTACCCACATGCACACACATGCACATTAGACAGACAGACAGACAGACAGACAAATGTGAAGGGGATTAGTAAACCCATATGCATGAAATGCCACCTGACTAGCTGCAGCGGTGACAGGAATAAAGGGATGCAAACCTGTAGGTAGAAGGAAATCAACTCCTACTGATGCTGGAGCTGCCTCAGTCCTAAAGTCTATATCACCCACCCGCTTTGTGCAGGAGCATCATTACCCAGAGGGCACAGGGAGTCCGGATAGTGAAAAGACAGAGTTTGGGAATCCAGCACAGGGTATTTGAGTGGCAGGATGTGCTATATGTGACATCATACCAGCATCTTGTAGTTGAAGGCATTGAAACGCTTGAGAAGCTACTGGTCTCACCCAATACTGACTAAGCCAGAGATGAAAGCAGGAACTTTGCCTACATTGAGCCAGGTGGCACAGTGGATCGCAAACTCTAGGTGAGCTCCTGGTGTCTGCTCAATACCCATTTCTAATGAATAGGCCCCTAGGTTTAATTAAGGAGAAAAGAGATTAATTGTTTCTCCCAACAGCTGCAAATTATTTACATTGCATTCATGTTGATGGCTAATAAAAGAGCAAAGGAGTATGGGGACATCCTGGGACGGCTGTAATTCTTACAGAGTCTGTAATGAAGTGCAGGTCTGAATGACAAAATGTAAGAATGGATGAGCCTGCTGCCCTGTGCATACCTGAAATGGGCAGAACTGCTCTCTGCTCTGAGCAGGATTCAGTCAGCAGAAATGGATCTCAGGGGCTCAGACATGAGACCAGCTGGGCACATATTCCTGTCCCCAGCAGACTGCCAGCCACACACTTAGTTTTTGACTGCTGGGGAAGGGGTAAGAAATAAGTAGTGATTTAGGGTGTGGTTCCCCCTGCAATCCTGGGACCGCTCTTAAATGAACTTTTGATGGATGGTAGATTGGGAAAGGGAAGGATAACAGAGTTCATCTCAGATTTTTCCAGAGCTACTGAAAAATTGGTATAGTACCTTACAGTAATGTAGTATTCCATGAACTTCTCCTGGAGAGCTGTGAACAAACGTCTACCCACCCCGGGTAGGGGGCACCAATGACAAGGCAAAATAATGACTCCAATCAAATCCAGCCTGGTGAAGTAATGAATTTATTGAGCTTACTTGCAACAGCACAAATGAGGGGGTACTTACAGTAATGTGTGACCCCCCCCAGTCATGTCACCCAAAAGTCTCACATTGGCATAGATGAAGACTGCCCCAGGCCTGCCTAGGTGAAGTATCCCCTTGATTTAGTGTTCCACTCTCCACTCCAGGACCTTTGGAGACCACATGCAGCTAGGGCAGAATTACATGCCGCCAGGAGGGGTTCTGTCAGGGAATAGGAATCCTTGGTGAAAGTCTAATGACATGTCTCCTATGAGGGAACCTCAGTAGGCCCAACATGAGGGATGCTTGGGGGTAATCACGACTGCTTTCACTTAGATGGTATGGCCGTCATGCTATGAGGGACAGCGTTGTGCAATGTGTGTGTTCTATACATGAAATAATAAATGTGTATTTGTGTTTGTGAATATCTCTGGGATATGGCGAAGTGTTAAAAGTTTGCCTTTCTCACCCGTTATGAAACATGTAGTCATCTTGAGGTAAGTCACTCTTTGCAGAAGCCTTTTCTTTACCATGTTTACAATGATCACACAATTTCGTAGGTTGCTGTGCAGAACATATATGACAACAGCTTTGAATCTATGGAGCAGAATGTGAGGGCGGGTCACATTAGGTTGGCGTGTCATTTTGCTTTTTAAAGTATCTGCTTTGCCTTCTTATTTCTGTGGATGTATGTGGAGGATTCAAAGGAGAGACCAGAAAGTTCACAAAGGCAAGGACACTGTTATTGCTGATGTAGAGTGTTTACTGGAGGAGGCAGGGAGATGCGCTGAAATGCCCCTGCAGATACCCAAATGACATCATAGGGACCAGTACAAAAATTAGACAACACTCCCCAAGGAGATGAATGGCTGAATGGTAGAAGTTGGATAATCACCAGAGATGTCCACATGTGAACATACAAAATCTTATCACATCTCATCTCAAGCCTCTTGCTGTTATTAGTCCTTGTTAGATATTACAGTTGCTTGGTAGGGCTCCTACATAGCATCATGAACTGAGTACCTTCAGAAAAATGGAAATGTATACTCTGTCACACTTTTGACTGCCTGACATCTAAAAGGAAAGTGTTACAAGGCCATGCTTCATCTGGGCTCTGGGAAATGATCAGGTTGAAGCTCCCATCCTAGATAGTACCTAGTGGGCAGTAGAAGCACAACTCGTGTGTGTGTGTGTGTGTGTGTGTGTGTGTGTGTGTGTGTGTGTGTGTGTGTGTGTGTATTTGTGTGTGTACATGTATCCTATAAGAGGAGATCAGAGATCAAGGTTGAATGTCATTCCTCAGGCATTACCCACATTATTGTTGTTGTTGTTATTATTATTATTATTATTATTATTATTTGCTTTATATCCTGGTTGTAGCCCCAGCCCTCCTCTCCTCCCAGTTCCCCCTCCCTTACTCCTCAGAAAAGGGGAGGGAGCCCCCCGCTTCATATCCACCTCAGCTCATCCAGTCATATCAGGACTAAAAATGTTCTCTTTCCCTGTGGCCTGGCAAAGCAGTCCTATGGGGGGGAAGGGGGAGGAAGGGTAGTAATAAAAAAGATGGCAATAGAGTCCATGTCAGAAACAGTCACTATACCCATTATTAGCAGGCCCAGTTGAACTTTGAGCTACCCACTGGCTACATCTGTGTAGGGGGCCTAGGTCCAGTCCAGGCATGGTCCTTGGTTGGTGCTTCAGTCCCCACAAGCCCCTCTGGGCCCTGGTCAGTTGGCTCTGTTGGTCTTCTTGTGGAGCTCCTGTTACCTCCAGGTCCTTTTCTCCTTCCCCTCACTTTTCCACAGGACTCCCTATGCATCGCCCAATTAGATGCTTAGACTCATTGTCAAAAATTATTATTATTATTATGATCATCATCATCCTCCTCATTATTGTACAGGGTCATTCATTGGGACCTCACTTACAGGTTGGGTGTCCAGCAAGTCACAGGAATCCACCTGTCTCTGCCTTCCTGGTTCTGAGATTATAAGCACTGGCCTCTATGCCTAGCATTTTGCCTAAGATCTAGGGATCCAAAAGGTCTAAATGCTTATGCAGCAAGCGGTTTGCCAGATGAGTTATTTACCCAGGCCAGCTCTGGCTTCCATAATGTGCTTGTTTGTTGCATGCTTGGCTGTCTCTGCGAGGAAATTTCCCCTTTTAATAGAGACATTAGTCATCATCATGGAGGACCTACCTACTAGTAGTCCCGTTGTAAATAGATTGCCTCTGTAAAGATTTTATTAAAGACTAATTCTGAGGCACAAGAGGCCAGCATGCTGACATAAGTTTTAGGTGGACTGACATTAAACCTGCAGCATATTATATATATATGTTTATCAATTGTTCATTAGATGATGTATGATTTGAACTGGTCAATTTACTGAAAAGAAATTTTAGTTGTAATATAATGTAGACCATTTTAATAGTCTTTAAATAATCATAAAATACTCAGTGTTTGTTAAATATTGACATATATGGGGACTTGTACACATATGTATTATATTTGCATGTGTGTTAATCTACTAATGGCATTTACGGATATACTCAGTTAAGTTGATGTCAGAATTCCCAGAACAGAGGTGGTTGGTTGGTTTTGTTTTTGTTTTGTTTTGTTTTGTTTACTAATAATGAACTTCAACTCAGAAACATTATTAATAGGTAAAATTAGAAATTTCAGCTCTTCATAATATCTGTCTATTCTGATGTTTCCCCTTACCATATGTGGGCCTGGGGTGTGTCATTAGGCTGTCGGTGCCCATCTCTAAAGCTTTTCTACACATCAGGTGGGCTGCTGTGTTTCATGACCGAGGTCGTTGGATGAGAGACTACGATGGGACAAACAGGAAATATTGGTAGCTCTGTTACAAATCAGTTATTCACATAGTGATCTTTTTGCTTCGTGTTGCTTTCTAGTCAATAAACACAAGCCATGGATCGAGACGTCGTATCATGGAGTCATAACTGAGAACAACGACACAGTCATTTTGGACCCTCCGCTGGTCGCCCTGGATAAAGATGCCCCAGTGCCGTTTGCAGGTAAGATGACTGATTTCTTGGGCTGGCCTCATTCTGGAGGCCTGATGTGAAACCTCCATTAAGTCTAGCTAGGACCTAAAAGCTCTCGTCACCACCCTGCTGTAGACAGCCTGTGCTTTGCTCATTGCCTGTGTGCACTCCTTTTCTCCTTATGGTTATTCTTCTTCACATTGCTTCCCGTGGAAGACCCGTGTCCCTTCTGTTGGTGTTTGCTTATGTTGTTTTGGTTTTCTTTGAGACAGAGTCTCTCTATGTATCTCTGACTGTCCTGGACCTCTCTATGTAGACCAGGGTGGCCCCCCGAAACTCACAGAGATCAGCCTGTCTCTGTCTCTGCCTTCTAAGTGCTAAGATTAAAGATATGTGCCATAGGCCAATTATTTTCTTCTAAGAGGTGATAACTTGCTGAAGTTGGAGGAGTTGGAGTTGGGGGAGTTGGAGGAGTTGGACCTGGGAAACTCTTTGGGAAACTTTGCTCCTAGAGATATAGTCTATAGATATGATAAAATGTGACAACCACTGTCCCCACTACCTATATATCACATGGCGTCTTATATCTTGGTAGAGTGGCAAAAAAGGGGGGGGGAATAAAACATATAAAAAATACTTGCTAAAGATAGGATAGGACTGTGCTCTTGATTTTCAACATGAGTGTGGTTTTTTAGAAGAGGAATATAAAGTCAGAGTGACTTTGCCCTTTGGGTCTTTTGGCTAGAGAGCTTTCTCGGTGTCTTCAAGGGTATCGCTGCTCTCACCCTGACCTCCTTCAAAGGTCAGACTCCAGAAAGGATGTGCAGAGAACACTATACGATCAACCACTTCCATGTATTTGGGTAAAGACAAGAAAATGGGCAAAGCCTTGCCTAGGAGGCCTTACACAAAGAATGGCTGAGGATGCCTGAATCACGAGGAATATTGTTAACATTTTATAACTGTCAAGAGAAAGACAGGAAATTTAATGAAGGTTTTCAAGACCTCTAGAAGATTGCTTTATGATCGATGGGTGCCAGGCAGGGGTTCTCACCATGATGAAGTCTATTTTTTCTGACAGTTTGTCTGCTACATTATGAGCTACTTGAGCAGAAAAAAAAAAGACTCCTTTGCACTTTTAAGAGAGATGCTCTGCACAGGCCTTTTATTCATTACAGAACATTATAAAGTCAGGAGCGGTGGGCTGGGTTAAACTCAGTGTTTTGTGGAGATAAACCCATAAGCACTCTTACAGAGATGGGGGAAGACTCTTGGGAGGCTGTCTCTTTATTTTTGTATAGAGTGATGACTATCAAGGGCACCTAACTGTGACTTGCATGATGTTTAAGGTTGAAGAAATCCTCAAACATCTTCCAAATGTCCTCTAACCAAATGATGCTTTGAAGGATAACTCTCATGCCACTTCTTTCTACAAAAGATGAGGTCCCACCCCTCCCCTTCTTTAGCAGCCCAGGAACAATATACCTTACATTCTTCTGGATATAACTAATATGGCAGTGGGGTTAACCAACACCTTTTTAACCGTGTCTGGAAATAAGGTTTATGAAGTGAGTATCAACAAAAAAGTGTTTGGATCATGGGAATGTTTGGTTTGGCATTCAACATATGTTTTAAAGATAGATATGACATTTAGAAACTGGTAGATTTATCATAAAATGCTAGATTCTGGTTAATCTCCCTGAATCAGATCTCAAATAAAGAGAGAGAGCTGAGTCACAATCTCCTCCAGTTCTTTCTGTTTTTCCTTCCTTTAGCCTTTCCTCCCTCCCTCCCTCCCTCCCTCCTTCCCTCCCTCCCTCCCTTCCTTTTTAGGAGGCAGCACTTATCTAGGCTGACCTGAAATTCAGGATAGAACCCAGGCTGTCCTCAAACCTGTGACCTCTGGCCAGAGCCATCTGAGGGTGGAATCACAGATCTTCATCATAACACTCAATTGGCTTTCTCTTTCACCCTTGTATGAGCCCCACCTCAGCCCTTTCTCTCACAGTTGTATGCACAGAGGCCTTCCCACTAAGCAAGGCTTAGTCTTTCCTCTTCCTGTCTGGTGCTTGACCTCTCTTTCAAGCATAACAGAGCAAACTGCTGGCCAACTTCCAGGAAATAGCAGCGTGTCCTTCAGTCATTCCAGTGCTAGGAAGCTGAGGAACTCAAAGATGAGCACTATGTCCGAGTATTCACTATGCCGGCCCATAAGAAAATCTTTTTTGCGTCCCTTTGTGAGCAAGGAACCGAAGTCTGTAGTATAGTGACCCGCTCCAAACAAAGAGACCACAATCAAAATAAATTTAAATTCAGATAAATCTGATATTTGAGAGTGTATACTCGTATCCAATTACTTAGCTTTCTCATTTGTTGGGGCTTATAGACAATTAAAAATTCACCTCTGACATTCCGCCTTACACCTATCAGAATGGCTAAGATCAAAAACTCAAGTGACAGCATATACTGGTGAGCATGTGGAGAAAGGGGAACACTCTTTCATTGCTGGTGGGAGTGCAAACTTGTACAACCACTTTGGAAATCAATCTGTGCTTTCTCAGAAAACTGGGAATGGGGCTACCTCAAGACCCAGCTATTCCACTCCTTGGAATATGCCCAAAAGATGCTCCATCACACAACAAGGACCCATGCTCAACCATGTTCATAGCAGCTTTATTCATAATAGCCAGAACCTGGAAACAACCTAAGTGTCTCTCAGTAGAAGAATTGATAAAGAAACTGTGATACATTTACACTACGGAATACTATTCAGCCATTAAAAACAAGGAATTCCAGAAATTTGCAGGCAAATGGATGGAACTAGAAATGATCATCCTGAGTGAATTAACCCAGACCTAGAAAGATATGCATGGTATATAATACTCAAATATAATTTGGACACTAGCCCAACAGAGATGTCTCCTGAAAGTCTTCACTTAACTGGAAACTGGAATAGATGTTGGGAATCTACGTGAGAGAGGTAAGGAAGAATGGGAAAATAGAAGGATCCAGAGGTTCCTAGAAACCTACAAGAAGACCATTAAGACTGGCAGATCTGGACCCAGATGAATCAGCTCAAACTGCTGTACCAAGCAAGGACAATGCAAGCACTAAACCTAGACCACCCCCCCCCCCTATCCAGATGTAGCCAATGGACAGCACATTCTCCACAATTGTGTGGAGAGTAGAGACTGACTTGGACGTAAACTTTGGTGCCTCCTACTTAACCACTTCCTCTTGGTGGGGAGACCTGGTGACACTCAGAGGAAGAGTAAGCAGGCTACCAAGAAGAGACCTGATAGGCTGTGATCTTATAGTGAGGGAGGAAGTCCCCTTGTGTCACAGACCGAGGGGAGGGGAATAGGGCAGAAGACGGAGGGAGGGGGAACAGGAAGATACAAGTGAGAGGATAACAATTGAGATGTAATCTGAATAAATTACTTAAAATAAAAATAAAATAAAAATTTTACTTAAAATAAAAATTTTTTACAAATTCATCTGGAGATTCATCAAGGCATTTCATAAGTTGAAGCCCCATCAAGTGCCTTAAACTTGAATTTGAATTTTATCCGACGTGCTCACAGTTGTTCAGGCGTGTTTTAAAACAGAGATTTGCCTCTCAACCAAGCCCTGAGTAGCTATTTCCAACCAGAGGCAATTTCTATACTCCACCTGTTATTTTTGCAGCTGCCTTAAAAAAAAATCTGGCTTAATGCATCAAAATATAATCTGCCAAGCTCTTAAGAGTAAAAAATAAAGGTGCTTTTTTACTGTGGTCAAAGCTATTTTTCTCAGTATTATTTATGGCCAGCTGTGAGACAGGACACAGACACAAGCCATCCATCCATGCTACGGGCATTTATTTTAAAACATTTATCTTAAAAAGAAAATACCAAAGATTTATTTCAGATCCCTATCATTCTCATAAAATTGAAAAATTTATATCTGCCTTCGTCATCACCCTCCATGTCAACTGGAGCTTTTGGTCCCCCCTCACAACCACTTGTGCACTGGGGGGTCGCTTTTCCAGCCTTCTACCTGCATCTTTACTTCCTGCCGAGCGAGTGAACTGAGCCGAGCTTCATTACAGGCCCTTCTGATCAAGTCATTTTGTTGTTGTTGTTGTTGTTGTTCAACTTTATTTCTCTTATCTTCTCCTGCCTTTTAGGATTTTTAGGAAAAAATAAAATTCTTCCCCAAGAATTCTGTTTAAAAATAATGTAGAATTACATGCTACCGTAAGCAGTGTTCGTTTAAATAAAAAGGAAGGCATCAAGTGGGGGAAAAAATATGGGAAGTGCTGTAAAGTGCACACACAGAGCGCACACCTTCCTGTCATTAGAGACTCTTAGCATTTCTTCCTTTCAGTCTCGTTTCCATTCCTTGCTAAAAATGATCATCATGTCTTACATTTAACATTGGAATTGAGTGTTCTAGAACTTACCTTCTCCCTATTGACAGGGTATCTATTTCTATTTTGTTACAACACATTTGCCTTTCCGAGTCTACTGGCGGATTTATTTTCAGCCGCCGTACAACGACATGGTTCAAAGACTTCCAAGCTCCTGAAACACTTTAGCCTGGAATCCTAGTCGCACCTTCTGAGTCCTCCTTCCCTGGCTCCCATAGTGCTCACTCTGTTAATGATTTGGTGACAGTGTGGCAGTGCAGCTGATCATATTAGCTTAAATAACATCGTCTGTGAATGATGTCTTGTTTTCCAGGCTTGTAATTTGGACAAACTTTTTAAAAAATGTCTATGCTGCGTGTCCCAAATGTGGTAGGTGTTTAAGAAATTGGCATTTTCCTTCTTGGCCTTTTCTCCATGCTCATTTTATAGAGGGAACACCCAATCCACATTGAGACTAAGCGACTTTCCCAGTGTTCTAGGATGGGTGAACTTGTGACAGGGACAGGAGCCTGCCTTCTATAGGACACTCTGAATTCTTGTCCCTATGATTTTTCGCTTTGAATCCCTGTCCTGTTTGACCAGCAAAAGCTCCAAGAGAGTTCAGCCAGTTCCATTAGACTTGCTTGGCTTACTTCTCGACTCAGAGTCTGAGCTCTGTAGATTTGACCTTCTTAAAGAATCAGACACAGATAATTCCTCAAGTAATAATGGAAATCCCATCCGTTGCCCGACAAAAAAAATGATAATGAAAGCAAGCTGGGCGCACCGTGAACTTATTAATTTCTACATGTGCCCCCACTGAGGCCTGTTAGGAAACTGTGAAGACTTTTAAATTTGAAGGGAATTAGATTGCCTTTCAGAGATAATAGAACCACGACTCATTTGTCTACATTGGGCCAGCCTGGACTTGTCTCTTGTAAGGACAGGGCTGCAGAGGATGATCAGGCATAATTGACTGGCTTCTCAGCCTGGGTGACTCTCTGGAGGCTGCCCAGAAAATTATCTAGAATATGATTTGACCTGGTTTGATCAGCTGGTTACCGTGCAGGCTGTGGGAAGGACTGCTCTCTCTTTTGTGGTTAACTCCACTTCTCTTCCTATTCAGCTCAGTGTCTGCCTGTCACCTGCCTGTCCTCGCCATCGGTGGGCCTGTCCAGGTACCTGGCTCCCACCTAGGGCTCAATAGGAGCCGAGTGGCAGAGACCTTTCAGGGTTCAGTTGGCCGTGCTATCTTATAGTAAGCAGGGAAGGCAGAGGTCATAAGCAGTCACTACTTCTATTACTTTTAGATCGACAGACGTCATTGTATGCTTCATAAGATAAAATAGGTTTAAAATCATATCAATATATTGTAGAGCATTTAAATCCGGCTAAGTGGCAAGTACATACCCTGCATAATGTGATGATTAGTGCTGTCAGATTGACAAAAACTGCAATCGCCTGGGAGACGACGGGACTTTCATAGCAGCCCACTGAGGTGGGAAGGTCAGTGTGGGAGGCACCATTTCATGGACTAAACCCTGAACCGAATGGAAAGGAGAGAGGGAGCTGAACAGCCCACATGCATCATCTGCTCTCTGAGGCCTAACTATGGGCGCTATGTGCACACCCGCCTCAAGCTCCTGCCACTGAGTTCACGGCAAGATCTGACGGCTAACCTGGGACCGTGAGCTGAAATAAGCCCTCTCTCCTTTAAATTGCTTTTCTCACAGCATTCTTTTTTTTCTCCTTTATTAATTTATTCTTGTTACATCTCAATGGTTAGCCCATCCCTTGTATCCTCCCATTCTTCCCTCCCTCCCATTTTCCCCTTACTCCCCTCCCCTATGACTGTTCCTGAGGGGGATTCCCTCCCCCTGTATATGCTCATGGGGTATCAAGTCTCTTCTTGGTAACCTGCTGTCCTTCCTCTGAGTGCCACCAGGTCTCCCCCTCCAGGGGACGTGGTCCAAGGTGAGGCACCAGAGTATGTGAGAAAGTAATATCCCACTCTCCACTCTACTGTGGAGAATGTTCTGTCCATTGGCTAGATCTGGGTAGGGGTTTAAGGTTTACGGCCTGTATTGTCCTTGGTTGGTGCCTTAGTTTGAGCGGGACCCCTGGGCCCAAATCTGCCTATCATAATGTTCTACTTGTAGGCTTCTAGGACCCTCTGGATCCTTCTACTTTGCCATTCTCCCATGCTTCTCTCATCTAGAGTTCCACTAGAATGTCCTTCCCTCTATCCCAGTTTCCTGGTAAGTAAAGGCTTTCGTGGGACATGCCCCTTGGGCTAATATGCAGATATAAGTGAGTATATACCATTTGAGTCTTTCTGCTTCTGGGTTATTCTCACAGCATTCTATCGCGTGAGCAGGAAAGAAGCCGGGGCACACGGCTGTCGTCTTTTAGTGAGAGGCTATCACATCCAGCCCACTCTCTCCAAGAGTGTAATATATTATCACAAACTATAGCTACCTTTCTTGACAGTAGAGCTCTTCAGTCAGTCATTGCAATTACACTGCCGTTGTGCATCCTGTAGCCAACATCCCCCTGCCCCTCCAGCCTCTGGCGACCACCATCATTACTCCCTACATCTGGTATCAGCATTCTTCAAATTCCACCAAAGAGGGAAAATCAGCTGCCTTGGTCTATTTTTGCTGGCTTGTTGTTCCTGGCCAGACACACATGTTTTATGCATTTAGGCTCTGCGCGGGCTAACTTTATAATCTCAAAGTTCTCACTAAACTTTTCCAACGCAGCGTTCGTAACGGAGGCATTCATAGCACCTCCTCCTGGGATTAATGTGTGGATATAATTAGATATTAATGAAAAGTGCCTAGAGCCCTGTCTGGCAGCCAGAAAGTGCCCAATAAATCATAGTTGTGTTAGTCATAGCAGTGGTAATAATGAGAGTCATCAGAGTAATTGTGGTTCTTGTTCTCATCAATAAGCCACAAGTGTTTGCTTCCTTTTTCGGTTGATTACAATGGCGCAATTATAATCTGTGATGTTGATGATAAAGGAAAGAGAAACACAAGTCTAGAGTCTGTTCTAAGGCTTGATACAGTCATCCAATCAGATGGCTGTCCTGATTCCTCAGTGGCATGGTGGTGTGGGAACGGCCAGCTAAATTATATAGTTTGAAGATTGTGTTCAACGCCATAAATAAATATCAGCTAGCTGGGAATAAATGGTCTGAGATTCTAACCACAATTTATCCCTGTGGAATAATCTATTGCAAGCTACATTTTCAGATAATTGCAAACCACGTACCCTTTTAATATGCGCGTGCACACACACACACACACACACACACACACACACACACACACACACACTTGCACCTGCCATTCATTCGATTGCAATTTAATTCTCACCAGCTTGTGAGGAGGAAGATCAGCTATTATGGCTGTTTTGCAAGTAAGGACATGGTTGACTTTATAAAAGCTTGTGAAGTTTTCAGGTTCATCTACCAAAGAAGCCCAGGCTCCCAGGCTGCAGGTCTCTCTCCGCTCTGTCAGTTGTCCACTGTGGGAGGCTGTTCTTACTGGCTTTAGAATTTCTACATGGGCTTAGTCATGGCCTCATGTAATGTCAGTCTCATGCTAGGTTCATTTCTTTTAACTTCTTTTTTTTTTCCTTTTGATCATATAAGAAGAAACATGTAATTTGGGAGATTCAAATCGTCACCAGCATCTCCTTTACCTAATTATCTTCTTGATGAGACAGGAACCAGATCTGTCACAGAGTCTTCCATAGACAACAGCAGCAAAGTTAAGTTTAATGGCATTCTGTTGTATTTTAGTTAGGGCAGCTCCTACTGAAGTTAGTAGCATTGTTAATCATCTCTGGTGTTTTCATTTTAAGCAATCATTGAGGTTTGTTTGTTTGTTTTAATCCCACTTAAAGAAAAATACAAGCAAATATGTTTCTGTGGCTTTTAGAAGTATCATAGGTCACTCAAGAGGTCTGTGATGGGACACAGAGACATAGTAGATAAACCTCATCGAGAGGGGTGCCCTCATCTGGTGTCCTCAAGGAATGGCTGCAGGGCCCAAGCCATCTTCAGTCTGTGTTGCCCTGTGGCTCTCCAACCTCTAGTCCCAGCAGCATGAGTTAAAGAAAAAAGTGGTCTTTCTAAATAGTGCCTGGATCTAGCCCAGATTACAGCATATCCCTCCTGACAAAAGCTGCATTCTGTTTGGAGTCCACAGTCCTTTGAGGTCCTCAGACCTCACGGAGATGAAATCTAGAGTAAGTCAGGAAAACATAAACTAAATGTCTGTTTGTCCAAGTGTATGTGAAAAAGAGTAAAAAGAAGAAAGTAAAATCCACTTATTTTCCAGGAACAGATTCTATTCTTTGATAGATTTGTGTCTTTTACTGCTTCCAGCTACTTCCTAAAGTGATACAGTCATGTAGAGTTGACTACCAGCAAAACTATGCACCACACAAACAGTTACTTAGGCATCCCCCCACTTTGGGCTGTGTAGATTATTTTCAATAAGTTTATTTCCTTTCCTTTCCTTTTCTTTTTTTAAACAAAGCCTTCCATGGTCAACTATATGAAATGACTTTTTAAAACAAACCTAACTTGGGTTTCATTTTTGAGTTTTAACTCATAGTGAATGAAAACAGCTGTGTTCTTTCAGCAATGGTTTGGTGTTGTGTCCTCAAATGTTTTGCTGATATACACTGTGATTGCCAATTTCATGGCAACTAGTGGGTTCAGAGTAGACAGGATGATGGAGGACTCGCACTCCCACTGCACCTACAGGGGAGCACCATGGCCTCAGATCCCCAGGCTTCCTACCTGTGACTTTAAAACTGAAACAATTGAGGGGTAATGGGAACAGCAGACTGTATAGAAGATGGAAGACCTGGCCAAGGTGACATGGTGATCTCTGGAGAAGGTCACAATGGAAAAAAATCCATCCATGGTCCTTACAGTGATCGTAGCCAGGGGGCCTGGTTCTGTGGGAGCTTGCGAGGTCCTGCCAGTCAGGCTGGGAGGGCAAGCCGCCATGTGCCATCAGTGTGAGATAAAGTACAGATTTGGCCCTGCTCTTTGCTTTTGACTTCTGGCTTGCCAGCTCCCAGCCTTGCCAGGGATTGGTATGATAGTGGGGCCATATTTGGGGACTTTCTCTGGCCATCTATACAAAACATAATGCGCTCTTCCCAGCTGTTCACTTCTACAATTGTAGTTTCTCTTTCTTACCTGCTGATGACTGTCAGTGTAGGAGGCAGGCTTCCACCCGAGTAGGAGGCCCATTCACAAATCCTAGTATAGGAAGGCTTTGCCTGAGTGGTGGGGGTTGCAGGGGGTGCAATTTATCCTGCTAAGGACATTGTCAATGGTGCTCACTATAGAGGAGATGCTGGCAAAAGAGAAAGGAAGCATTCCAGATCTTCTGCCCTGCCGGTGCTTGAGGTCTTTGCCCTGATTGTTTCTGGAATAAATCTTTCCTACCCTTTTCTAATGAATTTCCCTCTTTCCTTCCCCACCAATTTGTCCCGGGGTCCCTGACACTGCCTGTTTGTGTAGCCTCTGTCACTAGGTGCTTTCGTGTTTCGTCTTTTTATTTCTTTTGTGAAGGCTGCTTGTAAATTTCCTGTGCGGCAGCTCAGCCTCCATGAGCCTCATTTGGATGGCCCGTTCTCATCTTCCACTCACGTTCTCTGCTAAATCCCGGGACCACAGCATCTCTATGGGGGCTCTGGCTTGAGACAGTTTGCTGACATTAGCTTCGCACCTCTCTGTGTTCGGTGGGCAAAGGTGGGCTCCTGTGTGGATGTGCAGTGAAGCACATCAGCCAGGGAAGAAAGAGAGTGTAGGTCTCAAACAAATCAAATGCACCCAGAGGGATCTCTGTCTGACTGGAAGCAAGGAGAGGGGCCTGGGTAGCTGGAGTACATCCATGAAGAACCTTCCCCAGGCCTCCCAGGCACTCTTGCCTTTGTGAAACAACATCTCACCATATAGGCCAGGCTGGCTTCCAATTGGAAAGTCTTCCTGCCTCAGCCCCTTGAGTACTATGCATGTACTATCCATGCACTACCTTACTCAGGAGAATCCTCCTTAAAGAGAAGATGCTGGTTAAATCCTCCTTAGGCCAGGTTCATGTGTAAGGACCGACCAGTGGGCACTAGTGCTCATTCTCCATCAGTAGGCTGAAGAGGCATCCAGGAAGAGACGCTATCCTGGCATACCTGATGCTGAAGAGGATCCTAGGATGTGGGATTATCAGCCAAAACTGGCAAGGTACAGGTGAAACCAGAGTTGGAAACCCTGGGTGGGGTGATAATGGTATTTCAGAATAAGCCGCTTGAACATGCCACTAGGAGACAACTTGAGAAAAGCCTCTGGATGTGGAAAGCCCATGTTTTTTGGGACCCTGCATTAATGACAGTGCTGTATGAAAACAAGATGAAATGTGAGCAATGAAATAAAGAACATAATGGTGAGAGTGCTGCCAGCCCACATGGTGACCATGCAGATTGGAGACAGGTATTCCTTTTTATGGATGGGCACTGCCCCACTCCACAGCACACAGCTTAGTGAGTGAAAAGAGAGAGGAGCACTTCAGCCCCTATATGTCCCCTTGGTCCTGTATCCTCATGCGGAAAACAATTTGCACACAGCAGCACTGAAAATTGGCCAAGGTTTATGGTTCCTCCATACTGTATTACAAACACTGCGTCACTTAAGTTTTACAACGATCCTCTAAAATAGGCATCATTATTATGTCTATTTTATAGGAGAGACTGAGGTTAAACTGGATTATACAGTTTGCCCAGGACACAGTGGTAATGAAGTTGTAATTCTAGCCTGGATGGCTCAGCTAAGTACTGTTATGCAGCAGCCACACCAGAACTTAGGAGCCACAGGACAGCACCCATTCATCCTTGCTCATTACTCTGCCTGGTAACTGGGCAGCTCTGTCAGTCTGAGCCCGGTGCAGCTGATCCTTGCTGGGTGCGTTTAAGGGTCCATAAGAAAGCAGTGGCTCTGAGAGGCTAGCTTAGAGTAGCCACAGCTAGGATGACGCGGGTCTCTATGTATTCTTTCAGTAGGCTGCCTAAGAGGCAAAAGTACTGTCTTACGATATCTACTGCTGTGATGAAACACCATGACATTGCCTGCTCATCACCAAAGGAAATCAGGACAGGAACTCAAGCAGGCCTGGAACCTGGAGGCAGGAGCTGATGTGGAGGCCATGGAAGGGTGCTGCTTCTTGGCTTCCTTCTCATGGCTTACTCAGCCTGCTATCTTACTGAACCCAGGACCACCAGCCCAGAGATGCCACGACCCACAAGGGGCTGAGCTCTCCCCCAATTAATCACTAATTGAGAAAATGCCCTACAGCTGGATCTCTTGGAGGTATCTCCTCAACTGAGGGTCCTTTGTCTCTGATGACTAACTTGTTTCAAGTTCACACACAAAACCAGCTAGTACAAGCACACACAACCCGATCTCAACAACTACCTCTGACAGCTTTGTCACTGTCTCATTAGCTAACAAAAAGTCTCACACCCACTGCCAGAGTCAGAGTCCATACCATACATGGAAATGGAGTCATCACTGTAGTTTTACCACAACCTACCACTGTGTCACAAGTATCCATAACCTTTCTGCATGCAGAATACACTGTCCCCTGTTACAGAATCCCAGAAGTCATAGCCAGTCATAGACCATGATTGGAGCCCAAGATTTTGAGTTCTTCATAATTGGCTATAGCCAATCTTAATCCACAGGCCTGTGAACTAAAACAAAGATACGTTACCTTTCTGCCTTTTAGGAGACAGAAATCCTCAGTCAACACTCCCATTCAAGGTGAAACTAAAAGGGAAATCTACAATGATCATTAGCAATCCTGATATATTGCTGGAAGGTCTCCTCATTTTGAAGTTCTGCTACCCATCTTCGTCTCTGCTCCATATGCTGTTCAGTCAGCTCTTTTCACCACTGTTTGTCTCTGTTCCATCCCAAATTGCTGGACTCAACAGAAGTCAGCATAGTGCTGAGGAGACCAAGATCCTAAGACTCTGGGTAAACAGCTGTACTTGTCTTCTTCTCGGCATCAGAGACTGGGTCTCATCTCAGTGGAAGGACACGGGAAGAACTTAGAATACCAAAATCAGGGGAATATGGGGGGGTCTTATATAGTGAATCAGGAAAATTAGAGGAAAAGACCATTTTTTGTTTCATTGTTGAAAAAGAAATTCAGAGGATCCATGAAGTTCCCAGTTGTAGATATCTTAGAGCAAGAAGAATTTCAAAGCTATAACATGCCTTTATTGACTGTTACCACATCAATGAGCTTATGGGGCTTTCTCATTCAGTGTTCTGATGGCCAAGTTCTAAGCCATGTGACCTTGCCTACCACCTACCAGTAGCTGGTCTGGGGTAGGCTCCTGACTCCTCCATTACAGCCTTGGGTTGACCACCTGGATTGAACAGCTAAGGGAGGCCAAATGGCCTCTTGTTGGTCATAGGGAATCTGGAGTACATTTGCCTATGAGGGGTCTGGAGTTAGGGAGGGTCAGAACGTTGAAGTACCCCTATGAGTATCAGCTCTCAAGTGGCTCTTTTGTCCTGATGATCTCGCACTCCCATGCTGCTCATTGCTACTTTTGATCGTACCTCCATCCCCTGAGATGCCTATGTCTCAGATCTTAAGGAGTTAAAGAAGCCAATGGAACCTATGTATTAGCATGGCCACACTGGGAGCATCATCTGGGCCACAGAAACACCAAGGGTCTATGGAGGCTCAGCTCAGTGAACAGCATAGAGGAATGTGAACCAGGAATTTGAGAGCATGCAGGAAAGCCTCTTTAAAAGCTGCAGTGGGTGATCATCACAGCAAAATCAATGACTGAAAATCAGTCCTGACTGTCAATAATTGGACTGCTTAATAGCACTGTTTACAAAGTTAATACATATTCCGATCTCTGCTACAGAAGCCACTCTGCAGCATACTGCAGTGGCCACTTGAGTAGGCCTGGCAACGGAGCTCACCACGGTTATTAATTATGAATAGGCTTTTGTAAGGTCAGTGGCTTTACTTTAATAGGAATCTGGGGCCCGTGAACACAAGCTCCAAATATCTTAGACTTGTTTGAGACCCACATCAAAGGACAGGACTACAAGCAGGCATTTAGAGATCATTCTGCCTGGCAGAGAAGTGAGGGTGAGATCACTGAATACTTTGGCGTGAGTTCAGGGCTCGATTTTATTATCTTGTAGCTGCCTGTAATCACAGATGAGGCATCAAAGGCCAGCTGTCCCCCATGAACCTTGACAGTCTATATAAACTAATTACTTTTTTATGAGCCATCTTTTCAGAGTCTTGAAGAGAGGGCCTATTAAGCCAAGTTCAATATGATCTAAAAACTTTAAAAGTTATTATTATTTATCTAAGTTCCCATGGAGTGTCATGGTAAATGACATACTTGGCAATACTTGGCTTGGGTGGCCATGAACGTCATCAAAACACAATATTCTGCCTTTTTTAATGGAAAGATGAATGCTAGTGCGACAGTGTTTCTCTCTGCACATGGCTGGTGTTAATGGGGCAAGGAAGAGAGGCCAAAAATGCATGTGGACCATGCCGTACCTGTTCTCTGAAACCCACTAGGCTATAGACTACACTCCTTACTCCTTAGCCTTTGATTTTCCATGTCTTTCTTAAAGGCTGTATAGAAGTTAGCTATCAGCCACAGCATTCCCGTACAACCTAGACTTCTGCTGTCCCCTGGGCCTCTTGTCAGCTGTCCATGCTCACTATGGATCTGCTGCACGGCCACCTGGCCTGATCTGCTCCTTGGAGATCAGACTTAATGCCAGCACCTTTTGAGGGGTATTCTAGCCACTCTACCCCTGGTAGCCAGTTACTGCCTCTGCGTATTTATTACTACAAAAGTGTCCTCACTGGCTTACGTGGATGATCAGCTTCCCCTGCATCAGCCCCTGTAGAGAGCACTGAGCCCTATGGACCCACTCCCCTTTAATCACATATCTTCCTGGAGAGCCAGACAACTAAGGTACTTCTAGCAGTCTCTTCCCCACCCATGCTCCCATAGACAGCTTCTCCATGCTAGTGCCTTGCGATCCAGTCCTTGGTGTGTAAACACAAAAGCCTTCTTCCCTCCCAAGGTGGAGAAGGCCCCTCCCAGGCTTGAGGTAGGAGTTCAAGCCTGTGGTGCTCTGAGCTAATGAACCTGCCACTCAACCACTCCCATCTTGGCTGCTCATCTGTACCGCACTTGTGCAAAGCAGTCTTTTTGCTCTCAAGTTTACATGTTCCTACCCCCACATACTTTCCACAATGCCTAGCCATCTCCTTCTCTGACATCTGGGAGTGAAATATACAAAACTGATTAACAGAGAGGCTCCCGAGGCACCTGGCATCCAGCATTTGAAAGTTGGTGTTAGGAAAGTCGCAATGGGAGCTGTACTGTTCTGTCTGCCCTCTATCAGGCTCCCACTTCCATCTTTCTCAGGGTCCTGTTCTGCACTGATGTCCTTTGACTCTTCTCTCCAAGTAAGACCATCATGGCCCCCAACTCCTGAAGTGCTCACCTCTATCTCAGCACCTGCACATAAAGCTGTAATTGTCTGTTCACAAGCCTGCCTTCTCCTTGGCCTTGAGCAGGAGTGTCCTAGTTGGTGCTTAATGAGCATTTGGTGAATGGCTGAAAGACATGGCTTGCCGCAAATCTAAGCTGACCTGTGACCTTATCGCATTGTCTCTGGCGTGTTTGCTCTTGGGCTCAGCTTCAGGTTCTGCCGTACTTTCCCTGTAATCTGTTTCATTGTCTGCTCTTCCTACCAGAGCAGGCTTGTCCATCTGTAAATCCTAGGACTAGATCTAGGTTAGAAATGTTCTGTACATATTGGTTGACTCAGTTTGCAAAGGGACCAGTGGCTTACAGCTCAGTTTTAAATTGCAAAGGGATGGGGCAAAGAGAGGGATGTAGGTTTCAAGAGGGGTCATCCATGCTGCTGCCATTCTCTTTGCAAGGGACAAAGCTGGCTCAGGGGCAATGCCTCCACAGCCACTGATTTTTTTTCAAACAATTCTGCCATGACTGAAGTATCCAGTAAAGGAAGAGGCCCAGCCAAGGGAGAGCTGAGCTGGAGTGGCCTTTGGTGACCAAAGAGGAAACAGCTCAATAGAACAACAGGTTGCTGCCTCACAGCAAGGAGTTAATATTTGCAAAGAAGGGTCTTAAAAGTTAAGGTATCTTGAAATAACAGTAGATTGTCATGAAGGTTGTAAGAAGACATATAAAGCTCCCGTGTGATCTTTGCCTCATTTCCCATACTGCTTACATCTCGTGAAGCCATATTATGGAAGCATAACCAGGGCATAGATATGGATGAAAACCAAGATACAGAGCATCTCTGTGTCACCCATAAACAGCTACCTCTCCTCCCTTCCTACCTACAACTCTTCACTCCTGTTCTTGTTTTGTGACTTAATCATTCCACGTGTTATATAAATGAAATCACATAGTAAGCAACCCTTTAGAATTGGATTTTGACTCTGTTGCTTTCTATGAAAGTTAATTTTGGCAATTGGTCCAGCCTTTTTGTTGCTCAGTAGTACTCCATGACACAGACATACAACAGTTTATTTAACCGTTCATCTGATAAAAGAAAATAAGACTGTGTATTTTTCTTTGAGACTTTCACACATGTGTGCAATGTGCTTTGCTCATGTCCTCTTGGGTTTGTTTTTGCATGTGTTTTATTAATACTTATTGCATGTATGCCCATGAAGGAAAGGGTTTGTGTGTATGTGCATGTGCGTGTGCGTGTGCGTGTGTGTGTGTGTGTGTGTGTGTGTGTGTTTATTAGGTTTTCAGATCAGAATAATTCTGGCTTCATAGAATAGATTTGGTTATATTCCTTTCCTTTTTATTTATGGAACATCTCTTCCAGTTTTATTTCAGGATCTTCCTAGTGTACATTCCACTCTTGGGGGCCCAATCTGGGGTTTCACTTAGAGAAGAGAAAGCAAACTGTGGTGACAGCAACAACACCAAACTGAACAAGATACAGAAATAGAGATACACATCAAAATGATTAAAGCCCACCAATGTGCTACCCGTGACTACAGGAAAGAAAATGTAAAAATAACATAGAGTGTGATAGCAAGACCAAATTATGTATGGAAATTGTAGAAATAAAGTAAAATGAATAAAGATGGGGGTGAATGATGAAGTATGAAGAAAATGAGTGAGAAAGAGCAAGAGATTTTTAGAGAGAGTCAAATATTTCCTAGCAATAAAAACTTACAAGCAAAAATTAGATAAAAATAGGAATAAAATTATAAAAGTTTGTAAAATATAAGTCAAGTAAAAATGCTCCTGAAAGTATATTAAAAGGAAAAATGGGGAAATATAAGGGACTAAATTAGGCTGTACGGTAATTTTAAAACTGTAAACAAAGTTAGATACGTGTAAAAATGCAATATAAGTCAAAACATGAAAGCTTCTTAAAACAAGTAAGATAGAATTAAAGTATGGGTGGGAGTATAGGAAACAGGGTAAGAAGGGAAACAAATGGAGAAGATGAAGAACTGGAGCTTTTCTCTGGGCCCTTGAACAACAGCTCTCTGGGTGGTTGGGTGTGGGCAGGTCTGAGCTGGTGGACTCATCTTTCCTGTGACTTATGCTGATGCTGAGACTATACTGGACAAGTGTCGGGTGTCTGCTAGAAGTTTACTCTCTCTAGCAGCGGCTCCTCCTCCCTTGCATGCTAGGGGCTAAGACTGCCCACACCTCGCTTTATGCTCCGTGGTTTAGCTTGGTCCTCTCATCCTCCAGACACTCCTCAGTTTATATATTTCTATGACAGGAAGGATAAGGATGTTCCTAGGGATCTCTATAAGAACTCATCTCTGTAAGACCGTAGGCTTTGTTCTATTGATCTAATTTTCTGCCAAAGTCTCACCCTCAAACAACATTGCATTTGAGATTAGGCTCAATGTATGAATCTGGAGAGCGGATAGAAATATTCAGTCTATAGAGGTTAAATAAATATAAGCCGTGTGTAATCTTCTTGTCACATCTACTGGTGTCTTGTCTACATTCAGTGTGAGGTATTTCTATTTCATGAAAAGTGAGTGATTTTTTTTATCAGAATATTTAGATGGTGAGGTGAGACTGTGGGTCTTATTTATGTATTCTGCTTTAGTCAGCTTTTATTCAAAAGTTGCTTCATGAATGGAGGGGATGGGTTTGCCATCATCTTACTGACACCCAAGACTTCTAGATTTCTACTTAGCCTTCATTAACATGAGCATGGACTGGTGTGTGTGTGGGGGGGGAGGTGGGCCTTCATTATAGCTATTTGTGAAAGAAGTTTTGTTTTTAGCTTTTTATTGACTCTTGGTGAGTTTCGCATCATGCATCCCAATGGCACTCACCTCCCCATCCCTTCATATCTGCCCTTCTAACCTTTTCCCCAAAAAGAAAATAAAAAATAATAAACAAAACAAAGCAGAAAAAAAAATCTCGCCATGGAGGCTGTAGTGTGTCACAGTGTATCCCACAATATGTCCTTTGATCCACGTATCTCTACTTGCAAATGTTCATTGCAATGAGTTATTGATCTGGCTCGAGGCTTCTGGGTTTTACTTCACCAACAGTGCTGGGTCCTCACTGAGACTCCTCTTGCATATCCTGTCATTGCCCTGTGCCATGGAGATCCTCTTGCTTTGGATCTGCAGGACCTGCCCTTTCACACACTTTAGCAGCTCATAGATGAGCTGGCTGTTGGGGTGGGCCAACTCAAAGCCCTGGATCTGGGCCTGGGTGGCAGCTGAATTGATCAACCCATCACCTCTCCCACACACACACCTGAACCACCAAGGCGGGCTCTTCAGCCCTGCACTGCTGGCTCACTCAATGCTGCAGCCAAGAAGATGGTAGGGTCAGCTCTTCTACTCTCATGTCCTCTGGGCTGGCCCCACCCCAACCCCAAACTACCAGAGCCATTTCTACTATGCTGCCCAATCAAGGAGTGGGGCCCACTCTACTGAGTACTACAGCTGTGGTGGGGACAAACTGGCTCTCATGCTCTCACACCCCCTGTGCTGGCTCACTTGCACCTTTGCCACCAGGGCCAACTCTCCTAGGCTGCCAAGGCAAGGTGCATGGCTCACTCTCCCAAGTCCTATAGCCAGAGATGGGTGGGGCCAGCTCTCCCAACTGCCCCACCCCCATGCCTCAAGGTTGTCTGTTTGTTTTTTAATGTGGCCTCAGTCATTCTGCAGTGGGGACAGCTTCACCATCGCTGAGCGATGTTAACAGCCCAGACTTGTCACTGGGCCTTTCCTGACATCAACCTAGTGATCTAGAGGAAATTAGAGCAAGTCATTCCTGGCAAGAGTGAGCATCCAGGTCCTCTGCGTAGTGGTCATTGCCTATAGGAGGGCCTTCATTACCAGCCGTCGAGGATAAATGTTCCACCTCCTCACTTGACCCTGTCACTGCCCAGTGAGGTTTGAGGAGGTCTTGGATCTCTGCCCAGCTTTTGATGGCATAGGTAGGGGCAAGGCTTCATGTTACTTACAGTTTATCTGAGTAAAGTAACTGTTGTCGAAAAGGTTTTCCTCTGGTTGCACTGCCCATTTCCCAGTCCTTCAGTTTGGGAGAGCAACTTTTCTTTTCTTGCCTTGTTCCTAAACCTATCACTGTTTCTACATTGGGGACTCTTCATTTAGAATATGCGAGGCAAGAAGAAAACCCAGGAACCTCAGCTTTATGTAATTTCTTAGGTGCCAAGAATGTCCCCTAAATGGCATGGCTTTCTCTCTCCAAATGTTATTTTATTTATCCCCAGTTTTCAGTACTTAGTAGAAAAAAATTAAGTTTATAATGTTTTTCGTGCAGAAAGGTAAGACCAGGACTGCTACCTCTCATCATTTTCCAAAGTCACAAATTCAAATGTTAAAAAAAACAAAACAAAACCATAACTAATTCAGTCATACCTATAATGTACTGTGTACATGGTCTGTGGATAATACCACACTGCCTACTGAATGTGTATCCAGGCCATCAGTCTGTGACCTATGATTTAAGGTACTGAGACTCTGTAAGCTGAGTGCATTTGGGGGTTTGTGTACTCCAGACAGGAATCTTCCCTCTATCTCACATTCATTCATTCATTCATTCATTCATTCATATGAAATTATTGAATGTATACTTCCGGTTAACCGCAGTGATGATCATCAACAGGCAAGCAAGACCCATTTTTGTGTGGTAGATGTCATGATGGGGCTATTTCAGAACCAGGACTCTATGGACAGACCCCTGAGGTGGCCACCTTTCTTCTTAAGGTTTTGTTTATGTTGCCAAAGAATAACGTGGGACAGCTGTCTCTGTTGTTACCTATAGGACATTTGTCTCAGCACAGTCTTGCCGGACCAGACCAAGGTTTCTAGAATGGCTGGATAGAAAGGGGAAAGGGGGAAGGGATGAACACAAGACATCTCAGGCCAATGCTTCTTGGACCCTTGTTGGTCATCGGCATGGGTCTGCGATAACCAGCCCTGTATGAAATGCATATGTAACTCTGAGTACCCTTGAATTTTGGCTAGCATAAACACCAAGAGTGGAGCTATGAAAGAGTAGGTCATGTCCAGCAGCTACAGCCATCCACCCTCCTGTGTTGTGCGACACCAAGCCCTAGAGCCTCTTTAGACTCAGTGTGTACCCAGTCCTGTGCTGGTTAGGGTTTTTTTTGTTTTGTTTTGTTTTTTGTTTTGGTCAACTTGCTACAAACTAGAGTCTTCCTAGAAAGAGAGAACTTCAATTGAGAAAATGCCTCCGTTATATTGGACATTATGCAAGCCTTTGGAGCCTTTTCTTGTTCGATGATTAATGTAGAAGTGTGCGGCCCGCTATAGATGGTGCCACCCGTATGTCCTGGGTGGCATAAGAAATTATGCTGTACAAGCTGTCTGGTAGAAACCAGTAAAGAACATTCCTCCATGGTCTCTTCTTCAGTTGCTGATTTCAGGTTCCTACCTTGGGCTCCTGCCTGAGCTCCCTCTTGTGATGGACTCCGATCAGGATGTGGAGGCCACATAAACCTTTTCCTCATTAAGTTGTTTCTGATCACGGTATTTCCCACAGCAACCGACAAGCCAACCACTACAACCCCAGAAGTGAAGTTCCTGCTAATATTCATGTAACAAGGTGTCATTACAAGAGCAGCACAGCCATTCTGCTTTTGGAAACCATTACTGCTCCCTTCCTCTCACACCCAGACCTTTTCCCACCGCAAACCCTTGAAATCCTCAGAGATGTTTGGCTACTTATTCCACGTTTTTTAATGTCTTTATGAAATAAAAAGAGTTGACTCACTCAGCAAGGAGAAGGATGATAAATGCTAATTGAATTTTACTTTGCAGAACCCTGCAGCTGGAGATAAAGAAGCTTAAAGACATGATGAAAACAAACAAGTAGCATATAGTTTGTTTTCCTGCATGGGCAAACACAGCCCTGCCTGGCTTGAAAGCGTTCCTCTTTCCCTTAAATGTGAGAAGACTAAAGCCTCGGCTCACCACAGGAAAGGTAGCTGTCCCCACTACGAAATGATTGCTCACTGGTATTTACAGCTGACTGGAGAGTGGAGACAGAGATTGCTAGATACAGATAGACTGGACCCTGGTATCAGGCTATTACATCTCATAAATGCAATAAAAATAATAGCTACTGCCAACCTTCTGTGTGTCCGGGCACTGTCCCAAGGGACTGACAGACATAGTTTCATTTATATTCACCATCCACATGAACTTGTAAAGGCAGCAGCAGGCTTACTTTAAAGATAAGGACCCTAGAGTTAGAACGTTTACGTGACTTGCTATAGTCACATGGAATATACATTTAGAGCAAAATTTCCCAAAGATTAGCATCACTGTTCTTTAGATAACTTTTTTTCTCAACCAGAGGTGGTTTTGCCCCTCAGAAATAACCCGATAAAATCCAAAGACACTTCTTAGCTGTTATAATGGAAGTTGCTATGGTACCTAGTAAGCGAAGACCAAGGATGCTGCCTATTACCTTGTACTATGCAGAAGAGATCCCATCTCAAAGAATAATCTGGCCCAAAGTGTTATAGTGGATCCTTGATCTAAAACACAGGGGCTCTCGGTTCCTCTGTCTGCTCTCTATCTTATTCAGAATGTGGTCTTGGATATCCCATCTTGTTTCCTGGAGGCTCCGTTTCCTAATGTGTAAAATGGGCTGGCCTAGAGGATCTCAAGTTATTTTTCCTGTAATAGCTTTTGTTTCTGGGAAACTTTAGAATTTCATTCATTGAACTTGAAGTGGTTGGTCTTAAGTCCTTAAGTGACAAAGAGAGTAACCAATGTACCAGAGAGATATTTTTGAAGGGTGTATCAATTAGTGTTTCTATTGCTGTAACAAACACCATGACTGAAGCAACTTATGAAAGAAAGTGTTTAACTGGGCTTCTGGTTCAGAATGTGATAATCTGTGATGGTGGAACAAAGGCATGGTGGAAGGAACAGCCAAGAAATAACATGATCTCAAGCACAAGGCAGAGAGAGGTACTCTAGGAGTGACTCAAGTCTTTTAAAACCTCAAAGTACCTCCTCCAACAATGCCATTCTTCCAAGAGTTCTACAAAGTGGGGATCAAATAATGAAATGTATGAGCCTATAGGTGTCATTCTCATTCAAGCTGCCACTGAGTGATAGATAGATAGATAGATAGATAGATAGATAGATAGATACATACATACATACATACATACATACATACATACATACATACATAGATTTATATAAAACATGGGTGATGCATAAGCTTGTTCATACATACATATATGTATGTGCTTTATGCTTATACATCCCTCAATAGAAAAAAAGATGTTCATATAACACAGTTTTAATTATTATAATAGATAATTGCCCATTGTGAACCAGCCAAGCCAATCTCAATGGGCTGGTCCAGTTGAGACTGTTCAAGAAGATGAATCATTAAGAATAGAACTGTGACCAATGGCATTTGTATGACGGGCATGTAGACAGGAAAATGTGGAGCAGACCACACAAGCTTGAATTTGACTTAGGGTTCTTGGCGTCATCCTTGTTACAAGATTTACTTCTTGGCTAATGTGCACCAACAAACCTTTGGGCACATAAGATTAACCCACAAATTTAGCAACAGGTTAAACCTTTTAATCATTTGTTTCTTTGATAACCTCATCCAGGATTTTGGAACTGTGGAGAACAGAAATTTGTTGTAGTAAAAATGTATTGCTGATTTGTGAAGGTCAGTGAAGGAATAAAGGTAGTAATCTGATTAAATAGAGAAGGGGATACGTTTAAAATGTATAGATTGGCAGACCCAAATTCTCAAGGCTTTGGGAGCTGGGTATTAAAATGTAGATATGTGTGGGTCAAAGGACAACCATTTCCTTATGGAGAGGTACTCCAGAGCCTGGGTAGGAGGAAAATGTGGATCTTGAAATATTTGCAGCAGATCAGAGGAATAGCCTTTAAGGGCTTTTAGCAGGTTCCATCTCCTCTGCATGGCCAGGGATGCACAGAGTGTCTGACACACAGAGGCACCCATGAGAATGGTGGAACACAACAACAGAGTCCTCATAAGCAACTCCCATAATTCCACACATACCTGCATGGGCACATGGCACTTCCTGCTGTTCTTCCTCATGGAGCAGGCTGAAGGCAGCAGCCTCTGCTTGATTTGTTCACCTCAGCTTTCTCTCCACCTGGCTCAGGTGGAGATTAATCCTTCCATACTACAAAGGTTCCTGTGTTTTAAGGATTCAGCCTCCCTGATATTTTCTGGCAGCCGGCTGGTGCTTTACAGGTGATAAGGAACTTGAAAGCTGAGAGAGAAAGACTCCAGGAGTGAGACAGCAGGATGCAGCACCTCTCCTTCCTGGCGAGAATGGTTAGCTTTTAGATATCAGAACTTTTTTTTCCAGAGCTGAGGACCGAACCCAGGGCCTTGCACTTGCTAGGCAAGAGCTCTACCCTGAGCTAAACCTCCAACCCCAACATATCAGAACATTTATGTGCATCTTCTTTTACTGTGCAACAAAGGACCACAGATCTAGTGACTGCTGTTTTATAGACTCAACATGTCAGGAGACTGGGTCCTCTCTTTGGGATCTCTCCAGGCTGAAATTCAGGGGTCAGCCTGTCTGTCATCTCATACGGAGCCTGAGTCCTTCTCTGGGATCCCTAGTTACTTGGTGAATTCAGTTTCCAGATATGCAGCTGTGGTCCCACTTTTGTTGCTAACTTTTAGCCAAGGCATGCTCCCTGATTCCATATACTGTGTGAAGATAATAGCAGCTAGTGTGTGCCTGAGATGCTATCCCATCCTTTATTTAACTCCTTCAACCAGGAGCCATCAAATTTTTTTAAAGGATCCATTATTAATTTTTTTCTATTGTCCCCTAGATCAAGGGGTAACACTGAGAGCATTCTGAGTGCAAGGTAGAAACCCAAATACAAACACTTAAAATATAAGCACAACTTTAGCTTGCAAGCTGTAAACTACCTTGACTGAATTTAGCCTCTGAGATGTGGTTTGTTCACTTTGTTATACTGATGTAGGTTTTGTACATACTTCAGCGACAAGGATTCAGAGACGCGGGCCTTTAGGATACTGTCTCCTTGATTGAGCAGCAGAGGCTGAGTTGGGGGAGGAGTCTGATTCTGGTTCTCAGGTTGGATTCTTCAAGTTACCAGAGCCCAGGGCTTCAGCAACTACAGATAGATTTGCTATGGGACACTCTGGGTTCAGTCTCCTCACTTCCCAGGTGCGGGGGGTGGGGGGTGGGAGGGGGAGGATATAGCCCTAGATTTTTCCGGTCTCATAAGCAGATTGCGCACCCTCAAATTGGGTGAGTGAGGGAATTTGGGATAGCCCTGATGCAGAAAGGAGAGAAAGGCTTCCTAGGAGCCCGATTTCCCTCTATGAAACCACCCTTTTATATTACAACAATTATAGCTATCGTTGTCTGAATATCAGAATCACAAGATGAGCTTTCTGAAAAACACAGGCTTAAGTTTTCTCCTTAGACAGTTCAACCAAGTAGGTCTCCAGTGGACACTGGAGTCAAAATGGCTTTGAAACTGAGGTATTTCTGGTGCAAGGCTAATGTCCACAAAGAATCTTGTCAGCTGATGAACATCAACTAGAGTACATCTCAAACTTTCAAACTTGGTGCCATCCAAGCTCCTGCCCAGGTGGTTCTTGTCAAATAGGGTGACTAGGGCAGAGTGGAAATCTTTTCTTCCCATCTCTTTTAATCCCAGTTCCTCACACACTTCATTCGATGCATCTGTCTCTCAGGGATCAGCAGCAGGGATAGCAAGACTGGAGAGGGTGCCTGCACAGAAGCACCCGTGTGAGTCTGATGCTCTCCAAACTATAGGTACAACTGGGATGAACAAACCAAATACGCACACCTGAGACCCATAGACTCCGTATATTTCGCTTTTAGCAATCACTTAATTAGACTTTAATGACATTTAATCCAAGTCAGACAGTGGGTGTTAGAAATTGCAAAGGTCTTTTAAATTTAGTGGCACTGAACCCAAACAGTCTGCAGAAATAGAGTTCAGCTTCTGCCTGGCAGGGATTATTTATGCTCAGATGGGAGCAGCTGGCAGCTCGATTCCAGGTGTCTCCTAGGAGAACTCAGTCCAGGCCACAGAGGCTGTGTGCTTCAGAGGAGACTCTGTGAAAGCTGAGCTTCCTTTGATCTTTCTAAATAGCCTCAGCTTGTGGTGTGCTGTGGTGGTTTAGAGATGGTTTAAAAATCACAGTCTCTTTGAAATCAAATGAAAAGTACAGAACTTGGTGCCCTGAAAAAAAAAATGCTTGGGAATGTGTACGTATGTCTCAGGAGATTAGAGAGCCACTGATCCATCATAAGGCCCCATCCTTACCTTCCAGATTATGGCCTCAGAAGGTAGCAGAAAATCTAGGAGAGGAAGAGAAAAGCCTGGGTTGAAAAGCGAGTGATGTGCTCGTCGGTGTCACCTAGAAATACATCATTTCCAAGTTCATTTCTCAATCTATAAAACAATGCTTTAAATGTCACCAACATACTTGTGATAAAACTATGCCTATACATTATGCATATAAAAGCATCTAGAAGCATTTCTTATCCTATTTCTATAGGTTACATTTCTTTCTTCTTCTTCTTCTTCTTCTTCTTCTTCTTCTTCTTCTTCTTCTTCTTCTTCTTCTTCTTCTTCTTCTTCTTTCTTCTTTCTTCTTCTTGTTCTAAGACATCATGGTTTCTTCAGTCTTATTAAGGCATTGAATATTTGAATTTAAAAAGAACAATTCTCAAATGTCTAAGTGGGGTTTGCTAAATAGTATTAAATTTGTTGTTTGATTGGAGTGTCTTCTTCTATAGCCCAGGGTGGCCTGGAACTTACCATGCTGCCCAGCCACTTGAGCATCAGCATTGCAGGCCTGGGCTATCTGGTCTTAGGGTTGTCTGTGCTACCCACATACCTCTTCCTTTTAGTGCCTAACTCTCTTTAGGTCTTATCCTATCATCTGCTAAGCCTTTAGTCTTCTCTCTTCCCTTCACAGAAGACATGTCACTAATATGTACCTTGGCAGGACTTTGATGACACTTTGAAACTGCTTGTTCAGCCACTGTTTTCTTCTCCTATTTGTAACCACTGGTTCCAACTGCTCAATGAGAGGCAGGGGCCAAGAGCAAAAAGACCTGTGCTCGTTGATTGAGATGTACACAGCATAGTCCTTGACCTCAGAAAGGTTCACTCAGGCAAGAAAAAAAACCTGGGGGACTCCTAGGAGCACCATGTTGTCATCTGAATCCATTTGAGGACCTCAGGAGAAGCTTCGGTGAGAGTCATTCTTTAAATAGCCATTGGAAGATGTTTGGGCTCTGCACTCAAAAAAGTGAAGGAAATTGGAGAAAAGGACTCGGAAGGGAACATTGTGAGGTGCCAGCCTATAGTCAATGTGCTTTGCACATGGCTTCATGGGAGAAAGGAAACATTATAGTCACTAAAGAGCAGTGTGACACAAATACAAAGGAGGTCCACTGCTGCCTGCAGTAAATTCTCAGTGGGGAGTCAGGGAAGTTTCTGAGTAGCTTGACTGAAACAAAAGCATAGGACACATCAGTCAGACTGGCATATGTTAGCCACTGGGACAGTAACTATGACTAATAAGTCTTGAAGGGACAAGTACCAATCGCCCGATGTAAGATATTTACTGAGCACCTACTGCATGCCAAACTTCGCTCTAGAAACTCAGTATATCTCAGTGCTCCAAAAAATTTTCTCTATCCTTGTGACGTTTACATTTTACAGGGCTAAGCATGAGGCATAGACAATAAATAGTAGACACAGCCAACAGGTGAATGACAGAGCTGACTGAGTAAAAAGTGAAGCAGGGGAAAATCCTAGGAAGATAGCATGGGGTGGAGCTTGAGAGTAGCAGGGTAGTCCTGACTTGCAGGTGGCAGGGGCCTGGCTTGCAGATAGTGAGTGTGTGTGTGTGTGTGTGGGTGTACCCTGTGTCTGCTGAGTGAGATGCCCCCGGCAGGGAGACTGCTAGCGAAAAAGCCTGGTGCTTTGGAGGGAGCTGGATGTCATAGCTGTGTGGAGCAGGGCAGATAAGGCAGAGCCATGGACATAGGTTGAAGCTGAGCTTTGCTCTGGAGAGAAGTGGCTGAGGAAGCTGAGCAGAGAAGTGGCACGCTCCCGCTTGCATTCTGAGGGGAGCTCTCTGTCTACTGTGCTGAGAACAAACTGTCCGCGACCAGGGTGGTATCAGAGAAGCCATTGAGAACCCAAGTCAACAAACCAGAGTGTTAGTGGCTTCGGTCCGCAGGAGAGGTGTGAGATTGTTCCAGGCAGAGCTAGCCAAATATCCCGTATCTTCAATCTCATGGCTAAAAGCGCCCCATGGTTTTGGACCTAAATAACTAGAGGTGCTGCAGCCTGGCTTAAGGGAAGGCTGCAAGGACAGTGGGCTTGTGAAGGGTGGTGATGCTTTCCCCTTAGAATGTTCTCTTTGCTGTGACTTCTGGATCCCTAGTAGGAAAGTGAAGTAAGCAGTCGGATACATCAGTCTGCAGCTTACGGAAAGATCCTATTGGGATGAAGGTTAGGATTGTTGATGTGCATGCAGCAAGTTTCTAAAGCCATGGACATTCATCTGCCCAAAGGAAGAGATGGGACAGGCAATGAAATCTATGAAGTAATGGCTGCTGTGTTAGGAAACCCAGAAGGTCAGGTATTTGGAAGCAAAGCTAAGAGGTGACAGATCACCAAAAACTGAGTAGTGTGTGCATCACCCCTGGTCCTCCCTATCCTAGGCACTAACTGGGAATGGATATGACAGGGTTCTGGACAGTGCAGTGGAGGAAAGCTGATATGTATGAACCCCAGGCTTAGCCATAAAATGTCCTCTACTCTTGGAGTAGTGCAGCACCCCATAATCTAAGGGGAATCTCATGGTGGCATGATCTGACCCCACAGTGACCATATGGAGCAGTGTCCCTCCAAGTGGAGAAATGCAGTCCCATTGTATAAACCACTATGATTCTGTTGTTACAGCAGTTGGGGACCCTGAAAAAGACAAAGTTTGGTCAAAGGCTGCTGGTAAGTTGATAATGACTGTGTAAAGAATCATTGCGTTTAGCAATCCAGATCTCACCAGTGGCTTTAAAAGTAGTTTCAGGGTGAACAGTCAACAGAAGCCTGACTGGCATTAGTTCACTAGAAAATGGGAGCTGTAGGGGACTGTGCACTGGGACCTGTTATCTTCTGAGGATTAAGACTGTGAAGGAGAGCAAAGAATAGAGCCCTTGCTGATGAGGGAGAAACACCAAGAGAAGGAGTGAATCCTGTGGTTTGAATGATCTTTTAAGGCGACAGTAATAGGCACACGGCGCCATTCCTTGGTGGGAGCTGTTAGCTCCGTGCCTGAGACCATGGTGTAATTTGGCTCCTGGCCCATGCCACTGCTGCTCACCTGGGATACTTATTTGTTTCCGCCTGAATGGCAAATGATATCATTCTGAAAGGCCTCCTGGTGCCTGATTGATTTGTTAGGGAGCCTGACAGCCTTAATGGACTTCTCTGACAAGACAATGGCTTCTCCTGGCAGCGCTTGTCTTGGAGAGACTCCAGGCTGGTAATGAATGGTGTAATGCACAAAGATGGAGGGGGAAGAGGAAGAAGAAGGCCAGGCTGCAAAGATTTTACTTAATGTAGGTCCTGGAGAACGGGAAGAAAGTAAACCATAAACTTGTATTGCATTTTATTGGTATGGGGCTCAGGAGGAGGACAAAGACAACGAGACAAGTGTTTCTTGAGGTATTGACTAAGAGAAGGCAGCTACAGCCACCGAACTATGCACTACCATCCTACAGTAGTCTCCTGGACCAGCCCCTTTCTCTTTTGATTTCTTTTTTTCCCAAGGAAAATCATCCTTTGCGTTACAGGGCGGGACATCAGAAAAGGTTCAACTTTCAGTTGCTGCTCTACAATATTCTATCTCTGATCTCTTTAAATCTCTAAATTCTCTTTCTGGAATATATTTAACAAATGATGTGCACAGTGGCTTCTGATCTATGGAAGATGCTCATAGGTGGTAGTTGGTATTATCTTGACTGTCCAGGATAAGGTGATGCTTCGAGTCATACCTTGTTCCTTCATTCCATTTTGCACAAGATTCTTGTACTTTTTCTGTGGCTTTAAGTAGGAGGGGGAGTAAATTATGACACCAGCCTCAGACCCGAGGGCTGCAGAAGTCACTAGAGAGCCCATGTAAAATATTTCCTACCTCCACATATCTTCTCAATGGATTAACTGTTAGAATTATTTGCATATGTGTATATACTGTACATCATTCCTCCACATAATGACTTTTCAATGGATTAATTGTTAAAATTATTTGCATGTGTATGTACACTATACTTCATGCCTCTACATAATGACTTCTCAATGGATTAATTGTTAGAATTATTTGCATATGTGTATACTTTTGTGCTAATGTGCGCTGATGGTTATAAAGGAAATACTTTCTTATCAATGACAGAATGTACGGGTGGCAGTGAGATCTGGGGTAAAGGCAGCAATGTGATGCTTAGCTTGTCATTCCAGATATACCCCTATGTCCCTCCCTGGGGGAGCTGAGAGAGCTGTGAATAAATACGCGTCTGGAGGCAACACTAACTAACTCAGTAAGGTCCTTGCAGTGGTCCACATCTTATTCCGTTATTGCCTCGCAGGCCATCGGACCGCAGCAGGGCTATGATTGAGCTGACCACTCTCCTTTTTTTTTTTTAACTATCTGAGGACATTGGGAAGGGACTGGCACTCACAAATGACAATAAATGGATGGTCTTCAAAGCATTATTGACCTACTAATGATCCTCAGAAAGTTTAAAATCTGAAGGAAATGAAAGAGTCAGGAAAGTGAGGAAGTAGGCAGAAGTTTGGCTGAGGTACCTGTAGAAAGATGGCAGGCATTTTATATTAATTATGGCCCATTTTATTCACAAGGAAATGAAATGTATTATCTGAATCTTAAAATCGTGCAACTGAAAAGTCAGAGAGGTTAACTGGCCTAATACCATACAGTGTCCAAGGAGGTTTGCTAGTATCTCATAAAGTCCTGTGCTTTCCTTATTTTTTTAAGTTCTATAAATATGTGTAATCTACCTGTCAACTCGATTCAATTACTTCTTCATCTCACGTTAAATTCTGCATTTTGGGTGGAAGACAAAGTCAACAGGAACAATAGACAAGATGTCTCCCTTGGGGGGCATGCACAGTGTAGACAAGAAGGCTAAACAGCCGGGGAGATTGCTCAATGGTTAAAGCATTTGTCACGAAAACATCAGGGCCAGAATTTGGGTCCCTGAACCTACCTCAATGCCAGGTAGGCATGGCAACCTACCTGTACTTCTTAGAAAACAGAGACAGGGCATCCCTGGAGCGAGCAACCTGCCTCAATGAGTGAGATGGGTAGTGAACCAGGACAATTACAAACATCAAACTCAGGGCTACATGCATGTGTCTGTGCGTTCTTGTGCATGCATGTACACACACACACACACACACACACACACACACACACACACACACACAAACAAACAAACACACACATGCATGCACACATATACACATTCCATGTGCACCCACATTCATGGGAACACATACACACACATGCACAACACATGCATTTTTTCAAGAGAATTAAGTTGTTTATTGATTACACATGATAATGGATGATATACAGGCTTCATCACCATCTCTTATTTTATCTGCTGCCATTATTCAATCTTGATATTTCATAGGGTACGCCAACACCATCCTATAAGCACATTGTGACCTTGCTTGAAGTGGCCAAACATGTGCATCTAAAGGCCTGGTTATATAGTGAGTGTTCAGTATTGTTCACAAGGGGTTGCACTAGCTGTTGTGTGGAGACTCTGGGAGGAGGTCCTGTTGGGGATGTTGTAACTGAGGCTAGAGATCAGCTACTGATAGCAGTGAGGCCAGTGGGAGAATAAGCCCTGTTGCTATGTGGACCTGACCTCTGCATGACCACCTTCCTTAGATGCTCTCAACCACCAGTCTGGTTTCCCAGTGAGCCTGACTGCCTGAGCCCTGCCTTTTACTAACCCAAGATGGCTAGTCACCCACCATACTGGCTACCATGTCTAGAGCTGGAGGCCTTAGCTTAGAGAGGGCTCCTGCGCCAAGCAGCAACCTGATGCATGCGAATAGCCAGGCTTACAGAGCCACAAATAACACAAGAGCATGCACTGTATCCCTGGGTCTGGGGGCTCCATCATCTCTTATCTGCAGAGAAAATACAGTAGACCGCATAGAAGTAAGGATTTTTTTATCATGGATGTAACCTTGAATTCACTCTTATTAAAACGAAATCAAGAAGATACCATTTGCAACTTCAGAGCCTAGGCTTTTATTAGTAACCAGTTTGTGCCTGTGGAAATTCTGCTGCTGAGAGCTGCAAACAACTGCAAATTAGTCTGTTCATGGCAATGGGGGTGGGGGAGGAGATTATCAGGTAATGGAGTCATGGGAATCAGACAGCCGAAGATGGAGCTGGTGAGCTGGCTTCTCCTTCTTGCTTCAGCAGGGAGAAGTGTAGGGTAAGGGAAGGACTCCCGCAGCACATGGGACTGGCCCTACAGAGCCCCTAAGCCATATTCCCTTGGCTCCTGGGCAGAGGCTAGGAAGAAGCTGCAAGGCAAAGATTTAGCAGCACGGTTTTAAAGGGCCCTGACCTCCTTCGTACCCTTCCGTTCTCATCAAATGTGACCTGACATGTGCAAAGCAAACAGGGCTCTCGAGACTGGACTAGGCTCCCCGAGACAACTCTTCGGGGCTTCCTCTTTTAAATAATGAAGCACCTGATAAATGTGCTGCAAAGTGGGGCAGCAGAGGAAAGAGGCAGGGACCGGGTTCACAAAGTAGGAAACCTCCCTTCCAAGGCTTTCCTGGACATGCTTAGAGTAAGTGACATGCGAAAGAAGGTTTGCTGCTTTGTGCTCTCTGGGCACTGTCCATGGTTAGAGACTGCTCAGAAGTCTGCAAGCAGCCTGGTGCTTGCGTGGCTTGCATAGGATCCAGGACACGGTGCTGGCGCCCCACCTGTTCCAGGATCCCTAGGCGTTGGCCTGCCTGGCTTAAGAGGGTGATTAGGCACCAGGTACTGGTTCCCTTCTCCTGTGCCCATCCCCGTGCCCACATAGATACCCATGTGCCAGTGGCATTTCTTCAGCTTTCCCTATCTCTCCATGAGAATCGACCATCCTTCGTCCCATTTTCAACTTCTAGGATACCTGTTTTACCTGGAAAACTTCAGAGCTGCAAAGGGAAAACAAAGTAGCACCAGATGCCCCCCCCTCCGTGCCAGGCTCACTTGCCTCATGAGAAAGGGTGTTCCAGAGCCGCCCCGTGAACCCCCGTGGGAAAGAAGCCGCTAAAGGCCAGTTCTTGAATGTGTGTGAGAAAAGTGATACAAATGACCCATTTCAGTCTTAAAGGTATGATTTCAGACCCGGTGGAGACATGGCCCCGCCCTTCATCTCAGACTGCAATTCCTGGACTCCTTCTGTCTTTCGGCGCCTTTAAAGGCACATAATTATCATTATCATGCCTTGCCCGAGAAGCTGTTTAAAAAAAAAACAAGTTGACATTTTGAACAAGCCTTATAGAATCAGTTCAGAACACCTGTGGATTAATGTGGGTGGTAGGTTTTTTGTTTTTTTTTAAAATTATCATGTCCTGCAAAGAGCAGAGTGGACAGGCTATTCCGGGCGTGGTGCTCCCCTCCCCCACACCCCACATATACATCTTGAGGCACTTGCTGATTGATGCATACAATAGATGCCTTGGAGTCTAAGTGACAGGAGAAACACAGGCATGGTTACTGTTCGCTGTTCTTTCCACTCTGGGGCTGGCTGTCCTGGACAGACTGGTTCCTCGCCACTTAAGAAAGTAATTGCTTTTCTCCCTGCTTTGCCAATTTGCTAAACACAATTGCTAACCACGTTTTAATTCGTATCTTGTTGGTTATTGAAGACTGTGAACATTGCGAAAATGTTATGCATTTCTTGTTGGGTAAGCTTCCTGTCTACTGTGTTTATTATCAGAGTGATTATTTCTTCTCTAGTAAAATACAAAAGGAAAAAAAGTCTATCTCAAACTAACTCATTTTAATAATAACCCTATCAATTTTTGCCCTTTCATATTTTAACAACATAAATAAGTATTCCTTCTTGTGATTTTTTTTTTATTATGATTGCTTATTCATCGGGCGTGTGCACATGTGCCCCTGTGTGCATGTGGGAGTTGGAAGACTGGAGCTGGCTCTCTCCTTTTTAACATTTGGGTTCTGGAGCTTGAACTGGACTATTTAGGCTTGGTGGCAAGCACCTTACCTACTGAACCATCTTTTTGGCCCTTGGGCTTTAAATTTTGTAGTAGGTTGTGTGGGATATAAAAATTTACCTATATTGGTTAAATCCATTTATGTTTTCTTTCAAGACTCAGTTTTTTCTTTCTCTTTTCTTTTTTTTTTCTTTATGTGAAAGAAACCTTTTTCATTTCAAAAATTCAAATGCTGTTATAATTTATCTGAGGCTAATTTTTTTTTTAAAAATTAGTTCTTTAACCTACTAAAATCCGGTTTGATGTAGGCGAGGAGGCTCCAATTTAGTTTCTTTGCCTGCCTTTCTACCCACCCCTCTCTCTCGTCGAGAGGATTCAGCACAGGGCCTTATACATAACAGATAAGCACTAGACTTCTCTTTTTAATAAAAGAAGTTCACTGTCTCCGGGATCCTTTGTACTACCCTGAAACCGCACAATGAAGCTTTCTGCACCGGGGAAAGGCTTTCTTTGACGGTTTCCTTTCTCTTTTGTGTCATGTAAAGGAACCTGTTTATCTAACCATTACCATGGTCTTTTTGTTTTGCTTTAGGCAAGGTTTCGTTTACTCTCTCTTTGTTAGTACTTTGCTGATTTGGTCCCCACAAATACAGATAATGCTTTGGATCCCCTGTGGACAAGGTGCGTTCCAACACTGTGCTTGCTGCTTTGACATTTTCACCTTATGCTTCACATCGACTCAGTCCTCCCGTGTTCATTTTGGTTTTGTACTAACAATATACATTTTCAGGATGATGCTGATTTGTGGGGTTTCTTTCCCCCTTGCAATCCTTTCTCTTTCTCATCTTTTCAGGTTCACCCCAAGGTGTATTTATATTCCTTCCTGACTTTGAATGCAAGTCTATACAAACAAGGCCCTGCAGTAACGTGTAGTTTCCCAGTACATCTTGCGGGGGGGGGGGGGGTGAGGAGGCGGTGGGGGGGGGCGGGGAGGACTTAGGAAAATGCAATGAGTCAACAATCACAGAATGCTGTAACTGCCCAGAACAGAAGGGGGACTCAGAAAAGCTTACCTGTGGCTATAAACAGCACATCCCCAGTTCTGTCTGGTTGTGTCATTTTCTGCAAAGGGAGACGACATGTAAACAGTGTTGCTACAGATTTTTTGTTTGTTTGTTTGTTTGTTTGCCATTGTCATTGTCCCTTCTGGTCAGTGTTATTCTTTTATGGAAAAAGCTGTATATTATTTCCCCTATTATATCTCCATACCCATGTTGCTCTCATATTAGAAAGCTGGGGTCTCCATGTCTACAGAACCAAAGGCCAGCCATGTTTTGGTGGTTGTCAGCCAGAATGAGGGAGCAACACTGAGCTGGTTCTAGGGAATAGCATTTAGGCTGCTCAAATCGGACTTAGCTCAAAAGACCAGTATTTGTGTGGCCATTGAAAATTTCACTTCTGGGTTGGAGGAGGAGAAGGAATAAGCTGACTCTAATCCTTTGAACTTTTAGGTCATCAGCGTGGCTTCCTCTAAGCCTTGGCCAATTGGTGGCTGTTCATTTCTAGTACATTGGTAGGAGATACAACTCTCCTCTCAGTTCTGGAAATAGGTTACTTTGAGGGTTAAGCTTTAGTGCTGTAGGCACTAGGGGTCATCCCTGTGGCTTTGTGTTAACTTCTGTGGGTGCCAAGTGAGACTGCATAACCTGTTTGTGGTTGGGTCTTTTAGGAGCCATGTGTCTACAGTGCTGTCTGAACTTAAAGCTTGGCACCAAGGGCACAGTGCCCGCTCGCTTAGTGAATGAAGAGGTACCTCATGTGTACACTGTTTTCTCTTGTGAGTCAGTGGTCAGGAGGCTGGTACAATGAAATGGCAGGAACTCAGCTCAGCATGTAAAAGCAGGCTTTTCAGCAATTCAGGTTTGAAGTAGTACTAATTATATGTTTATGCCATAGTGGACCTGTAATACATTGGATTCTACCAGGATAGATTTCAAGGACTTTTAAAAGCACAGATAGGTTTATAAATCAAAAACCACACAGGTGCTCACAGATTCATTCCCTTACTCATTGCTGTTGTACACTGGCCTCATGCTCTAAGTGCTGAGATATAATAGGGAGGCCTGATGGCACTCAAAGAAAGAGTAAGGAGGCTACCAAGATGAGACTTGATAGCCTATGACCATATAGTGGGGGAGGAGGTCCCCCTCAGTCATAGACCTAGGGGAGGGGAATAGGGTGAAAGCGGGAAGGAGGGAAGAACAGGAGGATACAAGTGATGGGATAACAGTTGAGTTATAATCTGAATAAATTAATTAAATAAAAAAAAAACAGTGAACAAGGCAGAGCCCCCTCTGTCTCTTCCTCATGTCACGGATGGGGGACTGAGGTACACTTGATGAGTATAATAGTGAGGGGCTAGGGCCTGACCCTTTGCAATGCTCTAGCACACATTTCCTAATTCCACCCCATCTCATATCCCATGAGGAGTCGGTATTTATGAGGCTCTCACTCCTAATGCGGAGACACTGCATTCAATGTGACAGATGTAGCAGCCACTGCACATCTGGTTCCCGAGACACATTCAGAAGTGCTACATACTTTTAGGCGGGTGTTTGGCAGCAGTGAGCCAGTCAACCAATATAACTTCACACCCTGTAGGGAAGTGGCGTCCCTGATAGGGTACAGATGCCTGAAGTCTGAAAGCACTTCTCAGTTTTCCTCATGTAATCCACAGGGAAATCATACTTTGGCCTGAGCTGAGGTCACAGAGGCTTCAGGAAACATCAAGCCACTGCGCTTAATTCACTGTGGAGAGTCCTAGGATCCTGAGCAGCCTTGGTGCTATGGCTGGGAAAGGGGCCTCCTCTCTGGGTGTTTCCTCTTGGGAGATCTTGGTGGTCTTCATCTCTGCAGTATGTTTAAAAGATGGAGACCTATTTACAATTATTAAGGTGGGATTTGGGGACAGGGATGAGGTGGTGACAGAACCTAAAAGGCCACTTAGCTGAGGATAAGCCAGCTTTCTAGGGCAATTTAGGTCCCTAATTCATAACATTTTCCTTTTCCCTATCCAAGAACCCCATCAATAGTATCCAGAGAATCCACTTGCTATGTTAATGGGACATAGTTTTTATTTAATGTTCTGTAGACTTTAGTGGAGGGGTCTTGTGCCCTAGACAGGTGGAGCCAGGCTTCTATGAGAGTCAGGAAGGTACAGCTGGGAAGGTCAGGCTCCTTCCAGCTCTCTGGTTCTGAGCAGGGTGACTTCCTGGCTTGTTCCCTGTCCTGGCCTCAGTTTCCTTTTCATAATTTAAGATCTTGACACTAGATTATTGTTTTAGTCAGGATTCTCTAGAGCAGCGGCTCTCAACTTTCCTAATGCCCTCTAATACAGTTCCTCATGTTGTGGTGGCCCCCAGCCATAAAATTATTTCTTTGCTACTTCATAACTATAATTTTGCTACTGTTGTGAATTGTAATGTAAAATATATGATATGCAGGATATCTGATATGTGATTCACAAAGGGGCCCCTACCCATAGGTTGAGAACATTATTCTAGAGGAACAGAAATGATAAAAAGGATTAAAAAAGGAATATCATATATATATATATGGAATTGTTTTAGCGTGGCTTATAAGCTGTGGTCAGGTTAATCTAATACTGTCTTTGGTAGTTGTTCAGTTCATAAGGCTGGATATCTCAGCTGGTCCTCAGTCTATGGAATCCTGAAGAAGCAGGTTTTAAGACTGTCAAAGGAATGGCTTAGCAACAGGATAGATGAACTTGCCTGCAAGAGAAAAGGCAAGAAGGCAAAAACCAAAATGCTTCCTTCTTTCATGTCCTTTTATGTCCACTGCCACTAGAAGATGTGGCCCAGGTTTAGGATACATGTTCAGACCTCAAAAGACCCAGATTAAGAACTTCCCACGAAAGTCTTCACTTACCAGGAAACTGGGACAGAGGGGTGGACATCCTATTGTAACTCTAGATGAGAGAAGCATGGGAGAATAGCAAAGTAGAAGGATACAGAGGGTCCTAGAAACCTACAAGTAGAACATTATGATAGGCAGATTTGGGCCCAGGGGCCCCACTCAAACTAAGGCACCAGCCAAGGACAATACAGGCGTAAACTTTAAACCCCTACCCAGATCTAGCCAATGGACAGGACATTCTCCACACTTGAGTGGAGAGTGGGGTATGACTTTCACACGTACTCTGGTGCCTCAAAATTGACCATGTCCCCTGGAGGGGGAGACCTGGTGGCACTCAGAGGAAGGACAGCAGGTTACCAAGAAGAGACTTGATACCATATGAGCATATACAGGGGGAGGAAATCCCCCTCAGGAACAGTCATAGGGGAGGGGAGTAAGGGGAAAATGGGAGGGAGGGGAAAATGGGAGGGAGGGAATAATGGGAGGATACAAGGGATGGGATAACCATTGAGATGTAACAAGAATAAATTAGTAAAAAATTTAAAAAAAAAGAACTTCCCACTTCAAATTATCCTATTAAGGACATCCCCAACAATATATCCCCAGCTGCTTAGGTTTTAGTTGATTCCAGATACAGTGATGTTGGCTGTAGGTTCCGTTTTCTTAACCAATATATTTTATTATGAACTTATTCACCGAGCATACGTCCCTTATAACTTGACTAACCGAAACAATAGGAAAGAAAAGAAGATTAAAGAATAACAAAACCGTAAAAATATAAGTTCTGAGGAACGATTCTCCTGGCATTGCCAGCAGGATTCCTTCTGCTGGAACCTGAAGTAACCAGAACCTGGAACCTCAGCAGGAGCCAGAGCCCCAAAGCCTTCCCTCGAGCGATTCTCTCTAGGAGCATCTTGAAGTGGAGCTATGAACAGCCAAAACTATCCCAAGTCTCCGAAAGCCAAGACTCCAGTTCTGGGCTCATTTATGTATCTCCTCCCAGAGTCTGTTCACGGGATCTTCTCAGCTGGCAACAATCAAGCTCCCGCATGAGGTGGTTTGTCTTCTAGTGGATTAACCTCACCTGTTCTCACAAGACCAAGACCGTTCCGATCCCACATTTGGGATCATAACAAAAACAGGTTTATCTCTTCTTCAGTTGACATCCAAGATCAGCCATCATGATTACCTTAAAGAAATTCTAGTTCTATTGCATACAATTCATTCTTGCCTAAGCATTTGATAAGATCGGGTGATCAGTTTTCAAATAGCCAAGAGCAAGAGACATAAAAAGAGGCCTCAGAACACCGAAAGCATGCTGGATAGTTCATACATGTACACACGTATGTGGTTTGTTTTTGTTTGTTTGTTTGTTTGTTTGTTTGTTTTCCATATGTGGTTTGTATGTTTATGTATAGTCCCACAATTTACAAAGAAGCTTTAGGGGTATTTGAAAAAAGTTACAGTAGTAAAATGGGATTAAATGATAGGTAATATTTCATTTCCTTGATCTAAGTTGTATTTGGATAGTTAGAAATCTTTTATATAACTTGCCATCCACCCTACTTTTCATTTCTTCTCCAAATTTCCAAAGTAAGCTTTAGCCATCAGTAAGTTGGTTTAAAAATGGGAAAGAGGGGCATGGAAATGGATTTATGGGCCCTTCTGAGGACCCAGTGCTCACATCTGAAAGAAGATTTAGACCGTTTTCTGCAAGTGTAGTTTGGACTGTGTTTGATTGTCCAGTCCCCCCATGCTCGGTGACTTTTGATGCTAATCCTACATCAATGTCCCCTGCATTGATCTTATCAGACATCGCATGAAGGATCAGGTGCCAAGCTGCTAATAATGTGCCAACATTACAGATCTGATAAGGAGCACATTTCAAGCACAGTCACTGTGCTGCCCCAAAGGTGTGGCTAGTCACGGCACATGCTGTGAAGATTCCTCTGACTAAGCAGTCATTGGCATGTGGCTTTCTGGTGCATTATGCTAATCATTTTTAGCAGAAAATTACTTCCCAGATTTGGCTTGTCTCAGTCCAGTGTTAAAATGAGTTTATAGACCTATGGGAGTGGTGACTGATGGCAGAGAGACAGCCATCAGTGTCCTAAGCAAGAATGGAAAGTCATTTTGGGATTAACATTCTTCATTTGCCATCGGTAATCCACAAGGCGATTTATCTGGATACAGATAATCATAGGCTGGTTCTGCTGCACTTCTTGGAAATTAAGCATGCGTGTATGGAAGTGGAAAGCTTCTGGGCTGTTTTCCGAGGACACTCAGAGCCTCCCAGCCTGGGAAACTCCTTCAGCTGGCCTCAGATCACACGACAACTCTCATTTACTTACACTTCTTCATAACCTTTAGGCTACAGTCCATATGACTGACAAAACCACCCATTGTCTGCAATCTGCCCATGCCCATAGCTTCATCTTATACTGCCTTTCCTAGGAGCAATAGCAAGTTTACTTGGCTTTGTCAAGAAGACCATGTTTCTGCCGCTGCAGACCTGGCCACATATTGTCTCCTAACCCTGAAGTACTCATTTATTACCAAAAGACCTATCTGGCCTTGGCCTTCAGGCTCTGGGACAGACACAGCTTCCTGAATACTCGGTTGTGTCTATAGCCCTCTGCTGTAGGCTCCAACTCCTGGCCATGCAACACGTGTCTGATGGATAATGGTGAAGGAATGAACTAATTATCAGGCAATTAAACCTCAAATAGTCTCACAGCTATCAGCACTTTCCCTTTCATTTTGAATCTCAGTAGTAATATATGGACATTTCTCCTTGTTAAAACAGGAAAGAAAGGGAACCTTGCAAATGAAGCAAGCACCTCCTTAGCTACCATTTCCAGTCCTAAGATCCTCCCCTATATTTAGCCTTATTTTTTGTAACCTGTGTATGTGTTTGTGCATTTGTATTCATAGGTACACATATCATCCAAAGGATATCTTTATTATTTTCCATGTAGTATTATACAGAAATGTCTATATGGAGCTTGCTTTTCCAGATTTATATCAAGCTGTAAACTTGGTCCTGCAATAGCACCCACAGCTGTAACTCATTTCTTTTAGTGGCTGCCTGGATTGCAGAGTGTGCTTGAAACATCTTATTTACTTACTGCCCTATTGTCCATCAATATTTAAGCGCACTGTGTGATCTCGAAGATTCCTCGAAGTCGGGAACGCTGCCATCTCCCACCCCTGCTTTGATTCTTAAAGGAACGAGGTCCTTACTACCACAGAAGGAGGTCCTAACAAGGATATCTGCCTCCTTGTTAAACCAGCATCCTCTCTTTTTTATCTCCCACTTTTCTTTCTTACTTATAACTCTTAGAATCTCTGTATTAATTGTACTTCCTCGTGTGACAGGGACTGTCATGTCTCCCACTAACCTCTCTTCTTAATCCTTCGCTGAGTCCTTTGTTTTCTGGGCCATGTTAACATCAATCAGTGCGCCTCAGTTCTGAACCTCTTCCCTTAAAGCGTCGCCCTTGGGATCAGAGGCAGTGAACTAAATGAAATGTGGCCCAATCAGCTATGGGCTGTCTCCTCCTCTCATCTAGCTGTGGTACTGCAAATAATCAACAAAGTTTTGGGCCCCACAGTAAGAAAGGTGACTGTGCTCAGATAATACTGGGGATGGATAGATAAGGGACTTTGCCCAGAGTGTAGACCTCAGTAGGTGTTGGAAAGTAAGAGGGAGATTCCACAGGCCCTGGAAAGTGCCAACAAAAAGGTGGACAGAGTCTATAACTACTTGACCTAATTTTTCGAGTGACGGAGGAAGCCAGTCCCATCCATGGAAGCTGGGAAGTCTGTAGGTTCTTCCTAGAGTAAAAGGAGCAGCTTCTGCCCTCCCTCCCCCCAAGCCTGTGCAGAGACTCGGGCTAGGGCCACTCCACGGTGTGGGCAAAGGTGCCATGCCGAGGAAATACTGATATGGTCAATATTCTATTCAGAGTCCTGTCTCTACCTTCCGATCTGAGGACTGACCTTCTGGTGTAGAGTGCAGGGTTCTTTGATGTATTTAATAAGAGAGCAGAGTCCCCATTTGCTTCACTAGAGGTCAGTGTGGCCTGTGTGTTGGCTTCAGTAAGATGGGGGTAGAGGCTTAAATCTAGCCTCAGGGGGTATTCAAGTCAGCCTAGCGTGCTCCTTAGAAGCAACAGTGGAGAGAGGAACTGAGGTTGGATGGGATGTGTTACAAGGAATGAGAAATGCAGCTTGAGTTTCAATGGCAGAGTCAATCCCTTCAGGATTCAGTGATCTAAAAAGCTCAGTTGATGTAGTTCTAATCTAAAATAAGAGGCCATGCATTGGTAAGGAAGAAGAAGAAGAAGAAGAAGAAGGAGGAGGAGGAGGAGGAGGAGGAGGAGGAGGAGAAGAAGTAGAGGAGGAGGAGGAGGAAGAGGAGGAGGAGGAAGGGTGTGTATCCATCCATTTAGAAGGAGTGTTTTAAAGGTACTTGGCAGAGAGAGAGTTGGTGGTCAGTGCTCTTCAGCTTCAAGATGTTCCTGTGACTAAAGACAGAGCTTGCATTACTTGCAAAAAGGCTCCTGGTGACACTAGCCACTTGCCTTCTTTGTAACACACTTTCACTGCTCACTGACCTTTGCTAAAGGACCTCCTAATCATTTAAATAATGTCTTCAAGGATCCCTTCCAGAGATCCAGGGAAAATCCTCACCCAAATGATTACTCAAAGGCAGACAGCTTTGAGAACAGAGAGAGACAGAACAGGGGGAGAAATCCAATAACTTTGTAGTTTAATGAAAGCAATTTTTCTTGACTGTCTCAACTCTTATCTGTTTTTCTTACACTTTGGAAAAAGCACAGGCTCCATATATTTTTTTAAGTCTTTATACAACATAATAAAACTAGACTATTTATTTTGTGTATGTTAATCAGAATGTATCAAATTTTTATCAAGGAACCAAAATAACTAACACTTATGTATTGTGCATTATGACATAAATCCAGGGAAAGAAGATGAATATTTCAGTAGCTGCACTTAGCCCAGGAGACCACAAAGAACCCAAGACCCTAGTGGAAACAGAAGGGCTGTTTGCTACCATCTGGGCTCGCTCACATGGCTGGCAGGTTTGAGGATCAGGAGACTGTAGCTTTGGCTCTCTGTTTCTCCTTGTGTCTTGCCCCTTTCCTTACTGGTCTTTAAGCCCCTCTGCCACCCATTAGCCCTGCTCTCTCCTCTTCTTTCTCCACTTCTTCCTATCTCTCCTGTTTCACCTTGCCTCTGCCTTACATGTTAGGACTGAACTCCCTGGGCTCCATGATCCACGATAGGCTCATTCTTTGGAATAAAGAAGCTTAGTTAGTAAAATGTGAAGAGCAGATAAAACAGGCCTGGAAAACTTGTCCTTGGTTGGATACCCTTTAAATTAGCACATGTTGTTGTTATTGTTGTTGTTGTTTCTTTCAATGCTAGGTTTCTCAGCACCGAGCTCTGGGAAAAAAGTCTGGCTCACTTCTAGAATTGACAAAGATGGGAATGTCCCCTTGGCTCATGATTATCTCGGTGATCTGGGGAAAATTGGAGACTCCTTTTGCATTCTACGCAGTGCTAGACAGATCACAAACAGTAAGCTGAAATTGTTGGCAGAACGTAGTAACAGTCACATACAAGAAACTCAACCTCTGTGTGCCTGCCTCATTTTCTTTTGTGTCAGAGGAATTATGCTGCTTTCCAAGCAGCATTGCTATAAGGATGAAATACGTTAAATTATAGAAGATGCTTAAACAGTGCTCCCCGTGTGCCATACAGTATTAGGCAGGTGCATCAGTCTGAGTTTTATTAGAGAAATGAAAACACTCAGTCCTTAACACAGAAAGGAATTTTCTGGAGGGAGCTAGAGGTTCTGTGGTCTCTGGGGAAGTTGGGGTGGGTAAAGAAATTTCCACAAGGCATCTCTCAGGATGCACTCACTCCATCTGTTTTTTCTGGTGATCTAAACACTTCTCCACTATAGGGCAATCTCAGCTCTGCCTCTGCACCCCTGGGGCACACCACAACCAGTGTACCTCTTGGCTGTCACCATATTAAAAAACAAAACAGAAAACCAAGCCAGGTATGGTAGTACACTCTCTCTCTCTCTCTCTCTCTCTCTCTCTCTCTCTCTCTCTCTCTCTCTCCCCACCCCCCCTCTCTGTTTTTTGTTTTTGTTTTTGCAACAAGGTTTCTCTGTATAGCCTTGGCTATCCTGGACTCAATTTGTAGACCAGGCCGGCCTCGAACTCACAGAGAACCACTTGCCTCTGCCTCCCCTAGGGCTGGGATTATAGGCTTGCACCACAGTGCCCAGCTGGTGGTACACACCTTTAATTCCAGAACTTGGGAAGCAGAAGCAGGTGAAGCTCTGAGATTTCAAAAGTAGCCTTGTCTACATAGTGAGCTCCAAGTCAGCCAAGTTACAGAGTGAAACCCTGTCTCAAAAACAATAAATAGATAAAAATAAATAAATCAGAACACACATTTAGTTGCTAACTATATTCCAAGAAATCCACTTCCCAGGACATGGGGTGGAGCAAGGGGAAAGGTTGGTTTGCCTGACCCATCAAGCCAAGTGAGAGTGTAATACATACTGCAAAATTTAAATTGCACGCAGATATTCAATGTTGGTGGCAAAGGAAATGAAACGGGGGACAGTGAAACCAAGACCAGAAAGGAAATGTTGGAAATCAAATAACAATGCAGCGCAATAAAGTCCCACAGAGAATGTGACACATCAAGGATTTATATACTGTTGGCTCCATAACAGATGTCTTACACAGGCCAATTCTTTTAATTCTTACAAAATCCATGCAGGAGGTAATATCGTTCTGAATGTTTTATAGGTGAAGAAAACACACTGCAGAGAAACTATATGCCCAAGGTCACATGGCTTGTACATGGTTACAACAAGACTGACTATCAGAGCTGTAACTTCAGGGCTTAATTTCTTAACTGCCGCACTCTTGTGAGAAGGAGGGACATGCAGGCTGAGGTCTGCCAACTTTGCTCTGGAGCTGGGTGCCACCAAGCACCCTTTACATTGGTTTAGTTCTTTCATCCATAAAGCAAAAGTTGTGTTTTAAAGCATGGGTTCCTACTTCAGTCTACTAATGTGTTGTGGCCAAGGTAAATACGCAACTATGCTCCTGGGTGGCTGTCCGGAAGCTGTCACCTGACGTAAGAACTAGATCTCCTTGTTAGATTCATTCAACTCACAGTGCCATCCTCTCAGTGGGTCTTCTGCGACCCAGGAAAGACTGGTCATCATTAAACAGTTACTGTAAAAGGAAAGGTTAATGACTGTGTACATGGAAAGACCACCATCACCACCACTGTCGTCACCACCACCACCACCATCACCACCATCATCACCACCACCATCACCACCACCATCACCACCACCATCACCACCACCACCACCACCACCACCACCACCACCATCACCACCACCACCACCATTACCACCATCATCACCACCACCACCACCATTACCACCACCATCACCACCACCACCACCATCACCATCACCACCACCACCATCACCATCACCATCACCACCACCACCATTACCACCACCATCACCACCACCACCAGCATCACCACCACCATCACCACCACCACCACCATTGCCACCATCATCACCACCACCACCACCACCACCATCACCACCACCACCACCATCACCACCACCACCACCACCACCACCACCACCATCACCACCACCACCACCACCATTACCACCACCATCACCACCACCATTACCACCATCACCACCACCACCACCACCATTACCACCACCATCACCACCACCACCACCATTACCACCATCATCACCACCACCACCACCAACAACAACAACAATAACAACAACACCAACAATGCACAGGAAAATGCATTAAACCACGTCCTTGCCTGGCAACGTGATTCTAAAGTTCTGTGTACTTTCCAAAATCTGAAAGGATTAAAATGTTGGCATCTTGACAGAGAGCTGTGGCCCTCGACGGGTAGCTCGTTTGACACACATCTTTTTAATCTCCCTCCCTCACATTTCCCCTGAGTCAGCAGTTTCTAGAGCAAAACAAGATGTGTTTGCCTAAGAAAGCCAGAGAATTTTTGTTGGGCAAGAAAATGAAACTCCTTAAGAAAGGTCAAGTGCAGAGGGAGCTTGAATACGGTGCCTGTGAGTCTCAGAAGCTCTCCACAGCGGGCAGGAAGAAGCCAACCCAGATCTCCTTCAGCCAGAGGCACATTAGCAGCACAAGTGCACTGGAAACAGGCAGGATCCTCCCTCAAACTTCACCTGATGACTCAGCAGACACAAAATGACTGGCATATCCTCGCCAAGAGCAGGCTGCACAAGACAAAAGTGGGAGTGGGATTCTGCAGCCATTTTCCAATCAAGGAAATGGGATTCGACAAGTAAAAGCCAAACCAAGAAGGTCTTAATGAGAAATGTGACCGTTGTCATTTCTGAAGCATGGCATTTTTGTTGCTACATTCCGCCGCCCCCCCCCCCCAGCAGAAAGTGTCCAGTTCTTGCCAGAAATAGCCACAGTCTATTAGCCAAGAGCTTCCAGCTTTTGTCCCTGTTTTCTGCTGTGCTGTCTGTGCTAATGTTCAGTCTAGGGAGGGCAGACAGATGCAACTCACTTGTCCCCCAAGTTGGCGCACTCTGGGGGTGGGGCTCCCAATGCAATCCAGGCACTAAAAAGCCTTTCACTGCTAACTTTATCGTTGAGTTGGAAAGATCATCCTTGGGCAAAGCAGGAAATAAAGGTGAGGCAGTGAGCTGTCAATCAAAAGGGCTGTTAGACCTGTTGGAAGGCTTTCAGTGAAAACAGAAGCCCATCTTCTGTGTTGTTGTTGGACTGCTGCCATGTGACTAGATGTGCTGGTCTTTCAAGAGGATTTTTGAGTTAACGTGGGAAAACCAAGCAATCAAACAAACAAAATAACACCCCAAATCTCTTGATTTCCTCACGTTAACACCTAGTGAAAAGTATTGGAACACCGAGCAGATCAAGGAAAAGTAGGCCACATTAGCTTTGGGGAATGCTATTACAAGGTGCCTTTCAGAGTGGAGAAGAGATAATATTGGGGCCAGCACCTATCGAGAGAAATGATGACTTGAGGTTGCTTCTCATAGCAAGGTCTATGGGATGCCTGGCAGGGAGATAATAGAAGTGGCCTTCTCAGACAGTCAGGGAGTCAGGATTAAAGGACACAGTCCTTTCTGCCATCTCAGTGAACAGCAGTGTGAGCAGAGGTAATAGAGTAGACAGGAGGCGACTCTACCGACATGGGGATGACAGTGGTGGAGGTACACGCAAGGTCATTGTAGGTTCCTCATAGAACTGTTTTTCCTTTTTACAGACATTTAAACAAAATAACTAAGAATTCATTTTGATTGAGTTAGTCCATAGCTCTACCATGCCCTGGCCCTCAGGAGCATAGTTCCTGGAAATGTCCAGTCTATCCACCTCTGCAGAGAAGGGTGCATGGGCTTTCCTAAGGACTAGGGTCGGGCAATGAGAATCTGGCATGAGCAGCTGCAGCTGAGGACTTGGGAGTTTCTCATCAAAGACCTTTTCTGACCCTGCTTTTCCCCAGAGCGTGCAGGGGACCCAGGGGCTCACACATTAGTTGCACACGGGCGAGTTTTAATTAAAGCCCAGGGCTTTAAGAGCTCCGATTCCCTGCAGGTAACCTTTCCAGCTACACTTCCTTAATTCAAAGGATTCAAAGCTTCTTAAGGAAACATGGTGGTGTTTTATCTGGGAGTGATCTTATTTCTAGGGTTCTTTTTCTTGATGTAATTTTTAATATTTCATGCTTTTCTGCTCTTCTGCCTTAGCGTCCTAGAGATGAGTAAATACAGTGGGAAGGCTGAAGCCTGGTGCAGCTGTGGTATGGCATCTGGCCTTGTCGGCAGTGTTGGAGTCGTATTAGCCAAGAGCATTTCTATTTATTTCAGTCCAAATATCTCCAGATGCTCTAAGCTCAAGATGCATGAGCCTAAGACCATCTACATATCAGATATTTACACTATGATCCTTAACAGTAGCAAAATCGCAGTTGTAAAGTAGCAACGAAAATAATTTTATGGTTGGGGGACAGCACAACATGAGAAGCTGTATTAAGGGGGTCACAGCTTTAGGAAGGTTGAGAACCACTGCCATAAGATGTCTTCTGTTACTGAAAAATATAAATTAATGATACCATTTGAGGCCTTCTAAGTGCAGAGATGCTGGATACTCAAAGAGATAGAAAACCTAAGAGTGACAATTACTGTTCTCCAGATCTCCTCTATGACTTTAATTCTCAATAGCCACCCCTCAGAGTACATCTCAAGGTAAGAATTAAACATGGATGCTGGGCAACTATCAGATTTAAGGAATCCAGGGAGGCAGGAGGTTGAACAGGACTTGTCATTGTCCCTGTAGATTCTAGTGATGCCTGCAGCCTGGTGTGTGTGGACTGCCTGTGCTGAGCACTGCTGTGGTCTATGGTGAGATGCTGCTACCCATGGGGTAAGCTGGTTGGCCTGTAGATTCAGAAGGCTTAGATGGTGGCCATGACTGGGCCCTAGGACGCCAGCCAAGAAACTTGAACTTGCCCGTACTGCAGAGCTAATTCAATACTGTGAGTCTGTCATGGTGTATCTAAACATGCGCCAGCTGATGAGAGGTCCCCAAGGCCAGTGAGTTGTGTAACCATGCATGAGACTAGCATAGGTTTGCCCAAAAGGTGAGTTAGTTTTCTCCTCACTAAATAACAAGATCATTGTATTTCTAACATCGGGGCTATAAATAAACTTAGATGATTTGGCATGCTTTTATTTTACTCATATTGAAATTCTGCTATGTCTATTTTCACTTCCTAATAGACCACCTTCAAGGACAGCACATGTTCTAGCAGAGGCATCCAGTCCTGTTGGTTTCCAGTATTCAGTGCTAATATCTCCAGTTGACTCATGATTTTCATGAAAAAAAAAATAGCTAAACAAAGGTTCTAGCTCACAAAGCATTTGTTTATTTGTCTGAAGACAGAGACTTATGTAGCCTGGCTTCAAACTTCTGCCTCTGCCTCTTACATATTTGGGTTGTTTTAAACTCTATGAGTTGATAAAGGTCTTGTGGCAGCTGATGGTAGTGCCTGGTACTGACCATAGAATTTCAGAAGCTAGGAAGTGGACCCTGGCAGGCACTGGACCTCAGACACTAGACACCAAGCTCAGTGTACCAGTCAGATTCTTACCGGGTGGAGATCCTGACTTCTGTGAGTTCCCCCATCACTGCCAGGGGTTCATGAACAGGGTCTATGCCTGCTGAACCAAGTCTCCAAGGTTAGTCAGGAAAAAAAGCTCAGAAACCCCAAATGGGAGGACATTGTCCCCCAGGTAGACACGGAAGCCCATCATGAGAGTACTTGACAGGTGAGCAGCCTACTGCCCTAAATTTAAAAAGCTCACAGATAAAAAGACTTTTCGTAAGTTTGATCTCCAGACTTATTTCATTGGGAGATTGTTAATGTTGATTAATATAAACATTCCCTAGGTTTAGCCACACAAATAACATTTCTGATGATGAGGTATTGCCCTCCGCTCGGCATGTGGTGCTACAGAATGTAAATTGCACACACCATGTCCCTTCTCTAAATTCTAAAAATATCTGAATTGTGGCACACAGCGGGCTAAAGTAATTTTGGTCAGGGAAATGCAGACTAGGAATAAAAATAATGGCAGTTGACACTTGTAGGTCAGGACTTGCACCTAAATGCCTTTCAACTATTCCACCTTTTCAAAAAGTCAATTACGTCCTTTTTAATCAACACAAAGTATTTGTACACATTTCTTGGGTACCATGTGATGTTTTGGTACATATATAACTATACAGTGTTCTAACCAGGATGAACAGCTATCTTTGTAAACCTCTATCACATTTTTGAGGGCAGAGAGGAATTAAAAATCCTTCCTTTTAGCTTTAAAAAAAAAACTTACAAACATGGTTCTTATCTATACTCATTCTACTGTGTGTTAGGGGACCAGAACTCATTTCTCGTTTAGGATTCTAACTTGGTGACTGTTGACCAACCCATCCTCCAGTCCTCTTCGACCTCTAGGAAACACTATTACACTTGAAAAAAAAAAACCTACTTTTAATCCTTCCCTTAATCCTAAGAAATGAATGCTCTCACTTTTATCCTCTTGTGAGTTTGGGGACTTTGAAGCTAGAAAAATAAAAGTATACTCCAAGCAGATATTCTTAGAATGTAAGTAGCAGAGTTAAAAATCAGACTCTAACCTCAATTCAGTAACTAGTGTCCTGTTCTGAGTAGAAGCGATTTTGGCAAAGAAATGTCCTCTTTATTTAACCAGATGATCCTTCCCACTTGGTCAAATCTGACATCCCATCTAAGACCAACAATGTCTTCATCTTTGTCTCAAATAAAATTCAGATGAAGACTCGACTGGTCAAAGGAAAATTCCATTACTAAGAATGTGCCTACACCATGATCCCCAATTACAGCCATTGTTCAATGCGAAGATGTTTGAACACCATTGTGGCTGCTCTTACTCAAGGCAGGGCAGTGCTTAACTACGTCTTGGTAGGGAAAGAACCTCCAAAGCAGTCCCTTCCCAGAGTCTAGACCAGCCCTTTGCAGTCTGCTCTTCTTGCTTCCAGCCTTCAGAGAGAGCTGGGTCCTGGCTCTGAACCCTTGAGAGATGGACTGCGTGCACTCAGATTTTTATGTCAGCATCCACTTTTCTAGGTGGTTGGTTAACTCCTGCTGCTGCAAAGCTGGGGAGAAGTCTCACACAGACACACTAGGAACACGAAGAGCTTGCGATGACTTCCTTCCTAGACCTCCAGCTAACATGTTTAAAAAAAATGCTTTTAATTTCCTGTTGGAAAGCCACAGTCATTAGGTGGTCGCTTCAGAGCTTCATCTTCCCTGTTCCCTCTGTGCAACCCCAAGCTGGCAGCTACTGTATTCCAAGTGCTATAGGATTGCCTTTCTCGAAAAGAATCACACACAATTAAATGGAGATCAGATCCTGTACTCCAGGTGAGCCTTGTTCTTTGGCTGCTGCCATTCCCACGTTTCAGCTTCTACAGATGTGAACATTCCAGAACTGTATGATTCCCTGATCATCAGAGAACACATTTTGTCATTCATCTTTGTATATTATTCAACCCTTTCTGGAAGCAATATAGTAGAACAGTTAATAGTGTTGGCTTTGGAATCATAGCTACTTTAGGCACAGCCTAGCATGCCCCTTCTCTATGGTCTTGGGCAAATTATTCAGCCATTGAGAACTTCTATCGTTTACATCTATACAAGGAGGTCCAACCAGAGACTAATTCTTGGTACCATTCTTGTGAGTTACATGAGAATGCACAGTTAAGGTTTAACAGCATTCTTGAACTCAAGAAACATTTTTTTAGTCACCTAGCCAACAGTTATTGAGTATCTACTACAAAGAAGGCATTGTTTTGGGCAGTACAGGCAGTGGAGCATCGCCAGGGAATCTAGTCAGAAACCCTACTTATGGAGCTTTTATTCTTGTGCTCACTGGCTTTCACAAGCACACACCAGAGAACTTCAGTCAAGACTTCACATGAAAATGGTGCCTCTGTTCAAATCAGTTATAGACGTCCTAGTTACAAGGCTTTAGCAGTGGTTATAACTATTTGTACTTGCCTGTAATCATCTTGAGACCTTGAAGATGCACCTCAGATGGTTTCATTTTCAGCATCCTTGCAGTCCAACAGTAACTTTAACTTAACCAGCCTTTCTGAAATTTAAAGGACCATAGATCACTGCTTGTTAATTCCCCATGGACTTCCATAGGTCTGCATTCTGAGAAGAGGCCAGTGTTGAGCTAGAAAGGATACAGATAGCCACAAATGCCAAGTTCACAGCATAGTAAGGAATACCAGGCAGTCTGTGCCTGACTTCAAGGAAGGAACAGCCATAGACTGGGCTTTTCCTACCATCATGGATAAGAGGCTTCTTGGTCTGGCAGGTGCCAGTCAATCCTCCCACATAGCTACCTTGGGCCTGCCCCAATTTGCTTTCCCTAGTTATGAATTTACCTAAGGCTTACACAAATTCATGAAGCCCGGCCATCTCAGCAAATATCCTCTCAGTGTTGGGCCATAGGATTACACCCCAGCCTTCTGTACCACTCACAGGACTGGTCCTTGTAGAAGGATCCTTGTCAACCATACAAAGAAAGGCTGTTTTGGGTATGGCTGATTGGCTTTTCCAGGAAATGGCCAGATAGCCACTCTCTTCCATCAGTCCCACCAGGCAGCTGGCCACCATGTTTCTTGTTCCTGGGTATCTTTCCTGAGGAGATGTGGAGTACAGGGTCTAAGCACTAGTAATACTCAATATGCATCCTCTTGTGGAGAATTCTATAAATCTCCCGTTAGTGTTTGCCCTCTTTGGAATAAACTTCTAATTGATTTCTAAAGATTGCTGCTTGCAAATTAAGTTACACTTCTCTTTTACATTATATAAAGAAACATCACCCAGACACCTCTCTTGGGCACACATCCCTCCTCTGACTCCCAGGCTGTGATTACATTACTGCTGTTGCATTGCTTCCATTCAACTCAAGCTACAAGATTTGTTTCTCTTGCTTGTTTAATTGCCCATGTCTTATTGCAGAGACAATTTATTGTTTTAGTGCAGCATAAAGTTCAAATATTTCATGCGAGATGAATATGGCCACTGACATTTTTATTCTCATTCCAAATTCACAAACATATTTAAAAAAAAACTCCCATTAGAAACATTTCAAAATGTTTTTGGCCAGTAATCGCTAAGGGTTAAAACCTATGTAAGTCGACTTTTTGAAAAAAGGAAAGAGTCTAAATAGGATATTTCCTTCCATAAAATTTCTAGAGGTTTCTTTTTGGATGATGCTAGTATATTGGGAATGGACTACGGAAAATGTACAACAACTTGGATGGATAGCCACAGAATCATGCAGAGTGAAAAAAAAAAAGACAATCCCAAGAGGCTACATATTTCAGGATTCCATTTATATAATGGTCTTAAAGTACAAAATTTCAGAAATAGAGAAAAGCTTACTAGGGATTAAGGAGAAGGGGCACTGGAGGAAGTCCAGTGGCTGCAGAAGAGTGTGATGTGGGTCCTGTGGTGATGGAAATTCTCTCTGCCATGACTAATTTGGTCCGAGTTTCCTGGCTGTGATACTGTACTATATAGCTTTGTAAGCCATTATCATTGGGGTAAACGGAACAAAGGATGCGTAAGATGCTTCTGTGTTGTTTTTTACAATTTACATAACTATGTACATAGTTATAAAGTAAGCTTAATTGAAAGATGGTTATGTGATTATTCACTGTAAAATTTTCAATGTTTCTAGGGAAAAATTCACCATAGAATGTTGGGAAAATATATTGAAGATATGCACTATAGACTCAGGGGGAAAGATGCAGGCTTCTCACTGGTCCTCCCAGAAACTGGAGGGAGGATTCCATGGCTGACGAGTTGGCCAGAGCAGAGCTATGAGCATTGGTAGCAGTTCTGGATCACAAGGATCTGGAGAACCTCAGGTAGAAGGTGTCTGCCCATCTCTTTTTCCGGGGCCCCCAAGAGCTGAGAGTGTGTTGGTGAACAGCAACGGAGCTGTCGATGTGTATCCACACAGCTGTGACAGCAGCATCTCATCCCACTTCCAGCTGCTTCTCACCATTGTCCATGCCCAGGCTCGCCATCAGAGCAGTTACATCCAGAAACAGAAACAGCTTCCAGGTGTCTCTTTGCCAATCTGGTAACTCAGACGCTGGTGTTGCTGGGGGTCTATGATACTACATCTCCATGTGTCATAAAATACCCAGAACAGAATTCTAGTATCTTCTATCCCCCTTTTTACTCTTCTTCTCATTCCAGGCCCCTGGGCCACATTTCTGTTGTGTTACCTTTCACTTGACAAAACAAAGTCAAAACTGATGCTTTGTTCTTTGGGGTTACAAAAGCCACCAAGGCAAAGAAAGAAGAAAACACCCAGATGAAAGATGGATGACTAGGGGAGAGTACCTGCTTATTCTGATTGCCTGGAAACACAGCACCCACTCTTGGCTTCTCCATAGATTCCCTTGGCTTCACACTCAATTTCCCAATCTCATCCCTGTCAGGATATTCCTCACACAAGGAAAGAACACTCCTGCTCTCTGAAATGTAAAGATCTAACAAGGAAGTGTTCTTTCCTGCCCTGTGGAGAACAGACAGACCCTTCAGCTGGCTAATTTTTCTCTCCCACACAGTCTGTCATAAATGTCACTCTGAGTGGAATGTGAGGCAGGGACCCAGGCTATTTTGTGGCTTTGATGTACAGCCATTATAGAATCTATAATGCTGTTTTGAAGTCATTGCTTTTCTGTGTATCTTCTCTAACAGTCTGTGAGCAGCTTGAGGGGTAGGCCTGATTTATCCCTTGCCCCAGGGTGACATGTGATGCATGCTCGGCCAGTGGATGATTGGGATAGGTAGGTGGCTGTGCGGGTGGATGCGTGAGTTGGGTACTAACAGAACAGAGGGCTCCAGGAATAGACAAAAGTAGTTTGGGCATTGGTTTCTGATATACAGCGCATTACATATTGACTTTAGTGACATGAGGCTGATGTATTTGATGAGAAGGTTTTTACGGTGCAGTATAGCCAGGTCTATGAGTAGTCAGCATAACAGCAAAGAGATATATCAACACGGTGGGCATTTCAGACCTCAATAATAAATAGAGCTAGCCCAGTGCTTAAAGTGAGTCAAAATACAGCTCGCTATGGTCTGAATGCTCCTTGCACCATTCTTATGTGGAAATCAAATCTTCAGTGTGACAGTATGGAAGATGTGGTTAACTAGGTAGTTAACTACATCATAAATAGCATTAGTACTCCTTTTTTTCGAGAAGATTCTAAAGAGATCTGTGGCCCTTCCAACCGTGAAAGGACACAGCAAGAAGTCAACATACCCCAATTCTATCGACACTTTGATACCAGGCTTTCTTACCTCTAGAACCATGAGAAATAAATTTCCTCTATTTATAAGTCTTTGCATGAGTGGTATTTTCTTGTTACAGGGTAAAATAGGCACAGGCACTTCAAGAGCCACCTTTGGACTTCCTGAGACCCATACATATGATGCTAAGCTAGATCTGTAGAGGGAGACCTTGTTGAACAACCCACTGTAGTAGATGTAAACATGTTTTTGTTTTGATCCCAAGTGTGGGATATGGAAGACTTGTGTGAGGGCATATGATGGTTGGCTACTAGAAAGGGAACTGCCTCTTGTGGGGCCATGGTCTGCCAGCTGATAAACATTTTGGTATGGACTCTGAGAGGAGATAAATAGTAGCCAAAAAAAAAAACCCCAGGGGCTTGGCTTTTGGCTTTTGTATAGCTTCACATAGCTTGGCCTCTCATTACCTTGTTTCAAGATGCTCCTAGAGAGAAAGGTTCCAGAGGATTCTTCTAGGTCCTGGCTGCTGTGGGTGTGGCCACTTTTGCTGTTTAATGAATCTGCTGTAATCCTGACAGTGAAGTGTGGAATTGCCCCAAGGACCTGAGTCTAAAAGGGTCTACTTCCACTCTTCCTACTAACCTTCTCTCTCTCCTATCTAGAGTAGGTGGGTTGGAAGAGAAGTAGAGGCATTAAAGAGCCCCAAATAAAGTAGGTTTTAAAAAGATAAAAGCCTACAACCCACACTGGTTATGGCTGCTTTAGGGTCATGTAAGCATATAGGGACAAAATGCTGCTGGGTTCTTAGTAGACTTCATTGGCAGTGAGAGTTAGCAATTGGCAGCCTGGCAGTTCTGGTAGGCAATGAGACATCCTTAACTTGCTTGTAAAGAGGGTAATAATTTTCCCATTAAAAATTAAGTCAACTATTTTTCTACAAAGAACAATTTGTAGATTCTCCTGTCTCTTTATTCAGACCTTTTCAACCATCCTAACAATCACATCCCACATTGGTAGAGTTATTATCAGGAAGTTGAGGGGGCTATTATTAAGACTCTGTAGGTGGCTTGTATTTTGCAGGGTGGATACTGATATCTCATATCCCTCTTCCTAAAAGACATGTAGTTTCCAGCTTCCTGGATTCAGGGTTATCAACACTGGAAGAATTCCACAGCTCTATTCCTCACAACCCTTCCCTAGGTCACTTCTGCTGCTGGGATAAACACCAAAAGCAAGTTGGGATGGAAAGGGGTTATTTCATCCTAGAGCTTTCAGTCCATCAAGAATGGAAGTAGGGCCAGGAACTCAAGGCTGGAACTTGGAGGCAGGACCTGAAGCAGAGACCATGAAGGAATGCTTCTCACTGACTTGTTCTCCACGGATCAGTCAGCCTGATTTTATATACACATCAGGACCACCTGCCCAGGGGTGGCAGTGCACACAGTGGTCTGGGCCCTCCTATATTAGCCATTGAAAACAACAACGTTCCACAGACTTGCCTACAGTCTGCTGGAAGCAACTTCACTTCTTAGATTTCCTTTTCCCAGATGACCCCAATTGGTGTCAAGTCGACAAAATTCTAACCAGCACAGCCTTTAAATTTCAAATGCCTAAATTTGTTCTCATCACAAAGAGGTGATTGAAAGGGGCTTTCAGCTACGTAAAAATGAACAAAGAAACTATCTTATAAGCAACAATTTAACCATCAAAAATACTTTTCCCTGGAAAAGACACAGGGGAGATAAATTAGGTCAAGGCAAGTCTGAAATATTAATTGATTAGGCCCTTGAACTAGTTCACCCATTATAGCTCATATGGACCCTGCACAGGGACCCTGCACAAAGGCCTGAGCTTCTATAGACGAGTGCCCAGCACTACTCTCTCCATTATCTGTCATTTACACCTCCATTGTCTCTTTGTCGCTCAATTTTTGGTTGCAGGGTTGGAATTCATTCTGGAAGATACTGAACTAAGATCTATAGCTGTAGGAAGTGTGGCGTGTGAGCTCACTTTTGGAATACAACATGTAACATGCTACCCAGTCTACAAAAGACTTTGGATTAACTTTTGCTAAGGGGAAGGCTTCGGAAAAACTCTGGCTTTGTATTGTAGTGGCTCGCAGCCCATATTTGGAAGACAGCCTTTGAATGTTCAAGTTCTGTCTCTGCCACTTGCTGTCTATGTGACCTTCAGCAGGTCATTTTCTATCTTGGTTTCCTTGTTTGAAATATGAGAATAGTGGCACTGGCTTATTGACACTGAATAATATTAGATTGCTTTCAGTATTGATGGAACGAATATATGGAAAATATTTAGAACTGTGCCTAGAGCACAATACATATTAAATATGTCTTAGATATTAATTTTGTTGAGAACTATGACATTGCTATGGGAGGAAAATGATGGTTACTTGACCCCAATTATCCAAGTTCTCTTTCCTGTGAAATTAGAATAATCAGATCTAGCTATGTGGTTATTGGAAACATTGCAGAATAATCTATGCCCACCCTTGACAATTAATGTGGTGACAGAATGTCTGAGTCTTTCCTTCCCGGCTCACAGTCCCCCTTCCTTCACCCTTCTGACTTTCCTGCTCAGCTCGTGTCTCTCTACCATCCCTCTGGGTCCTCTGCTTTCTTGCCCTCTGACCTCATCGTGTGATCTCATCCTTGCCATGGGCTTTGATCATACTTCCCACAGACTGAAGTTCCAAATCCGCCTGATGCAGATTTCCTGTACTGAGCCCCATACCCAACTGCTCGGAGGACAAGTACTGTCAGAATCAACAGGTGTCCAGGGATGAATCCCTTGCCTCTCTTCCAAGTATGACCCTCCTGTGTTGAGCCTCTCACTGAATTGGTGTCATTACTAGCCAGCCACTGAGCCAAGCACTTGGGGTCTCCTTTATCTCCCCTCATCCCTGATGCTCTACCACCCCTTGAAGTGTTCTTACAGAACCATCTCCTTCAGACCTTCCTCTCTAGCTTAGTTCACGACAGCAGCTCTTTGCTGGCAATTGCATTGCTTCATTCCCTGCCCCCGAGAACCTGTCCATTCTCTCATAGTGAATATTTAGAAAAAGAAAAGTGCTTCTAGGTTTCTGATGGAAACCCAGCTGTAATCCCTCGTGGTTTAAATGGTTTCGGTGCGCTCCATTGATAAAGATTTAGCCCACCTACCATAAGGTAAATATGCCTATGATAATATTGTCCCAGGCCTTCCTCCTGCAGCACCTTACATTGTCCCCTCAGACCCAAGCCTCTGTTTCCCTGTTAGCATTGCTTTGATTCTGTAGTCTTCCTCTTCTCTTTACTTTTTACACATGAATCTTCCTCAGTTTCTTGTGCATGCTCCAAGCCATTGGGTCTCAGTAGGGGCTGACCATCCCACCAGAATCTGCCTGCAAGCCCTGGCCCCTAGTCTGTGCAAGGTTCTCCCCTTGAGGCCCACACAGTGCCCCATGGCCGTCTCCGTTCTAACACACTGCACCAAAGTGGCTGTCTCTTTAATCTCTCACCTCTCCATGGGCAATGGGATCACTGAGGACAAGGACACTCCAGAATTTACCTACATCTATCCCATCTATAAAATCAGAGTCATGCAAGCAGTAAAGACGAAAGACTTCAGTTGACTTTTCCTTTTACTCTACAAAATCCACCTCATAAGAGGCTCATGTGGACGGACAGTCTTAACCAGTCTTCTGCCTGTCTGCTTTCTCTATAGCTCATGATAATCATCCCAGACATGGAGAATGTAAAGCTCTGTAGCTCTCTACTAGCATAGCCCACATCTGGCTGGCTGCATAGTTGGAAATGAATTTTCTCCTTCCACAGGCAGGGCAGAGCCTCTTCTAGAACAGAAGACTTGGTGTGCTAGAATAGGATGAGAGGGGAGAGAGCTGTTGCCTGGCAATGAAAAGATGTTGACTGGTTAATAAACTCCACTTGGAACACAACTCCACTCACTCAGATATGTGCTTTTCATGGATATCACGGAGGCAAAGTAGTCATGACAGAGATCACGTGGCCTGCAAAACCTAGGGATGTTACCCATTGGATGTAACATAAAAGGTGACAGACGCCTGATCTAGGACCTCACTCTATAGCATCTGGGCTCTTTAGCTGTGCCCTGAGACTCAGACCTGGAAGGTATAGGTCAAGAAAGGGTCACAACCTCAGAGCTGTTTCTAATATTTCCCTTTGGTGGTGCCTGATGTCTTCCTAAATGCTTTCATGGTACCTAAGGAAAAGCTATTCCCAGGAAAATACCATGCTCATGTGCTATTGACCAGATTCTAGATGCCAGGCTACCGAGGACAGGCTCTGGACCTTCAGTCTGTATCTAAGCCCAAATTACCTGCTACCAACCATGTAAATGGGAACAACTTAAAGCACTTAATTTTTCGGGGCCTAAGTTTCCTCCTCTATAAAATGTGGTTGGCGGAATTATTAATAACACCCAACAAACAAGTAGAAAGTAGATGGCTCTTGCGGGTGGCTCTGTTGTCATGGTGTTTGGATTATCTACAACCTATCATTAATGTCAGCCACTAGGGCTTGGTTTGGCTTAGTCTAGAGATTGCAAAGTTGTTGCTGTTATTTTAAAAGTATGGCTGAATAAATGTTTATTATTAGGCTTATAATTGTTATGGCAGTATTATTTAACCCACTTTCATAATAAGTAATGACCCAGACACCTGATGCACTCTAGAACAGCCTTAATTCACCTGGGACAGGGCAGATGTTACCTCCTAAACCACCTTCCGTGTTCTCCCAGCCTCCATCCCATAACCATCTGCTTCTAATAGTTTCTATCTGGGCTACTTCCCAACCATAATCCCAAAATACTTGCTAAGGTTGTTTATTGGGGCCATTTCTTTCCATGTGGAACTGCAAAGTTCTTCCTCTAGGTCCATGTGGCTGGTTCCTACCCCATGGTGATCCAACTCCTGCTTCTTCCTCGGGTACCTGATTACTTCTCCTTCCCAAGATCCTCGCTGTCCAGCTAGCCCATGAACCTTCGCTCTGCCTCCTTTCCTCCAGCCCTGCCCAGGTATCAGCTTTTTGTTGGTCAAACACGGAGGCAAGGTTGCATAGCAATATTTGGGGGATGTGAGAATGTGCTCATCTGGGCAACAGCTGGATCTTGGGATCTAGTAACCAGCATCGAGATACACAGCACCAGATTAACCCTCAACACAAAGTGACCTGGGCATTCATGTCCCCCTCTTACAGCTAGATGCCTGAATTTTTAAAATTTATTATTTATTTATTTATTTATTTATTTATTTATTGCCTTCTTACTAAAATCCCTTGCTAGAGGCTGTCTACACAACTCAGGGCCTCGATGACATCAGCACTGGCCTACATTTTACCCATCCTGGGGTCACCCCACTTTCAGTCCCCACATGTGGGTATTCTCACACACTCTGTTGGCCTTCTGTGTTTTGTTTTGGGTCCTCTTTCTTTCAGGAGTAAGTTGTCTCACACCTCTTCTCCATCTGTCTCTCTTTCAGTAGCTGCTTCACTTCCTGTAGAAAGTCCCCCTGGCCTGGGCACCCCCCCCCACCACAGAGCCTTCCTCTTTCCGGGAGCTCATTTGACCCCAGAAGAAGGAGTGGTCCTCAGTGTGGCACTTTCTTACTCGGCTATCATTTTAGCTGTGACTCAACCTCTCTAAGCCTCAGTTTCCCCAGCTGCGAAATAGGGACAATAATATTTAGCTTTTAAGATTGTTATGAGCACTAGCTATGATGGACATGGACTTCCTGCACAGAGAAGGTTTAAAATATGTTCATTCCATCCTTCATGGCTTTAGTACATATTTGATTTTCACAGTTGGGTGTCATGGATTGATTGATGTGTTCCATGCAGCAGACTCGCCAATGATTAGACTCTGGGAGTCAGGTAAAATGCACTGACAGGTCCTAAACCAACCCACTGTCACTATCCTTTTCCGTGGAGATTTTCCATTAGAAGTGCAGTGGTACCCAGGACAGCTTAAATCAGCAGTTCTCAACCTGTGGGCCGTGACCCCCCCCAAAAGACCATCAGAAAACACAGATATTTACATTATGATTTATAACAGTAGCAAAATTACAGTTATGAACAAAAATAATTTTATGGTTGGGGGGGTGACCACAACATGAGGACAGTCACAGCTTTAGGAAGGCTGGGAACCACTGACATGGATGCTTCTGGATATGGAAACAGATCGATCTAACTGGAGAGAAATGGACACGAATGCTTAGAGGAAATGGTGTTAACTGGTAAGTGAGAGTCTGTGCTGTGTGGGTGCTGTGGAGCTCTGGGGACTGACCTGTGGGTGTGAGGAGTGCTAACTCATCCTGTGCTGTGACTGACTGATCTACATCTGGCTGACCTTTAACCTCTTCTGTGGTGAGAGTCCTCCTTGTCTGCCTTGTCTGTGCTACCCGACACCAGTGCTGTTTAGCTGCTGGAGCCAAGCATCTTCTGGGTGTATGGATTTTTGTTGAATTTGTTAAATTTCAGCCTCTTTTTCTTCAAATAGTTTCCTATTCCCACTTTCTGATACTTCAATTGCTTGCATGTTAGGCTGCACAATGCTGTCTTGAACCATAAGTGTTTCATTCATTACCTTTCCAATGTTTTCCTATTCTGTATTTTATTTTGGGTATTTTCTATTGCTGTTTTCAATTTCATCCTTCTTTTTCTTATATTGCCTAACCTGGTGTTCATTCACCTAGGAGAGTCTTCATCTCAGACCTTGTATATGTTCAAATTTAGGAAATTTTGGTGGGTGGGTGTGCGTGTGTGTGTGTGTGTGTGCGTGTGCGTGTGCGTGTGTGTGTGTTGTTTGGGGTGACTTTCTGTGTTTTGTCTGATCTTGTGATGCTTCCTTCACTTCCCAGTTCAACATGTGGACTATGCTTACATGGCTGCTGTGATGATTATGTCTTTTCTACCTCTATCCTGTTGCCACCTCTGTCAATGTGATAGAGTCTGTCTCCGTTGGCTGCTTTTCCTCCAAATACGCATCATCCTGTGCTCCTGCTTCCTTGAAACGCCAGGTAATGGTTTTATTGGATTCTGGATACTGTGGATTTCATGCTGTTGGGCTGCTGCTTCTCTGTGCGTTCTGTATTGTATTTGGAGACATCTTTCTGGAACATCTTTAATTTGTTTGACGCTACCCTTTACTTTTCAAGGCTCACTTTTCAACATTGTTATATATGGGCCCTGATGAGCATTTTCTCAGCATAATTTGCTCTTACTTCCAGGATAATACTCCATACCTCGTTGATCACAAAATTTCTCTTTCTAGTGTGCAGACTTCAGGAGTTTTTCTGCTTGCTCTTTTTCAGTGGGATTTTTATTTTTCCTCCAGTATTGTCATATTCATTTTCTTATGAGAACTCAAACTTGAGGAAGAACTTCTACAGATCTCTAAACTACCCCATCCCTCCTAGTTTCCCTCTCTCCCTCTCTGACTAAGCTGACTCTGGGCAGCCCTGACTAGGCAGCTGGCCACCCTTATCTGCAGTATGCTGTTTGTTGCTCAGTTGTGAGGAACACTGTTTTACATACTTTCCCAATTTTTTTTTATGCAGGAGGATTCTATTGCTCCATCACAGCATAAAAGAAACGTCTTAGGAGACAGCCTTTTAATCTGTGTTTCTTAAACACAAACTGAGGCACAAAGGGACTGAAAAATTTGCCGAAGCTTATACCATTGAATTATCTTGGGATTTGAAGTTATGGCCTTCAGCTGTAAGCTCTGACTTCTCAAAACTGTTCCTGTAACTTTAATCAGATATTTACACAAGATAATTAGGTATTTCCTAATCACAGAGGAAGGAAAGCAGCACGTGTTTGCAGAAAGAATGCAGAGCCGAACAGGACAGGCTCTCCGCCCCTGTGTATGTTCAGAGGTGAACATGGTTTGCCAAGAACGAGCTCCAGTGCATTCCTTGCACCTTGCCTTAGAGATGAGGACTGAAGATGTTACTCCTGACCCTTTGGGGCCACGGGATAGATTTCCAAAGCCTCCAGTTGTGGCAGGTCCTGGGATGGAGCAGAAATACAATCTGACTTCTCACTGCTCTCTGGAAGCTTCCTGTTTTTTGAGCACAAGCCATTTACCCAAACAGTGGAAGGGGATTGCAGTTCACTCTCTATGTTGAATTATGCATGGCTTTCAGTAGGTAAAGTTCTCTGCGTTCTATTTTAGGAATGTTTCCTGAACAGAGCAGAGAAATACCATACTGCCTAAACATGACGATGCTTAATCCATTCTACAAGGAAAAAGAAATAAGGCCAAAACTCACCTGTTTTCTTTGTACCCTATCTTATGACTGGTAATGAGCGGTTTCTCTTCATTTTGTATGTAGGACTTTCCATTCACATCTGGAGACATCAAAAGAAAAATGTTAGATGAAAATTTAGCCCAAATCTTAACCTATCTATCACAGTGTACTCTCGTTATGACATCCTTTTAGAATTAGATTGGCTAATCCTGCTCAATACACAAGGACTATTTACTATTAAGTATAGAACCTTCTCAAACATCATGTCAAAACCGGTTTAATTTGAGTTCAGAGAGTGATTAAAAAATGCCAACTTTAAAAGGAGAATTTCAAGGATGCCTCAGAGCCTTCAGTTTAGCTACAAAGCCATTTGTGATGCATTGAAATAATAGGCCGGTTAAGGCTGGAAAGGATTTGAATTCCAGAGTTTTAATTCAGTATTCATGGTATGAAATACAATGGGTTTGAGTCTAAAAGGAAGTTAGCTTGTCCAACTAAATTGAAAGCATTCTTTGAGGGGAAAAATCGAAGTGGCACAGGGCAGATATTTCCGTACCTTCCTCCATTTTACTCTACCCCTCTCCTCCAAGCTAGCCAACTGGGCCACTTCTGGACTGCACAAAGACCTCAATAATCAACTTTTTGCTAGCACTCTTAATAGAGACTGGCTGTGTGTAGGTGGCAAGGTGCTGGGTGCCATGAAATGTGTATGTGTGTGTGGTGTGTGTGTGTATGTGTGTGTGTGTGTGTGTGTGTGTGTGTGTGTGTGTATTCTTGTACCTTTGTCAAATATCAATTGGTTGTAGAAGGCATTGATGTTAACAAAGTTTAGAAAAAATACATCCTAAATTAAATTGTGTGTGTGTGTGTGTTCTGTATACATATTGATATTGGGGGGGAATATTCTATCTTGTAAGATATCAAAGCTCTCACTCTGGAGGATTAGATTATAGAATACACATACTTTCTATGTACCCTTGCACACACATTATATCTGTTCACTTACCTACTTACCTCTGGCCTTAGCATTTCTAAGCCCTAGCCCCAGCATTGGCCACTTTTAAAGTGGTAGTACTTATTTAACAAATTGCCATGAATAAAACACACACACACACACACACACACACACACACACACACACACACACACAGTACATGGTATTGTGTGGGGACATGAATCCCCACCTAACTGTGTTGTGTATGTACCATTTGAGGAAGTGTCTTACTTCCTATGAGCTTTGTTTTCTCCAGTTAAAATTCCTACAATGCATCTGGGCATGCCAGGGGGTCAGAGGCAGGTGTGTTACCGTTATTTTTATGTAACATGTGTTTGTTTCTCTTAGTTTCAATCTTAACCTGACTATCATACGAATAAATGAGACTCTTATAGTTGTTTAAAAACAAGCTTCACAACACAGTCTTGAGCAATTTAAGTCTGTTCTTAAACCTCTGTTATCTGACTCCATCTTTGCCACAATCCCCAAGTTACTTGCCTTTTAGTCCTTTTGTTGCTCCACCTGAATCTTCTTCTTCTTCTCTTCCTCCTCCTCCTCCTCCTCCTTCTCCTCCTCCTCTTCCTCCTCCTTCTTCTTCTCTCTCCTGCACTTCTGCCTGTGACTGAACCCTCCAGCTGAACTTCCTGCTTCCTGCTCTAACTCTTCCTCCCCTGGCTACCAGGAAGTCCAGCCCTATTCTCTACTTTGCTCAGCAACTGGCTGTAAGCTGCTTTATTGGCCTACAAGGGAACAATTGAGGAGCAGTGTTTTCACATTTGAAATAATTTTCAAATAATACATAATAATTGACTTTGCTTTTTTTTAATTAGTAGCATGAAGCCAGGAAGGAAACAAGAATGGAGCAACATAGCTTTGAGAGATTAGGATAGGACGGAAGGTGGGGGTGGAGTGTCTGTAAATAAAGAGGAAACCAAATGGTTAAGTGGTTGTGAACCTTCCTCCTTCCAGATAATGTTTTGACCATCATCTAAGAGGCTAGGTGTGTGTGTGTGTGTGTGTGTGTGTGTGTGTGTGTGTGTGTGTGTGTGAAAAGTGGTATGTATCAGGTTCTGTCATACAGTTCTTGTGTATGAGGGACGTGGTAGAATCTGGGATGTATCAGTGAGCACAACAAATGGACTCACTGGAGTCTTTGCTGGGAAGAAACAAACACTCATGTTGTTTCTTAGTCTACAGAGAACCTGTACAATATACTGGGACTTCAGAAAATTAGAGCAACAGGGCCTAATTTAATCCAGGTATTAGTGGAGAGAGAAAGGGGAGCTGTGTAAATAATAGACATTGTGGGGTGTGTGTGTGTGTGTGTGTGTGTGTGTGTGTGTGTGTGTGTGTGTGACTGAACAGAAACCAGAACCTGGTGCATGCCAAACAATGTTCTCTCTCTAACTATACCTACATTTCTCATTTTCAAGTCCCTTTTTAATACTTGCCACAAAATCTATGAGTTACATAAGTGGAAATATGGAGCACATTTGAAATCTAATATTAGAAAATGTAGCCCTACACCTTCCGTGGGCCAGTGTATAAGAGTATCTTTTACTTATGTTTTAGAGGCCTGGCCTCTTTCATCCCTGGATGTCCATTCTGTGTTCAGCCTCTCAAAGCCCGTGGAAGTTAACTTTTTCTACCATAAAATAGATATACAGCTCCCACCCCGGGTGTCTCCACCTGGTTGGGAACGACAGGGTTTTTATGGACCTTGAAGATTTTGACATCCAATCATCACCATCCCTCAGGTGCCGTTAACAGGCAGCAGGAGCTCACGGGACTCTGAACTTTATGAGAGGACATGGCTCCCATTCCCCAGGCTGCTTATGTCTGGCATTCACAGAGGCAATGGGGCCTGACAGAGTCCTCACTTCCTCAACAGCCTGTGGGGGGAAAGGGTCCATTGTCTGAGAGCCTCTTTCCCCTCCCCGGATCATTGCCACATTGTGCCTATGCCCCGCATAAAGTGCCTGAACCGACCCATGCTATCCCTCGTTTGAGTCTCACATCTGGACTGGTAAGCACTGCCACGGTTACTGCACTTTTCATGTCTTCCATTTTATCCGTGTCATTTGCCTACTCGTGTCCCTTCCGCGTTATCCACAGCTCAACTCTTATTCTTGTAAAACTACAGCTGCTCCATAAGTATTTGATCTTTCCTGAAACTCAGAACTGTGTTTGATAACTGCAGTCCCAGTTTTCTAGCCATATTCTGGGGTAGGGCGGCGGATGGAGACCCAGAGAAGTCTCATCTGTACCCCCTCAAATCACAGTGGGGTACATTTGTAGTCAGGCAACAGCATAGGGCGTGGATACATTAAAGCTTATCAGTCACGGCCACGGAATAGACCTTGTTATTCATCTTCTCTTCCCAAGTGAAAGTCCAATCTCTTATCATCTAAGGACTCATTTGGGAATCAGTATTTTAGTCTGGACCATAAAGCTACTGATGGGCAAATGATGGGCTAGTGCTACACTTCCTCATAAATGAGTCATGAAGAGGTCTTGGTAGCCTGAGTAATGGTCCCCTTTGTCCATGGCCAGAAGATGAAGGGAGCATTTATGGGACACGGAATGGAGAAGAAGAAGAACACCTGGCATGTTTACACATGTATGTGCAACTTCGAAAGTGTGTGTTGAGCTGACACCTCTTTGGCCCTGGGCTGAGAGTATTTAGCAAAAATCTCACATTCTGTTTAGGAAACTGAGTCACAGGTAATTATTTCTAATGAGTCACACAGGTACTTATTTCTCTCTCCATGCTAAGGGCCTCAACAAGGAGTTATGAGAGTGGATAGTTCAGGCTCAGACAGAACAAACATTTTTAGAGTCTTTCAGAGTATGGTCCATGGACCAGCAGTTCCAGCACCAGCACATGTCAGCCACAGTGCAAGATCTCAGGTGCAGATCTACTAAGTTACAGTTTACACACAACATAATCCCTGGGTAATTTATAACTGGGTGCATGATTGAGATGTACAAGCCTCTACGTTATCTCCCTGTCTTTCATGAGTCAGAAAACAAGTTTACAGAGAGGCTCAGTCAGAGTTAGGACTTTAACCTTAGCCTCGCAAAGATTTATGTATCTGGTTTTCCCTGTTCAACCAAGATCTATATACATCCTCTACCTAGTTCGTGGATCTTGTCCTGTCAGGATATAGAGCTAATCAGAAGCGTCAAAGTACTAGGTGAGGGGAAGGGTGCCCGAGAACTTTCACAGGACCTCTAAAAGGATCACAGGTCGGTGAGGACTATAAAGCAACATGCTAGCAGTCTCCTTAACACTGCTTACCTGAGGGTGCATCTGTGTGGGTCTATACTACACAGCTGATGTGGCAGGGGATTAAATGGGTAGGAGAGAGGGTAGCCTGGAAAGGGGATGGTTTTGTGATGTAGCTAATAAGAAAGGAATTATATTAATATATAGCTAGACTCACTGAGGCTCCATGTTACGAGGGTCCTGCCACACTCCCTTCTGAGATGCTATTACCATCTCCCAGTTGTTTTTATATTATCTGTATTATTAGTATGATTAGCATGCCTGGCTAGTAATCAGTTAAGACACTGACACTTGTTATATTTTAAAATAGATAGCCTTAGTTAACCTGGGGCAGGACAGATATCAATCCTCTAAACTACCTCTCATAATGGGGCAGTTTTCAAATACCTGCCCCAAAATTATGCCATCTGTTTTCACCAATTTCTATCAAGCTGCTTCCCATCCATAATCCCAAATACTTGTTAATGTTCTTCATCTGGGCCAAATTCCCCATCCACGCGAGCCTTGTGATTCTCCCTCATCTGGCCCATGACGGCCTTCTCCTCCTCCTCCGGTCCTTATCCTGGTCTTTCTCTTTCCTCCTTGTGGTGGTCTCTCTTCTTCTTCTTTCTAGAATTCCTCTCTCTCCTTCTTGGGACCCTTAGCCACACCTCTAGTTCCTCTGCCCTGCCCAGGTGGGATGGCTTTTTATTAATTAATTTATTAATTAAAAGGTGTGTCACAGAGACAGCAAGCAGTAATTAGCATCAAAATACATTAGACCGTCCTCCAACAGCTCTCCCTTTCCTCCTGTACTCCACACTTCACTCTTGCATGTGTGTGTGTGTATGTGTGTGTGTGTGTGTGTGTGTGAGAGAGAGAGAGAGAGAGAGAGAGAGAGAGAGAGAGAGAGAGAGAGAGAGAGATTCATGTTCATTTCTGCCATCATCCTCTCATTCTTTTTTCCTTCATTCCTGCACACACACACACACACACACACACACACACACACACACACACACGACTAGACTCGCACTCTATGCTCGGTCCAGTGCCCAGATCATCCGTTGGCACACAGTCACCCTCTAATAACAATTTATTGATACAAATTTAAGAGTAAGAGAGTGCCTCAAATCTTCACTCAAACACGTGCCCCCTTCCCTAGCAGGTGTCTGCCTGAACTTGTGTGTTTATATTTTACTAGGTTTGCAATTCTAGTTTGATGTTTACTGCAATTTGTTCTCTGAGATACTTGCTCCTACAGAATGTTAATTTTATCTCATATTTCTAAAGTTCCATGGTCTAGTAAATTTTGGGATATCATAATTTGAAGATGCCAGTTTATCTTGCCGTGGAGCTCTCACTCTTCAGCTCTGATAACATGCAGGTGCCTCTGCAGGGAGCCAGGTGTATAGAAGCCCAAGCTTCCTTCGTACCCTCTCCATGTCTCCTTCTATGGAATGTTCTTGAGACTCAGAAAATACTCTGAAGGCATTTGTCAAGATGCTCTCTTCTGTGTACTTCCTCTTACACACCCAATCACACCGTACACCGTCGTCTAACGTTGCAATCATCTATACTTTTTGTTTTCCTACTTTGTTTCACTATCGCTGAGATAAAACACTGGCCAAAATCAACTTAGGGCAGGAAATGTTTTATTTCAGCTTAGAGGTTACAGCTTACCACAGTCTATGGGATATGGGATGATGAAAGACATGGCAGGAACTCAAGACAGGAACCAGAAAGCAGGAACTGAAGCAGAGGCCACAGAGAAAAGCTGCTTCCTGGCTTTCTCCCTATACCTTGCTATACTTTGTTTTGTTTGTTTGCTTGAGTTTTTGGCTTTGTTTCATTTTATACAACCCAGTACCACCTGCCCTGGGGTGACACCACCCATGGTGGTCAAAGCTCTTCCACATTGCTCATTATTCAAGAAAATGACCCCGCAGACATGCCCACAGGCCAGCTGATGGTGGCAATTTCTCCGTCGGTGATTTCGCTTCCCAGGTGACTCTTGTTTGTGGCAACTTGGAAAAAGAAAACAGTCAGAACCATTTTCATGTGTGTATATGTGTGTGTGTATGAGAGAGAGAGAGAGGGAGAGAGAGAGAGAGAGAGAGAGAGAGAGGGAGGGAGGGAGGGAGGGAGGGAGGGAGGGAGGGAGGGAGAGAGAGAGAGAGAGAGAGAGAGAGAGAGAGAGAGAGAGAGAGAGAGGAGAACATGCAATGGGGAGGTCAGAGAACAACTTGAGGGAGTCTTCTCTCTCTGGCTTTCTCTCTTCTTCTCTCTCCATTCCTGTAGGTACCAGGCATGAAACTCAGGTCATCAGGCTCCGTAGTAAGGCACTCACACATGCTGAACCATTTCACCAGCCCTGCACTTGGTTTTTATTCTCAACGATTGAGGGCTTGGTATGTATCCAATGAATGCTTCCTAAAAGAATAACGAGGTAGAAGTCTATATCTTAAAAAGTCAAAGAGCCTCGGTTCCAGGGTAAAGCAAATTTAATTCAGTTCTAATTCAGGATGGTGGAGATCTCTGATAGGCATGATGAATATAGGCAGAAAGAAAACTAAGCCCAGTGCCCATGAAGCATCAGGCTTGAAGGACAGACCATCCTTTAAAGAAGCAAGCTGTCAACTGTGAATAAGTAGAATAGGTTATGGATGTGTAACACTTAGAAGTCTGTGGAGCAGGGGCTGGGACGGAAGCATTTGATTACCTAGAAATGACCAAAATTGGGGAATTGTGGGATGATATCAGTGAGTGTACTGGGATGACTGGGAGGAGGTATACATTCTCAGAGCTGGAGACTATAAATTTATTGCCTTGGCCCAGAGACCATGGACTTCCAAAACAGGAAACAATAACACAGAGGTATGAGCTGAGGGAGTGCAGTTTGGGTGAGGCCTTCGTCCTCTTCCTTTTTCCTGAGACAGTGCAGTTCACCAAGATAGTGTCCCCTTCTCACTAGAAAAGGTGTTGCTCTTCCCAGCTTCCTTAATCTCTGGTGACACTGGGCAGGGCCTCTGCCTCTGTGTGCTGTTCTCCTGGGACCTGAAGAAAGTGCCTTTGAGTGGCTGCCTCTCTAATTCAAGTGGCTAGCATAAGGTAAGGGCACACATGTCACTCATTTTCTCATATCTTTAAAGTGTGATTATTATGCAGTACAAATACATGTGGCTTTTTTTTTTAAAGCTTACACTCAATAAACTGCGAATTTGTGACTGTAAATAAGACAACTTGTAAAAATGCATTTACGTTTGATACTTCCAACTTAAAATTTATTTTGCTTTTACTTTAGCTTATTTATGAGCCAGGGAGGACACTGATGGAGAATCTCTTTCCACACTAATAACACTAAAATAGATTTAGATGCATATCAGATGGAAGCTGGGGATCATTTTTTAATTATGATTAAGGTGACGTTTTATTATTTTTCCCCAGGAGAGTCGTGAATTTTGACTCTGCATGAGACGTTAATTGAATGCATCTCCTGCCTCTTCAATCCCAGAGTATTTCTGTTAAATAATGCTGGTTCTTAGTGGACACTGCCATTCTGGGAGTTTTTATAGTGAGAGATCCATTGAAACATTTAGAGGTCTCCCTACTTCCTGTGTGTTGGAGCCAGGTGACGAAATTAGGAGCAGGTGGATTTGATGTTGGGCTGGATCGGTGGGTAGCTAGCTGTCCACCAGCTTTGTTGCTTCATCTTCTTAAGCAGAAGTTTCTCATCCATGCATGATACTAACTCCTCAGGCAAGGATTGCATGAAGCAAGACTGTACAGTACACATAAGCGTTCTATGCTTACTATGATTGCAGTGATTTTTATTAAACCCTCAACAACAGTGGGGAAAAGAATCACAGATAAATCAACCCAAGAGCTTGTTAGAGAATTGACGGGGTATGTTTGGGTAGGTAGGAGGCAAGAGATGAGTCTGGTGAAATTTCAGAGGTGAGCATTGAGCTCTGGGCAGCACCGTGGGGCCACTTGTACATTGAGGCTGCCTTCCCTGTTCCTCAGAGATCACAGAACGAGTGCAAAGGGTATGGGCTATGAGTTCAGATGGACTTAGGGTATAATATCAAAGTTATTCAGAGAGAGGGACCACTACTGTCAGCTGCATCGTTAAGATTCTGGGTGCCCGCATACTCACCATGGACCTTGAGGTTTTGGCTTAAATAGCTGGCCGTAATGCTGGTCCTAAAAGGCATCAGTTCATTACACTGCATCCACTTTGTGGTCCTATCGAAATCCCAGCCAACTACTAGCAGCAACGAGGATGTAGTTCTTGATGAAGTTGCCAGTTTGCCCAGGTTTCCTTGTGACTTTCCTACTTAGAGGACTGAGAAGTCGTAAATTGTGGCTGTCTATGCACCATGGCATGGCCCAGGCCAATATGTGAGCTGATCTCACCTGCACCACACCAACCAACAGAGTGACCTTCAGAAGCTCTGGCACACTTAGAGTAAATACAACTATATTTGCATTAAGAAACCTTCATTTGAAGCCCACAAAAGAGATTTTTTAAAAATTATAATTTATTCAGATTATACCCTGATTATTATCCCCTCACTTGTATCTTCCTGTTCCCCCCCCCTCCCTCCCTCTTTCACCCTATTCCCCTCCCCTAGACCTGACAGAAGGGGACATGCTCCTCCCCCACCATATGACCACAGCCTATCAGGTCTCATCTAGATAGCCTGCTTCCCCTTCCTCTGTGTGCCACCAGGCTTCCCCACCAAGTGACATGAACTCTGGTGCTCCCCGCCCCAGAAGAAATTTAAAGCAACATATTTAGATAGAGTTTCTTCATTCTAAAACCAAGCATAAATAGCCAGGCATAGGGTACGTGCTTGTAACCCCAGTCCTTGGGAGTCAGGAGTTCAGGGTCATCTTTACCTAGATAGTAAGTTTGAGGTCATCCTAGGCTATATGATTTCCCATCTGAGAAAACAAACAAGCAAACAAACGAAAACAGAATGAAACACACACTGGAACACAGAGCACCTGAACCTACAACTTCAAACAAAATGAGGCAATTTATCTCCTTTGCTGCAGCTCTGTGCCCCGCCACCCCGCTGTTTGTTCTCCAAGGGGGAAAGGCAAGAGCCCAACAGAAAGGCAGAAGCAGTGTTCATAACTGAGAATATTTTCACCCACCACAGCCTCCCCCAGAATAAAGCCTTCATTCCAGCAGGGCAAGAAATGAAGGTAAACACAACCCCCAAAACCCCAGAAAGCTTCCTGTGCCCCACTGACTTCAACAAACATCCTCACAGGGAGCCTGCCTGCATGGCCTCCATAGCTATTCAAACATGATTTCAGGCAATACCTGCAGAGGCTCTGCATCAACTGGCCGGTGATGGGGCCAGGAGTGAGGAGTGAGGCTCCCAATAGTGATGCTAAGTAACCATTGTCACGGCAGCTTAGACTTGCTACCTCCAAGCCTCTGAGAGGAGACTTCGTAGGCAAGCGTGTGGTGGTAGTGGTAGGTCCAGGAAGGGCAGCAGAGTAAAGTGGTGAAATGGTCCTCGCCAGGTCTAGGGCCCTATGTTCATGTCCATAGCTAATCTTTTACCTGTGGCACCAGCTGCAGGATTTCAGATGTCTGTCTCCTCCTTTAGCCCTGGCAGGCTGTTGCCCTGCCATCTGCCCTAGGGAGAGCTTTCCACTAAGGTTGCTCGGAGCATGTGTGCTCTGGGGATACTTCATCTCATCAGCTCTTACCTAGTCTTGTAAGATTTTAGTTCGTTACATAGAGTACTGCTCTTAGCAGAGACATCAGAGCTCTGTCAGGCAGGTTTCTGTACTCTCACTCAGTGTCTTAAGCTGCATCACCCTGACACACAGCCCCTATTTCCCAGTGTGTGTGAGCAAATGCCTCATGTGGTGCATGTCAGATTTCTTAGTTTGTCTATGACAGGAAGTGAAGAAGCCCAGTGCTTGTCACTCCGTCGTGGCCAAATCTGTGAGGTCTGGAATTGGTAGCCTCCTCCTAGTCACCTGTAGCTTGTGAGAGTCAGAAGGTGCCTTGCATTCTGATGAATGGCTTCCTGTCATAGGGCCCTGAGCAGTGTTGCCTGTGTTCTCACTATAAAATGGTGCCTTGGGCTCGACCTCGGCCCTTTTGTTCTGCCTGGTGTCAAATCCAATGCCCTAAATTCTCAGGACACTGAGACGACAGCACCTTCTCCATCACTTCTCACCTTCCCAGAGATGTCCACAGGCAGATCTTGGAGCAAATGACACCTTAATTCCATAGGCCTGACTGAGTCTAACAAACAGGATGGAGAACAGGCTGCCCTGTCCCTGTTCAGACAAATCCAGCTGAAAATCTGAGCCCAGATGAAGATAAATGAACACTAACAGATGTTCTGACTGGAACAACTGCCCTGAGCTCACGCAGGAATGACAAGTGAGTATGGACAGCTGTGTCAATAAGGAATCTAACAAAGCCTGGTCTGGAGCCATGCACTGCTGAAGGCTCACCTGGCATCACGTTGCTCTGAGGTCTCAACTCTCTACAGGAAACTGAGCTATGTTTCATAGTCTAAGAAGCAAGCATGACTGGGGCCAGGCCATTTCACAGCAAATTGCTTCCAATTGTGCCAATGATGATGCTCTAGGCACAACGAGAGCATTTTATACATTTCTCCTAACTGAATTGTTCCACATCAATGCACTATTATCTCCATTCTACAGATGAGAAAACTGAGGCTTAGGGGAGCCTGATAGTGAGAGGTTGTCAGGGAAGAATAGCTATCCCCTTTCTTTACATCAACCCCTATCTATGAACATCTTATCATTTGTGAAAACATCTATAACCCATGGGTCCCAGCAAAGAGAACAGGGTAGTATTGGGAGTGAAAGATGTCATGGAGAGCTTTGTAAGCCTATGAGTGTAGGTCAGTGAAGAAAGATGCTTCCGGAGCAGGGTATCAGCTGGAGGCAACATGAAGTCCAAGGGAAAGTTTATGTCCTGGTTTGTGACCTGCGGCTGGTAGCGACAATCCCCAAAGACAGTCAGTTCAAGCTTGGATGCTAGACAAGAGTAAAACACTTTAAGAAACAGAAAGTGGCCCACAAGAAGAACTCGCTTCATTTTTTTATTGGGAATGTGGGAGCAATTTGTGCCAAACCAGACTAACAATGCACTGGGAAGGCAGAAATGATGCAGCATCTGGACGCTTGGTACCCACAACTGTGTCTCAAGGGATCATATATTTGCTCAGCACAATTTCCCCTGTATCCACTCCATTCCGAGATGATTCCCGGGGCAAGGAACACAGATGTGGCCTTGCCTTCCAGGATTTCATACCCCTCCAGATATTCCCAGAGAATCTGCCCCTACCCTCCTGGTAAAAATGTATCTGGGTTATTTCAAAGTTAGCTGGAGACCATTTTCATGTCGGTTACAGCTGCGTGTCACAACCGTTTGGCTACGTCTCCTTTGGGGCTTGAGAGTAATGTTTCATGAAGTTTTCATAGAGAAAAATGAGAACAATCTATTTCAATTACTTTTTAGAAGTCAAATTTACATAATCATTAGATGTAATGCTACCCATGATGGGCTGTCCCAGAGTACAGAGACACCATCCCTGCAAGTGTCTCAGCCCTGGAGGAACAGCCAGACCTCCACACTGCAAGCATGGAGCTGTGTTCAGCCTCCATTGGATGGGCCATTGGCCAAGGATAATTAGGCCAAATGTGAAAACCCACTCAAGGGGAGACAAGAAAGGAAAGCATTATTTTTAATTAATCACTCTTCTCAAACTTCAGAGGCAAACAGGAAAATTAAAATCTATTTTAATAATATAGTCTTCATGAATGTGAAATGTATTTCCAGGCAGACCTTAATTCAGAGCGCTCTCTCTCTCTCTCTCTCTCTCTCTCTCTCTCTCTCTCTCTCTCTCTCTCTCTCTCTCTCTGTGTGTGTGTGTGTGTGTGTGTGTGTGTGTGTGTGTGTATGTGTGGTGTGGAAAGAATATTGCTTTTTTTTTTTTGCATGACCTTTAATAAATCCAGAATGACAGGATGGAATTAGAAAGGATTTTTTACTTGGATGATTTCTAAGATGAGCCCCTCCTATACCCTCTGCCACTGGGTCTCTGTGCACATGTGTCAGGTTTGTGACATTTGTGCTGAGCATATGCTGCCTGGGAACATGTAGGGACTTGAGAATGTGTGGTCCCTCCTGTGAGGGCCACAGTTACATCTTTGGCTCACGCTCACCAAGTCAGGCATTACACGCTCAGGCAGGCAGGAGGGGGCACAGTAATCCAGAAGGTGATCCCATTGTTCATAGTACTAAACTTGGCATCTCCCCTAGAGCAAAGGGATCATTGAGTTTGCTATTTGTAATAAAAAAAATTTAAATAATAATCGTAAATGTCTTCCTCCCCTAAAAAATATTGTTTTGACCCATGTGATTTACTCAGCACCAGCTTCTGTACTTTGGTAACTGACATCTGCATTAAGTGTACATATTCTGGAGAACTAGTTTACTTTCTACTGTCTTGGTCAGCAAGAACTACAAGCATTTCTTGAAGGTTGGAGACAATGTCTTTAGCCTAATGGTTGACGTCTGGTCCCTTGTGAATGGCAGGGATAAAAGAAAATCTATAGGGGACCTGCCTGCTTGCCCTCCTTCCTTCCTTCCTTCCTTCCTTCCTTCTTCCTTCCTTCTTCCTTCCCTCTATCTTCCCATCTTCCTTTCTCTGAAATGCAGTAGGTAACCTCTTTGTTCAAGCCCTGCACTCTCTGCTGTCAATGGGATGTTAAGCATGCAGCAGAAAAGAGATGCTTCTGTTACACAGGATTCTGTCAATGAAGGCCACGGGCAAGGAAACGGGCAGAAACAAAGTGGGCCAAGTAGAGTCACGAGGGAGGGAAGTCTGAGCCAAGCTTGAAAGCGAGAGGAGGAACTCCTTCAGAGAAGGGGATTGCTGGAAGGTTTGTGAGTGTAGAGCGACACATGTCAAGCCTGGGCACAGCAGCCATAACATAGCCGGGGGATCCAGGGTGGGTTTGGCAGCGGCATGGATGGAGACAGAAAGGAGGGACATGAGTTTGCAGCAGGAGCCAGGCGAGATCATAGCAATCTGTAATGCTTTTAGCAAGTCTTTCTAAGACTTGTGGAGAAACACTGAAGAATTTCAAATAACAACACATGGGTTTTATTTATGAAGAAAAGGCTGAAAACTAAACTGAGTGGGGAGGTGGTGAAAGAAGTGAGACTGATAACCACATAGCAAGAGGTCAGCAACCCACCCCCAGGATTGGTTGATTAGGTGGGAGGAAGCGTATTATACTCAGGACAAAAACATTCCAATTCTATGATGATTTTTACAAGTCCTCCTTTGTTGAGGTCCCAAACTAATACTGATTTTGTCCCTACTTAACATGCGATAAACAAGCCAGCTTCTTGGGCCTTTAGCTAAGAGGTAGAGATAGTAGGATGAGGAATTCTAGGTTAGCCTTAGCTACATAGTAAGTTCAGCACCACCCTGGACTATGTAGGGCATTGCCCTAAACAAACAAACAAATAAATAAGCAGAAGAAATGTAAAGCCAACCTCACACATCCACAACTTCTCTGGGTGATCAAGAAATGAGTGAAAACCAAAGAGCATGGAAGGAAGGCGCAGTTGTACAAAGGTAATCGACGAGGTAAACACGGATCCATCTTACCGGGTTGATCTTGTTCATTGAGGAAAGCAGTTCAGAGACTTGATGGTGTGGGGGGCAGCCAAAGATTCGTGGTGCACACGATATGGCTGTGTATTTCTATAGAAGCCAAGGAAACAGAGCCAACACGTTATCACAAGACCACCATTGGAATCCCAACTATAGCCAAGGCAAAAGCTTGGAGTACAGGAAACATTTCTAGATTTCAAAGTTTTAGCTACAAAGATGGAGTTATCTAGTCTTAAGTGGGGGGGGGGTGGGGTGTCAAAGTCATCATGTGAGTCATGGCTGGTCACTGCTGGCTCTTCTGGGATTCACAGAGTGAACCATGGCAGCTGCCTCCATGTTGTCTGCCCCAGGATCTAAACTGTGGACTTGAGGCCAGAGGAATGGGATATTTCCTAATTAGTGTTGTCAGCATCTGTATTTATTTACACTGTTACATAACCAAATTTGTAAAATCACTCTTTCATAACTCACTTGGAAAAAACCCAGAGCAACTCAATGCAGGCATGGGAAGCATGAGCAAATGCTTCCTAAGCTCTCTCCATTCCAGTCCTTGCAGAGGCCAGGAGTATCTTGAGTTGAGAACGTAGCCAGGAAGAAGCCCTGCAGGACTGGATGGATACCTTAACACCCGGAGCTCATTCACTTCAGCTGAAGTGGGTCTTGAAGAGACTCAGCTTTATTTCTTCGAGTCACAAGGAAATAGAAATATTGCTCATTCCCGCACAAGTAAAGGCTCATCCCCTATAAAGGTGAGGAGATCTTGTAAGTAATTTTTATTCATGTGCATTTGGATGAGAAGAACCATGTCACTGATGACTTTCCAAGGCGATGACTCAAAATATCTGAGGAACCTACAGATTCTTGGCAGATTGGATGCATATGAAGACCCTTCAAATCTCTCATGTGGTCCTCATGTCCTCTGTGCGAGTGGGGCAGAACAGAGCATATTGCTCCCTTAGGAACAGACCTGTTGATCATATGTCACTGAGCCTTAGAAACCAGCCACAGACCATTTTTAAGTACAGGAGCTCCTGTATCCCAGAATGGCCTTGAGCTCCCTACATGCAGGAGTATGACCTTGAGCTCTGGATCTTCTTGCTTTCACCTCCAAAGTGCTGCTGTTGAATTCTGGGTAAGTGTTCTACCAATTAGCTGAGCTATATAGCCCTGGCCCCAGACCCAAGGTTCAAATTGCTGCTTTTTAAGGTCTAATATGAGCTTTAAGAAAAGAAAATGTTTCATCTCTGTAACCCAGGAAATTTTGGACATTGTGAAATGTTACAGCTCTCAAATACTAAATTTGGAAAACTGATTTCTTTGTGTACAAACTCTGTCTCTGCCAGCATAATTATTCCAATCCCCATGGTTTTTTTTCTTATCTGGACATTCTAGATACCTAATATGAAGCAACAAAGCCATCCCCAGTCTAAGGAGTCCTTGGAAAAAGCATCTGAAGATGAGAGGGCTATTTTTTCTAAACTACAGCAGCCTCAACTCTTTCTTTGCTGGAGGCTGGGGCTGCTCCTGCCAAAACACCTCCTTTTTGGTGAAGGAGGGCTCTATCCGGCATTTTCAGCCATGTCACTTCCAAATTCCACCTCACTGAATGCTATTTACCCAAAAGATGATCAAACCAATTTGCACAATGTGTCTCATGTTTACCGAACACTGTTGTAGGATGTGGATGGGTGAATCACTTCTCACTCTGCCCTCCTGTCAGTCTCCTGAGCAGGCCGTTGAGGCGACAGTTCTCAGGGTATCCAGGGTGCTTGCTTTTCAGCTGGGCTGTTCCCGGGTTTAGTGTTTCTGACTGAGACTTCTGTTTGATTCAATCAAATAGGAAGACAGCCAAATAACTATTACCTAAAAAACACCATACGGACCACTACTGGGCTTTATAGTGCACTGAGTTTTTGTTGGTTGGTTTGTGCCTGAATTCCAGAAGTGAATACTTTTCCAAGCAAAGGCATCCTGCGCATGTGTTTGCTCTACACCCGAATCCATGCCGTGCGCTTCATGATGAACTTTACATTCTCACATCCAGCTGAAAAGACACGCTTAATGAACAGGAAGCTTTTAGAGCAATGGATGTGCTTCAGAACGACAGATAGTGGACACTAGAGAAATATTTTAGCAATAAGCTAATTTATTCATGAATAAAATGATTTATTCATGAAGCTAAGTTCAGTGTTCACAGAGCAGCTGAAGGGGGAGGGGGAGCGGCAAGAAAGATGGGTGAATGGTTAAAGGCACATACTGCTCCTTCAGAGGACCTGAGTTCCGTTCTCGAAAAACATACCAGGCAGGTCACACCACCCGTTAAGTTATTGCAGCCCAGGCTTGCATAGGCATGGCACTGGAGTCAGTGACCACACCCACCCCTGGCGCACAAAACTATTTTTTTTTAATAAAATTTTAAAAGAGTAGAGAGGATCAGTTTCAAACTTTCAAAGTAAATACGCTGCCTGCCAATGAAAGACCTTACATAATTAAATGTTTGCTCTGTAAGAGCCCTTAGAGAATACGGCCCATGGAAAAGGCTCCAAGGGTCACTTAAGAGATTAAAGTGATTCAATAAGGAAAGTGTTGATGTGAAAAATGGAAGACTGTGGTCCAGTTGACAGCACGCGGCCAACTGTAACAGTCACCTACTTAAGAATATAGTCTTGTGTCTCACAGGCAAGCTCTGCTGGGGGCAATGGTGGATGGGCTGTAGTGGAGACCACTGGGACCATAATCACATCTTCTTGTACCAGAAATTCGTGTTTGCTCATCTATTTCTAGAGAGGGCTAAAGTCACTGACAATCTCACGGTTATATATATGGCAGTGAATACAGGTAGAATTCTGGCCCATTTCTTCGAGTGTGTGTGTGTGTGTGTGTGTGTGTGTGTGTGTGTGTGTGTGTGCGCGCGCGCGTGCTAAGTGATCACATTTTGTATTCAGAATTATTATTTTTTGTACCATATTAAAGAATTCTCATGTCATTAAGATGTCTTCAAATGTGTTTTTAAGTGGCTGCAAACTGTTCTGACATACAGATATGTCATAATTTAATTAGCAACTCTCTTGCTGCTGGGCATGTAGGCTATTCCCAAACCTTTGCTAATATAGACATAAATATTAAAAATGCCACGATGAACATGAGAACATAGATATCCTTTTGACATATTGCTTTCATTTCCTTTGGATATGCACCCAGAAGTGAGACTGCTGGAAAATGTGATAGCTGTGCTCTCCAGTTTGTGAGGTGCCTTCATACTGTTTTTCAAAAACAATTGTACTAATTAATATTTGTGCATGCAACACACATATCATAGGAAGATGGGAAAGAGGAAAGGAGACAGAGCTCCCTTCTCTTTACCACATCCTCTCCAACACTCATCGTTCATTGTTAGTTGTGGAGTGACAGTACACTAGAATTTTAAGTTGTAATTCCCTAATGCCCAGAGATGCTGAGCAGTTCCTTATGTTCCCACTGACCATGTTCAGATATGTCTCTTCAGATCCATCGACCATTTTTAATCAATTTTTTTCCTTGCTATTGAATTATTTATTTTGATTATTAATTCCTTATTAAGTAGATGGTTTGCAAACACTTTCTCCCCTTATATAGATTGTCTTTTCTTTGTTGATTGCTTCATTTGATATGCAGGTAGCTTTTAGTTTGACATAATTTCTTTTGTTTATTTTTGCTTTTGTTGCCTGTTTTATTCAGGACGATATTTGCAAAAGAAAATCATTGCCCAGACTGACACTGTATGAAGATTATTTTCCTATTTGTTGTCTTAGTTGTTTCATGGCTCCACATCTTACGTTTAAGCTTTAGTTTATGTTGAATTAACTTTAATATATGGTGTGTGAGATAAGAGTCCATTTTTATTCTTCATGGGAATATTTGGGTTTCTCAGTGTTGCTTATTAATGATTGTCCTTTCTACATTCTTTATTCTTGGCACACTAGTCAAAACCCAATTGATGAGAACTGTTTTGTATTATTCCTTGGTTCTCTGTCTTGGTCCATTGGTTTCTGTGTTTGTTTTTAGGTCAGCATTGTGTTGCATTGGTCAGGATTGCTTTATGATATATTTTAAAACCTGAATGTGATGCCTCCAGCCTTATTCTTTGTGCTCAAGATTGTTTTGCCTGTTCATTAGCTATGAATTTATGGCTCACTTTCTTCCATTTCTTCAAATTTTTAACAATGAAATTTTGATAGATGTTGCACTAAATTTGTAGACCACTTTGGGTTCCATGGACAATTTTTAGAGTAGCAGTTATTCTAAATCATGAAAGTAGAGTACCTTTCTATTTATTTGTGTTTTATTTCTTTTCTGTATACTGTATGGTTTTCAGTGAGGATCTTTTACCTCTTTCTAGCATTTCTTACAATGGCCAAGAAATGGAAACAATCTAAGTGTGTATCAGTGGAAGAATAGATGGGGAAATGTGTTATATAGAAATACTAGAATATTGTTCTGCCTTTTAAAAAATGAGGAAATTCTATCATTTGTGACAAAATGGATAAACCTGGAGACCACTGTGGCTAAGAGAAATAAGCCAGAAAAATAGCAAATGATCTCACTGATATGTGGAAGTTAGTCAAGCTGAGCTCAAGGAAATGGAAAGCAATGACACCACACATTGAAGGGTAAGGAAAGGAGGAAGAAAGTGCAGCCCTTGGTAAAAGGGTGCAGAATTTCAGAAAAATATGATGAAGTAGGCTTCCAGGTCTGTTGCACATTAGGGCCACTAGAGGACATGATACTTCTGGTGTGGTACATATTAATTAGCCTGATTTTGCAATGCAATGTTGTGTGACTATTTAAGGACATCTCATTGCTGGTTTGGGGAGGGTGAGATGGCTCAGTGGGTAAAATCACTTTCTCACAACCCTTGATGACCTGAGTTCAGTTTCTGGATCCCACCAGGCAAGCATAAAACTGACTCCAGAAAAAATGTCCTTTGTTCTCTAGTGTGGCCTGCTATATCTGTGTGTGCACATGTGTGCACTCACACACACACACACACACACACACACACACACACACACACATACACACACATCATTAAATTAAAAAATGATATCACATTATATCTCACAGATAAATATTCATGATTTGTCAATCAAAAGAAATAGTATCAATGAATTTTAAAATATTGAAAGTGCTAAGATGGTTTCTTTGGACACAGGATTGCCCCAGGTTGATGATGACTTCTGAGCCAGAATTCAGAATTTTCTCTTAGAGAGAAGCTCCACATAGCAGGACCAAGAGATAGAAGCATTTCTAAGTCTCTTCACATCCTTTTCCAATTTGTTATTTTACATTCCCACTAACAATCTCAACGTATGCCTTTGGCAAAATGTTGCCAATGGTCAATGTTTCCACTTCTTTTTTCTAGATGCAAATTTCTCTCATTTTTGTAATTCATTGCTTATTGACTGTGCTCTCTTCTTGATGTTTATAATGTTTTTAATTTTCTCCTGCATAGATTCTTTCTAGTTCCTTGGCCTCCTGGTTATTTAAACAGAACTGAAGATTAAGAAAAGGCCCGTGGAGGAAACTTTCATCTTACCAATTTGCTAATTCCAGATGGGCAATTGACTTTCCCATAGACAGATGTAGCTGAAATTACTTTAATACTTTGTGCTTAGGTCAAATATTTATACATAGCTTTTTCATTTGACAGCTAATCTATGGTGGAGCTTTGGGAAGACATTATCTCCTCCACGTGGCTATAGATTATGGATGAGGTCATTTCCAAGTCATTTGTCTCTTCCTTTTTCTTCTTCGAGCTCTCTTTAGTCAAATCCCGGGAAAGCTGTAAATGTGTCACCATGAGAAGGAGAAGTCACATTTCCAACAGTCGGGTTGCCTTTTCCCATTTGTTGTTGCGATATGCGCTCTGTTCAAAGCTGAAGTGAAGACAGACTTTCTACTTTGAATTGAATTACATTACTTCTTTCTTGTTCATTTTCCCCCTCACCTTCTTTTTATGTCTTTTGTGGAAACTTCTATCTTAATATCTTGAAACAAGATTCCTTTGGGTTTCAACAATATGTTGGAAGTTTCCATCATCCTGACACTTGCCATATGATTCCCAGAAACTGTAAAACTCTCTTATGACAAGGAACAATTAGAAAGAGGCTTCCACATAATTACTCTCATTTTCATAAACCTGTTTGCAATATCTCCTCTGTTGCTAATAAAGTCATGATATGCATATAACATCATGACTCTTTATGCAAAGGAGACACTGAGCTACACATGGACCTACCCTTCTCACTAAATGGATAGTACCTCAGCTTGGATTTCTGTACCATAGTACTGTATTCATTCACATGGTGGGAGTCAGTCATTTTATTTCAACCTCCATGTATCACTGTAACTTATCATCAGGACAAAAATGGTTTTAGAGCTTGATCTACCAATTATCAGTGATGATTGGTCAGCCAAAGCTGGTCATCATTCCAAGCTGTACTATAAAAATGCAGCTTTTGAAGTCAGTGAGCTTTGTGACCTCAGTAAATTTCCTCCCATTTCTGAGACTCACTTTTTCCACATAGATAATGGAGATACTAGTAAAAATGGTGCAAGGCTTTATTTTTATGGAGATATTTTAGATAGATGATAGATATATAAGTAGATAGATAGATAAATTTTTGCTCATGGAAGTGAACCAAAGTGGAAGCAAAAGGGACTGATTACTGAAGTGAAGGTGCCTCCCTGACCTTTAAGAAGAATAAAAGTACATTTGTCTGAACTGCACAACACCAGTCAGCATGGCCGTGTGCTTTCCACAGTACGGTCACCTGTTCAGCTGCGCATATGATGTAGAAAAGGTTAAACTATGGTGATGTTTGGCCCGGTGGGAATAGAAGGGAGAAGAGAGCTAAATGAAGTTATTTTAATATTGAATTAAGGAATTAATTTGTAAAGAATGGACATTCAAAAATGATATTGATAGTGAAGAATAAGAAAGACGCAAGTTTGGACCTCTGATCACTTCGCACAGAGTGATGAGAGTTGTGTTACCAAAGACAGTAAAGTGAAATTGTGGGGGATGGTGTGAGGTAAGGCTTTTTCTGAGTTGTAATTGCAATGCTGTTATTGAGGAAGCCAGGCCACAGAGGAAGAAGATAGAGGCAGTCCAGATGACCCTTGATAGGCTGAGGTCAGATGTTAGGGGAGGAGGGCTCTCCCTTTCTGATGACTAGAGGAGGGCAGGAGGGGGGACAAGGGAGGGAGGGTGAGACAGGGAGGAGGGGAGGAGGAAGGAAAGGGAGCCAACGAGGGAGGGGGCTACAATTGGGATGTAAAGTGAACAAATTAAAAATTTAAATATAAAGAAATAAAGAAATAAAGCAAGCCGCTACTAGAAGAAAAGAAGAAGAAAATGAAAGTTATCTCCAGGGTGTTGGTAGATTACAGCAACAAGGAGGGTGGCAGGAAAAAGTCCAATGAAGTGCACCATGACCTGTGAAAAAGGAAGAATAAACGGTACTACTTGCCCAAAACAGACAGCCTTTTTTGTATGTGGTATCTGTGTGTCTGTGTGTTCACATGTTTGTGTGTGTGTGCACGTAGGTGTGTGTATGTGTCTGTGTGTAGATGTGCACACATATATGTGAGTGCATGGAGGCCAAAGATCAACTTGGGTGTCTTCCTCAGTCTCCACCATATTTTTTTTCCTTTAGATAGATTATCTCACTGATCCTGCAGCTTGCCAATTTGGCCAAGCTCCAGGGCTTCTCCTGTCTCTATCTCCCCAGTGCCAGGATTGCTACCGGCATGCACCATCATGCTTGGCTTTTCACATCAGTTCTGGGGATGCAGGCTCAGGTGTTCATGCATGCACAGCAAGCTCTTTACCAACCAAGCCATCTATCTACTAAGCCTCACAAATAGCTCCCAGTGAGAAGAGCAAGAGGGAACAGTGGGAGGATTCGGTTAACAACAGAATCTTGACTCAGGGTAGGAACTGTGTGGTTGCCATATATAATGATTACTAGGGACTATCAGCAGGCGTGGGAAGCTGTGGATGAATAGAACAGGGCGAATTGATTGATGGGATTGGGACTTGTGGGTCATAGGCAGGCAGTTGGAGTAGAAGAGTTCCTGGGTCATTTGCATACGACTTAGTGGATGCTTGCATAGGCACCTTGTAGAATCCAGAGTAGAACTCTAGGCTTTGGGAGATAGAGCCACTGCAGCTTTCTCTGGTAACTGTCATCAGCTAACCAGATTTAATAAGACAGATATCTGGGATAGTACCAGCTGCTGCTTGTACCAGAGAGTAACACCTAAATAAGAAAATGAAACTCTGCAGATCTCTTCCCTTCTTTGACTATAAGAAAACTAACGCTACCTTTCCTCAGTGGCATAGCACCAGCTCAACCCAAGGACCCTGCTCTATAAAAAGAGCAAAAAATTAATTTTAACAGCACAGCATGTGGATAACTCGGTGGAGATGACCACGTCCCTGAAAGAAAGTCTGAAGTCTAATCCTGACACTCGACCAATGTTCGGAGCTGTCACCCTTCAGGTGTTCATCATGAGCATCCTACTGTACTCTTGCCATGCTGCAAAATCCCGCACTGTGATATTACCCGTAGACATTGTTCCTCGGGTTTGCTGCTTGCTAAAACTTTTCCTCCCATATTAATACTGGGGATTCTTTCACAAGCATCCATGGTCATGTGCAGAGGAGACACCTCAGTTGTTTCCAGCTGAGATCAAACGAAACACTGTTCTACATTGCAGAAACCCTACAGTAAACAGGCATCCTTTTCACTGCTACCTCAGTGCCACGATTTTGCACTGCTGTGCTTTTTATTAGTGATTTTGCTGTTTCAAATGTGTGTGTGTGCCTTCTCATGAGCCTAGTGCTGGAATAGTGCCTGTTATTTCCAGGCACAAAAATGACTGTGATTTGCCTGATGGACAAAACACGCATTAGATTAACTCCATTCAGGCGTGAGTCAAACACTGCTGTCTACTGCAAACTCAGTGTTATTGAGGTGACATCTTTAAACAGAAGCACACATCATAAATAAACACGGCAAAATAAAACAAGGTATGTAATGATCAGTTGCCAGAAATTTTAACCAGGGGCCTCAAGATACTTAACCCTGTATTTCTCCAGGATCGACAATTCAGCGTTTTCTGATTCTGTGACTGCTGCCAACAGCAAGCACTGACTGCTGCTGCTGCTGGTGGTGGTGGCTCCCATGCCTCCAATTGCCTGTCAGTGAGAGGCAACCTTAACTCAGTGCTACTGGTGGTCTCTGTCCGGACTGCTTCTTCCCAACATCTTGACATCTTGTTGTAAGAACTGAAGAGGCATACCCAGATAGTAAAGTAAGAAGAGATGGGTTCAGAAGCCAACCAAAACCACAGTTCAGGTACACTGCAAGAGGGTTGTGGGCTCCGAGTGAAATTTGCTCAAAAGCCCCTGGTTATAGCTAAGGGCTTTTGTGGGTTCAGGAGGAGAAGGAATTGGTTAATAGACCCTGGGTATACTGTATTTTTTGGACCATAAGATGCACTTCCCCTCCCCCAAAAGTGGGAGGAAATTTAGAGTGCACCTTATTGTCTGATTGCTGTTTTTATTGTTTTTCTGGTTTTAATGCTCTAAAAACCAGGTGTGTCTTATGGTCAGGTGCGTCTTATACTCTGAAAAATATGGTAGTTGGCCTTAATTTGCTGTTCATATCCTTCCCCATGATGAATCTGAGTTTAATCATATGTATATATCCAATCATGCATAAGTATAAGATGGTAAATAGAGGATTTTTTCCTAAAAGTTTATTTTGGGAACACTGATTGCCTTATTGTGCATATACTCCAAACCAATCTAGGCTGGATTGGCCCATTGCCCCATCTCCCAGATATGTTCCAAGATGTGTTTGAGCACAAAATGAGAGTTACTAAGGGTTGCTAGGAAGCTATATGTCAAAGTGACTCAATTGCTTTCTTTGGAGGAGGTGTATACACTACTTGATCCAGGCAGGGATCCAGGGTGTTAAATGCATTGCTATGAGAGAGATGTGTGTGTAACTCAAGCCAAGCAAGGTGCCGGGTTGCCAAACTATCCTTATTCTACCTCAGTCTAGAAGAGACAATGCTGGAGCCTGGGGCAGAGAGAAGAATCTTGGGACAGAGATAACCTCTCTGAACACTTGGTTTGGGGAGCCACTGAGAAAGGATGGCTCTTGGTGAGTTAGTGTAATTGAAAAGGGTACACCAGGGGAAGAATCTAGGGTACAGGCATTCACTCTATGCTGACTCAATGCTGGGCTTGCAAATATGTTTTCACAGGCTTCTGCTATGGGAGCTCACAGTCTTGGGTCCATATCTTCCTCCCAACTACAGCATATAAGCAGCATGAAGTGTGTACTGGCCATTGTAGTGCACTATATAGCTTATTTAACCATCGCGATGGCCCTATGGGGAGGTACTATCGCTATGTCATTGTTTAGAGAATGTTTTAGAGGTTAGGTAAATGTGCCTGGGTCCACTGTGCATAAGGCTGAGCCTGGTAATTGTCCCACACAGCTGAGGTGGACGCACCAATGTACTCAGCCCCATAGCATACTGCCATTAGGACTGTAGGTTTCACTGTGGAAACAAAACCAGGTCTCAGTTGTGGATGCTCTTTTCTGGCCTTGCATGCAGGTCTTGGGAGGCCAGAGAGGGAGCCTAGGGCCAGGCTGAGTGCTGAAGGCTTTGGAACCAATTGGAGGAGAGAGAATATGTGCACAAAGCTCAACAAAGGAGAGGAGCGTGGAGGGTGGGGACTCGGTAGGTGCTCTGGGATTAGAGTTCTAAATCCCATTTGTGTGGGGACCATCAGAACCCAATGAGGCTGGTCTTCAACAAAACATGCCTTTGTCAAAAAAAAAAATGGTAATCGCTCTGGTTGGCTTATCCCCATTGAGTGTGATTGAGTACAGTTGAATGTACTTTCCATTGGTATTGACTCTTAAAAATAATTCTCCTGCTGCTGCTATGACATAAAAGCCAGTTCTGTCTGGAAGAAAAATAGAACCATCAATGCCTTGAGTTTTCTTAGGTAAGGGCTGGTTTTTATCATTCTTCCCACTCCTGCTAGAGTTACTGAAGAAGGAAGTCTGTAGCTCAGCAGGAACATTACACATCAAAGGGGGTATTCAGGGATAGAGTCTGGAAAATTAGGCAAGTAGGGGCATTTTCAGCAGTCTAGCTCTCCTTCCTGTGATCCAAGCTGATAAATTCTGAAAGCCTTGTGAACTGGCAAATGGAGACTCTCACGCTGTACGCCATTTGCTAGGCTGTCGTAGGTGGTGCAGACATCAATACTGTAATGTGTAGTTCAGCCAGCTGTTGATAGACTCACGGTGATACAGGAGGATGCACCTCTAAAATGTCCCAGTACTAGACTTGCCACTCGGGATAGCTCAACCCCAGAGACAGAGGCTGGGAGGGAGAGAGCGGGGTTAGCCCTTGTCTTTCTGTCTGGTTTTCTCTATGCTAGTGTCCTGGGACCACTTTGTCCTATAATCAGTCTGCTTGGGGAAATGGATGCAGAGAAGATGCTGGTCCTCGAGCAGAAGCATACAAGCACTTAATCACATGACTGAAAGCCACAAAGAGCCCAAGAGCAAAGAAGGAGATGAAGTAAGGCACTGAAAACCTTATAACAGGAGTGAGGCACAAAACAATGGGAGACTTGACAAAAAGCTGAGCTCCATCTTAGAGGACAGTGATTTTGACATTGTTATATAATGAAGCTAGACTCTTCCAATGTTAATATTAAAGAATGTGTCTTATTTAACTGGCATGTGTGTGGATGCTTGAAGGGCAGTTCTCACCCTAGGCACCAAAGAGCAATTCGGAGATGCATCCTTGGGATCCTGTCTACACAGTTCTTCCTACATTTCCTCATTAGTTGTAAATAGGTTGTGCTTGGCCTCATTAATTTCCTTTATGCCAGGTGTTAAGGCTCAGACAAATTAGAGTCAGACTAATAGTCAGAAGATAGGATCTTATTTGTCTAACTGACCAGTTATTATCCTTTATAGGAAGCTTAAATCGAGACCCGGCTCATAGATCTACTGGTCTTTCTGCCTGGGTGTGGGTGCTTTGTCTTAATCTGCCAGGCAAGCATAAAGCAATGTACAGCATTTCATGGGTCTAGCTGTTAGTTTTTGCCTGGAACGTTGTGGGAAAGAGTGTTAGATCTGAAGTGGATTCCGTAGAGAATGGCATCATGATCCATTAGCAGTGTCTGCTCTGAGTGCGAGCTGAGCGGTCTGGGACAACTGAGGCCCCAGTTTGTCAGTTTTTATTAGAAACACAAGGTCAGGATACCGACTCTGTCTAGGAATCCAAGATGGAGAGCGAATCATGGCTCTCCAAGGCTATCCGGTTGGAGTGTCCCTCTTTTCAACCCACTGGTACCTGTGTGGCCATCCATCACCCATCTGCAGCCTCAGATCTCACTTAAGAAGGATTAAGAAAATGCAGCAAAAGGATCAATTACAGGCACAAGCAGCTCTGTGGCCCGCTGAGCTATGTGTGGTCGGTCACTCTGTACAGTGTGTCTGATGTAGAACCCATCCGTCACAATCGACAAATCTCTGGTCTTTTGCAAATCACATTCCTTGGTCTGATGCAAATCTAGATATTGGGGCATCATGAAAATCCATGGAACCAAAGGAACAGGGCAGAGGAAGCAAAGTGGAACCTTCTAGAGCTGGTAGAGACTCAGGCCAAAGCAGTAATGAATTAGATGAAGGCACATGACCACATCTTTCATCAGACACAAGATATCTACCTGCTGGGGGAAGGCTGTCTAAAACTGCAGTGTTGTTTGCTTTTCAGACACAAGTGTGGGGTTTTACTGTGCCCCAGGCAGAAAGCTTCTGAACCTGCCATGACTTACACCTAGTTTTTCTCAATAGAAGGGCTCCACTCTCTTTTTGGGATCTCAGCTTCTCACTGCTCTGAGCTTTGGAAGTGTGACACTTAAGAGGTGACTCTGAAGTTCCAAAACATTAAAGATGAGACTGTGTGGAGAACGGCTTAAGAGACACCTCAAAGTCTGTACATGGAGGAGGTGTTGCCAGCCTGGCCCCTGACTGTGGCTGTAAAATGGAATTATTCCCACAGTGGCAACTATTAGACCCTGTCACAAGGATTTATTTGTCATGAAAATATTGATCCAGAATGAGGTGTACACAGAGGAAAGTGAAGGAAATGACATTTATTGGCCAGCTCTGAGTGCTGTGGTGAGAACACTCATTGGTTATAACCTCATGGCTTACTATCTAGAAAGAGTAACCTCCTACGGACACAGGTGACTCTGAGGGAGCCTCTTCTAACCAAGGACTGACCCACAAACATATATGGAGAGATCCCTGGATATATATGTGGGTCCCTTTCATCCATCAGTCATTTAGTGGTGTGTACTGAGAACACAGGATGAAAGTCAGTACTGGAGCGGGGAATGGACAGAGACACAGGGAGATGTGCAGTTTTACAGTGTTGTGAGTGCTATGATAGTTCTGATTATCAGGCAGGACTTGGTACTGCAAGCCTTGTGTGGCAAACTTTACGATACATTAGAGAATGGTGTGCTTTTGAGCAGACACCATCCATAGACACTTGGGTCTAGAAATAAAGGTGCCATGATAATCAGGAGAAATATCTCATAATCCAGACACAGTGTGAGTGGAAGCAGGTACCCTGGTACAGGTTGCAGCCAACACAACTGCACAAGGCAGCAGTGGGATTGGAAGCATATGGTGATGTCCTGGGCATGAGATGTGTAGTATTAGGTAGCCCCTTTGAGTCTCAGAGTCTTCCACAGGTACAGACCAGAACTCATGGGGTATTCCTACCATAGATGCTGTAAGCAAAGACAGAATGAGACAGTGTATGTTGTCATTCTGACCCTGGGCTGTGCCATGTGGGTGTCAAATGTTGCTATTCAATACTTATTTGGTCATTGGTGAGGTGATCAGAGAAATCTTGTTAAACTTTCCATGGTGTTTCTTCTCTTATACTTGTTCCTCTGTGTCTCTTTCTGTGTCTGTTACTCTGCCTCAATCTGTCTCTCTTTCTCTCTCATTGTTCTCTCTGTCTCTTTGTTTCTATATTATTTCTATTCTCTCTCTCTCTCTCTCTCTCTCTCTCTCTCTCTCTCTCTCTCTCTCCCTCCCTCCCTCCCTCCCTCCCTCCCTCTCTCTCTCTCTCTCTCTCTCTCTCTCTCTCTCTCACCCACACACACACACACACACACACACACAAACACACCTTCCACCATTAGCCCTGTCAATTTATATGTTTACTCTTCTGCTGAGAGACTTCTCACTTTCAGGTTTTCAGACAAAAAGTGGGATTTTAATGGAAATAGCTTGTAACTTGCTCATGTCCTTTTGGCGATACATTGCTTAGTTTCCACAGAAAGGATTTTTTTAAAGAAGACATAGAAAATAAACAGTCAGGAAGTGTTTGTCCCCAATCACTTTATTGGAAGGCATTATTGGGCCAAATGAACCGAGCTGAACATTTGCATTAATTAAATTGACCATAAACCTAGCTTAATGTTTCATTTCACCTTTCCCTTGGCACTATGGTGCCTGAGTGTTTTGGGACTCAGATACACACCCGCTGGCAGAGATGGCCAAGGGATCATCAACAATCAATGTTTGTAATCAAAGAAGATTAAACTTGGCATTAATTAAAGGAAATATAACAATCAACACTGATCCAGGGCAGATTGGCCCAAGCCTGTGGTATAGGGACAGATCTGGAGGAAATTAAACAGTGACCCTTTCTGGAAGGAAAAATTACATTATTGCTGACTCAGACTCGGAGTGCATAAACCCAATGAAGAATCACCCCCAAGCATTAGTAGAAATTGGGACTGAAGTTTGATTGTTTTTATATTGTGCGTGTGCATGTGCATGCGTGTGTTGCATGCATGGATACCAGAATGTGGTGTTGAGGTCAGAGGACAAACTTGAGTGTCATTTCTCACTGTCCACCTCTGTGGAGACAGAATCTCTTGTTTATGGCTGCATACGCAAGAACAGCTTTCAGAGATTTTCATCTGTTTCTCTTCTTGCTGTAGGAGTACAAGGCTTGTAGAAAAGTGCTACTGTACCTAACATCACATGGGTTCTATAATTCCTAAATGCAAGTAAGTCTTCATGTTTGGTTGGCAAGCACTTCCCAGGCCAGGACACTGCTGTTCTCTTCAGAGCTTGAAATAGTGTTAAGAGAGAACACTTGCTCCTGGATTCAAACTCCAGCTCCATCTCTCACTATCTATGTGATCCTGGTGACACTCCCTTACCTCCTAAGACTCTCAGCAATCTTCTCTGTACAGTGGTGATCATAATTGCACATAACTGGAGTTTTATGAAGACCTGTGCAGTTCTGAAGCAACCAAGCTGGAAAGGAAGAAAGCAAACAGAGAGGGCTCAAAGGAAGGTTACTTAATTAGTTGCTTACAGGAACATGTGTAAGCTTCTTGGCCAATGTGTGTCATCAAGCCCAATTTCATGGATGAACATGCCAAGAGAAGTAGAAAGCATAGACACTAGTAGTCATAAGCATAAAGATTTGATGGTCACCATGACCAAAGGGCTGCTCATTCAAGAACTCATTTGCTCACTTGCCTTACACAGAAGCTGTGGACACAGGTGAGGAGATAGACACTTAAGGTCCAAAGGACATGTTGGAGCTCCAATACACACCATGCTAGTTCCTGGGCTCCACCCATAAGTTGCCGTGGGCCCCAGTGGCCCTGGGAAGGATGAGGTTAAGTGAAAAGTAGTTGTGTGATCAACAGTGTTAGCCATCTTTGTAACAAAATGAGGGCAAGTCCCTGTTGGAGAGGTGCCTGAAATGTGCCTGTGAGGGCAGAGTGCATGAGCTGGAAACAAACTACGAAGACCACATAGGAGCCACTGTTGAGCACAAAATCTCCACGGAAATGGTTCATAAGTTGGACCATAAAGAACACATGAGCTTCCTCTCGTTAGGCCTAACTGTGTGTGAATACAAGAGTGCGGAAAAGGGGTGCCATGGTGGAGACAAACAGATCCACAGGGTGGGTCTCTGGATAAGAAACTGGAATTTCTGGTCCAGGATATAGAAAATACAAGAGGCATTCAACATTTCTGGGTGATATGAAAGTTCTCAGGACCAGCCTGAACTTCCTTCTTCTTTCAGAAGGACACAAGTTGCCACCTGGTTGCTGAGAACAGACTTGGGGATCCCCAGGGATGGTTGTGACTCTATGGTCTGCCCCCGACATAATTTATTCTCAACAGGCTGGAAGTATTTCTGTTTTGACCTTTCATCCTTGCCCAGAGAGAATTTGGCATCATTGTATCCAATGTATCTGACAAGAAAGTAATAATTTAAGAAGAGTTACTTCCTCATAGGCTCAAGCTGGATAACTCTTTGTAACATCTCTGGGGAGTCTCGTCCTGGGGACCAGAATCATTACTTTGCACTGGCTCACCAAACAGCTGATGACTCAGTGCATCATTTCCCTCAGTCACAGCCATTTAGAGGGGTACATTCCATGGTCATATCCCTGAATCTCTCAGAGGTCACCTTTACTAACCCAGGTCCCAGATACACCAGAGCAAAAGCTTGAGTGTCAGGCCCATTCTCAAACAGGAAAGCACAGTGGTGATTTGTTTGATAACCCACCTTACCTCCATCATAATGCTCTTAAGTTATTGAAATTTATAAACTACAGGCATTTATGTCTCATAGTTTGGAGGTCTGGGGCGGGGTCTGAGATGAAAAGAAATGTAGTCTCTGATGAAGGTTCTTCCTCATCATTGGGGCTTCCTCATTGTTGGGGCTTGCTCCATGCCCTCACATTGGTAGAAAAGGAAAATGAACCAACAAGTAGCCTCAGGTCTCCTTGAATAAGGACGCTAATCCATTTATTAGGGCTCCACCCTCATGACCTCATTACCCCTCTAAGGTCTAGCTTCTAATATTATCACCTTTGTAATTTAGTGTCCACATACTGATTTTTTTGGAGGATTTAAAACAATCCTTAACACATTAAGCTACTTGCTGGGGCCTTTCTCCTTTTTAAAAAAAGGAAAATTATGGAATTCAAGCTGTGTCTATGTAATACAGACAATTCAAATGTACATAGGTTCTCAGCTGAGAACAAAACATGTTTATTTAAATCAACTAGCGCAGCTTTCAACATACAGAAGTACAAAGAGAAGCCAATTCTCCATTCTCTATGCTCCTCCTTATTTTCCTCAGTCACAGTGATAGAAGTACTTAGAGCAAATACCAGGGCTACTTTGAAGACAACAGGGATGCTATCAACTTCCTGCAATCCTAGAATCCACCAGATGGGCAGGATGCAGGTGGAGAAGCTTAGGCTAGAGAAAGGACAATCTTTACTGCTTTTGTGCCTCATATCTAGATTCCTAAAAGGCTATAGAGTGTCGTTTGGAGGAAAATGAAAACAGTTCTGAAAGAAGCCAGATCTAGCCCCAAATCCCAGGTCCCCTGGACTAGCTGAGTAACTCTGAGCAAGCCACCTAGACCTGAAGCCTTTGCTTCCTCATTTCCTCAACAAAATATGGAACAATAGCATCTTTAACCTGTGTGCACCATATAGAGGGGCCACTATTAAAGCCTCATGGAGCTGGATGAGCTCTATTCCATACAGAAAGGAGTATGTGTGGAATTTAATCACCAATGAGTAAAATTATAATGATACGAATGACAGGTTAAAACGTCAGCATTCAGTGCTCTGTACTTCCTTGTGTTGACCACAGGATGGAAACAGAACAGACTGTTTGGGGAAGGCTGGGACTGGTGGTACACTTTTTACTCTCTGCTCCCTTTTGAAAAGCTTGAAGGAAATAGCTCTTGTTTATCTTGGATTGTGTCTTTTGATTGCAAAAACATCCCGCACCCTCCTCCACTCATTCCGGGGTCACTTACGATGTGCTCCGGTGCACACAAAGAGGTACCCTACATGAGGGAAGCGCATCCATGTGCTAGAGGGATCTTCCTGAAGACCAAGGTTACCTTTAAAATCAGACCCACCATCTGACGATTTCTGTGGGCTGGGAAATATTCTCATTTTTATTTTTTGATGATATTGATCATCTATCATGCCTCGGGTCACTTTTTCATGTGGAATTCAATTAATTCTCACAACAGTGCTATTGCTGAGGAGGCCAAAGCATTCCAGATCTGTGACTTAAATGGAACTCATAATGTTTTATGCCACATATGAACAGGAATAATATGAACAGGAGATGCCTAAACATTGTCGTATGTGATTAAATGATCTGACAAGTCAGATCTCAGGGCTTGGTGTAAGGTGGGTACCTAATGAGTAGTGGGGTCTGATTGTCCTCTTTTCGGTGCCAGTGAGGGCATCCTCAGCAAACCACGTGAGCACTTACTTTCTCAGGTAATGCAAGTACCCTATCAACTCACAATGATGGGGATCAGATTACTAGTTCACTTTGTCAACACATGACTCTGAGCATTTGGGTACTCAGGTCAGAAAACTCAGAGAGTGTTTGACCCTTGACCTCACTGTCAACACCTCAAGAGATACACAATTGAGCAGAGGTTGTATCTTGCCTCCTCCCAGCTCCAAAGCATGAGCCACGAAGAGCCCAACTATCACCTCACAGCCTGAGCGATGTCTACCGTGAAGTAATTGGAGTGGGTACACCTTACTAACTTGGGGATTGATGTCTGCCGGCCCCACCTACAAGCCCTCATAAGAGGGTTTGAATGAACTAAAGAAAAGCCACGGAAGTAATTATGATGCTCTCCTCCCTCTGTAGGAATCCACAGAGCAAAGGAGCCCTGGCAGTGCTTCTCCTGAGAGCTTAGGCAGAGCTCTGTGAACAGCACAGACACCAGAGCCCTTTCCCTATGGGAGAACCTGACTGAACCTGCCCCTCCCTTTCATTCCACTAATCTTGACCATAATTCTTCCTGGCAAATGAACCTGTTAAGACTCACTGTCAAGTGTGAGCCAGTGTCTTCCAATGCTAAGAGCAGAACATGACAGCAAACAGGGGTTTGGAAAGCCCAACCGTCCTTGGCAGTGGGAGACAGGGAACACGCATTAAGCATGCAGTTTCCCAGGGTCCTTGCTTGGGATGTAACATACCAGGAGTCCCAGAAAGCACCGTAAGTAGTACATGGTGAGCTCTGGGCCTAAGAAACAGTGGTCTTGTTTCTCAGGCAAGGAAGGAAAAGGAAAGGGAAACGTTCAAAGCCAAAAACACCTTGGAATTGAAGGCTGGTACCACACAGCGGAGGACACAGTGGGCCCAGACAAATGGCTCAGAACTTGAGCTGGAGGCAGGGATAATCTCAGAACGCTTGCCTCTTTGTGGCAATAACTTTTTGTACTGTGAGAACCACCATATCCATTCTCAAATACCTGGAGATACATGTGGGTCTGCCTGGCCTGCCCAGGATCAAGGGTTTGAGTCCCATTAACCCCTCTGCTGCTTTTATTCCCATGCCCTCCTTGCTGACCTCATGGGCAACATCCTTCACAGGCCACTTAGGAAGTGAGGTCCCGAAATAGAAGAAGGAGAAGAAAACAGGGAAGCCCATGTAGCAAACCACTATCTAGGTCTGCTGCCCTTATTTCAGCATACACGGGGGTAGCTGTTTTATCTGTGAGGGGACCCCAGGAAGATCCCAGGCAGGGTGAAACACTGAGCAAGAAAAAGAAGGAAAGCCAGTCACATGGCAAAGCTAGAGTGATTAGAATTTATTCCACTGGAGGTCTTCTGAACCACATGCCCGAAGTTTCCATGCCTTAGCCATCTTCTCAGTTTCTCCCACACTGCTGTGCTTGGTACCAAAGGATGAACCAGTCAGGGTATAGACATGTGCCTCATTGGTTTCGTATGGCTTCTGAGGTGTGTGGTGGGGCGAGGGGTGCTTCTAAGTTGCTCCTCACAAGCTATCACGGCATTAGAAGGAAAGATCAGAGAAACAGAGATGTCCAAGCCCTTGCGGGAAGAAGCAGCAAGGGTTTCTGTAGCTTTGGGTAAAACTGGACTTGAAATGAGAGGACATGGTAAAGTCATCATGGGCACTCATGGTTGCAAAGATTCTGTGAGTGTATTCCCAGAGCTCGGATGTGTAGGGGTGATGGGGGCAGCCTGAAGCTCAAAGAGAACGGCTGCTTCCCCCCAAGGTCACTGGCTCTGTTTCCGTCAGGAGGCACGTCTAGCCCGTGCTCTGCTTTTCACACACAGTCCCCGTTCCCTGCTTATCCTCCAACGATCTCCAATTGCATCCCGCTCTAGACACATTCCTTCTGAATGGGTCTGAAGACAACCGCTGCAGAAAGAGGCAATTGAAAACCATCCTAGAATTTAGATAGTAATAGCTCACCTTGAAAAATAACGAGGTTAAGGCTGAAGAATGTTCTACTCGATTCTGTTGTAATTAAGAAAACTTTTCTGCATTGCATGACGCATAATTGAATTATACTACCGATTAATTTTTTTAAATAATTATTTGTAGACTCGTTCCCCCTGCCAGTGCACTTTTAGGGAAACAAAAAATATACTTTGCCACTTAATAAAGCCGATGGATGCTGAGGGAGAGGGGGTGGAGGGGATATTGTTTGCCCTGCGTAGTTCCATCATTGCTATTGATTGTGCAGGGTTATTATTCAACCTCAAAGGCACTGCAATTAATAGAAATGGAAATGAAGGAATATCCATGTTCCGCGAGGCTTCATTGAAAGAGGAAATAAACAATCCATGTAGACAAGTAATGAGTCTTTGTTGGTCATGACAGCTGTGCTTTCAGGGGGAAGGATTAACCTGTGTCTTAGCCGGGCAGCCTAGGCCCTCACTACCGGGAGGCATTTGCCATAAAGACCAGACATTGAGTCTAAGTCAGGCCCCACTTGCAACCCCTGCAGGCTGTGGAGAGAGGCTGCAAGCCATAGCAGAGTAGTCTGAAAGGACCCATTCCTGAGTGCTCTCATTACTTGGTATTCAAGGCTAATGGCATTAAATTGGATTAGGGTAAATCATAGATCCCTGGACAATTGGTGCCTGAATAGTAAGCGATGCCGGACAGCCCTGGCTGATGCTCACGATGTTATGAGGAGTTCTCTTGATCCTCTACCACCTCCTCCCTGCCTTTGCTCTGCCCACCTATTGCAGCAGGTTCTGTCCTTCTTCCTGTGCACAGCAGAGCATCAGCATCTTGGTGCCACTCCCCACTACTCCTCTCAGCCTACTCACTTGCCTTAAAGCTCTTTCTTACTTAAATCCTAGGCCAGGGGCTAGTACTATTCAGGACACAGCATGCTTGTCTCTAGGTCGCCTTCCTCTCACAGTCCAGCTTAAGTGCTGTGTCCCTACCAGACTGAGCTGTGGAAAGACAGCCACTGTACTTCCTCCTTTACATCCTCAGAGCCCAGCAAGGAGGGGACATGGACTGTTGAGGAGCTGTCTGTTACCTGAAGCCAACTGAGTAGACTAGAGTGGAGTGACTTTTCTGTGTGCATGCACAGTGACATCTTTGCCAAAAATCCTGAAGGTGATTTTTGTTGTCCGTGTTGTTAACTGACGCGTCAGTTATACATGCCAAGCACACAAAATGTACAGGGAGGCGTTTTATGTATGCACAAAAGGGTGTGTCTGCTGTATAAACACGTAAAACAAGTCCAGCCCCTCGGAAAGCCTTCCTCCTTGAAAACCCAACCCCAGAACCCCAGCAGGCCTTTCTTCTCATGTTTAGCACCTAGAATGAGCTTTGACTGCTCTATACTACCATGTAAGTAGCATTGACCCAGCAGGCACACTTGTCCTGGGCTCCTTTCCCTTGACATTGTGCATAAGGCTCATCCTCACAGGGTTGTGTTCAGGGTTGGTCCATCCCTCCACTCAAATGTCTGCTGAGAGAACCCTTGAACAGCCTAGAGCTGTGGGCAATGGTCTCATCAGCTGACTGGCTGCAGAGGGCACTAAAGCTCTGCAGCAGGACTTGGAGATCTGGACAGTGGTTGGGTCAGTGCCAGAAGCCCAGGGTCTTGATAGAAACCAGTCTTGGGCTTCTGGGATGGACATGCCACAGGCTTTGGCTCCCTAAATACCCCAGGCTGAGTTCATGGGAGGGTGGACATATGCCACAAGATGAACAGCGGCTAAGAGCTGTCTGTGGTAGGATGGGTGGCAACACTTTGGTAATCTCTACCTTGCTCTGCCAAGCTCTCTCCATGCTGGTTACTGGAAGGACCAAACTCCCTCATCACTGCAGTAAGGCAGGCATGTGTCTGTGCATCCCCAACAGGAAGAAATCAAGAAAGTAGGCGACACCTGCCACATTGCATGGAGCAAGTTTCTCAAAGTCGGTGACCTGCCTTACGTGCTTCTGTGCTCCTGCCATCTGTTGCGGTTATATTCTCAGTAAAATTATACTGGCAGGTAACAAATGGAAACCATAACAGTGTCAGGAGTCCCACCCTTTACTTCTTCAAAATCCCCTTGTGGTAGTGGATAAGACTCCGTCACACTCATAGGGGAGGGGAGTAAGGGGGAAATGGGAGGGAGGGAGGAATGGAAGGATACAAGGGATGGGATAACAATTGAGAGGTAATATGAATAAAGTAATAAAATATTAAAAAGTAAATAAAAAAAGACAGTGATTATGGCTTTCCTCTTAGGCTCACCTAGAGATGTATACCTCTTAAGAGCCTGTCCCAGAGAAGAGAATGGCTCCTCAGAAGTGTTCAGCCTGCTGCCTGGAAGCCATGCCATCATAAGCTAGTTCTACTCTTTGGTTCTTTTACTCCTGAGCCAGGGACACTCCCTACCCCTTTCTTTGTGTACTCTGTGCCTACAGCTAGCCCAGGGGCCAGGCCAGATAAGAGCAGCTCAAGCTAAAATATTCATGTCCTCTTAAATAAAGGGCTGTTTTAGGTGAGGAAGAGTAAATGTTCAAAGTAGGTTACATTCAGAAGTCCCTGGGTCCTACATAAAGATATGTGTGCAAAAAGAAGTAAATATTACCATTTCAATACCCATGTTCTTGCCCAGTCCCCTGCCCCAAAGGCAGGATGCTGATTCTGTCGCTTTGGATCCTGGGTCTTTTCTGAACAGAATCATGCTAATGAGGAAGTAGGAAGAAGCGAGAGGAAGAAAGTCTTGCTGGATTTATTTGCATGAAAAAGGCATATAATTACCGATGGAAGAAAGTAAGAGCTATCCGGAAGGTACAGGAAACTGGAAGGCAAGGTGCGGTGAGGCCTGGATGGAAGAGAATTTTTAAGAGTTTGACAAAAGGAAAGAGTAGCTGGGAAGTAGCTGCCATGCCCATGAGGAAGTGGGGAAGAAGACAAGATGCTCTGTCTCCGTGTGCATTATGTATGAATCCCTCTTGGACAGACTCTGAGTGAGCTCAGTGGAGACTAGGATACTGCTAAGTGGTTTGAAGTCTGGAACTGGAGCTTCTTCCCATATGCTGTGATGAGAGATGGTGACAGCAGACTGGTCTGCGCAGACATGAACTGCCAGTGACACTAGGGTAGGAGATGCAGGACAATTGAAGTGAATCTCAAGACTCTGTACAAGTAGACACTTATTTTATCTGAGACTAGCCTGGGAGGTAGTAAGAGAGAGCTTTGGTAAACTGACCTTGATCTGGACTGGCAAATAGTATGCAGCCAATAGTCAATCCTCGCTATCTGGTGATACCCAGAGCATAAAGGACTCGGGATCATTAAGAAAGAATGAGGTGATAGACATTCTTGGCAATGCCTGTCCTGCATGCCACAGGTAGCATAATGGCCAGGGGTGTGGTCCCTCTTTGATTACTGCAAGAGTCAAAGCCTAGGCATGAATTCGTGTCTGTGGCAGAGAGCCTAAGGAAGAGTGGCATCATGTCCTTAGACATGAAAATAATCTCGCTCCAAGAGTACAATATGCTGAGATTCTTCTCATTTTAACAAGAATTTCTTTAATGTCGCAAGTATGGCAGGTGCAGCAAGAGGTACCCGCTTCTTGCTTTCAGTAGAATGAGTATGTTTTGCAATTGGAGTTGGGAGAGCAGAGTCCTAGAGGGAGCTCTCTGATCAATGATAGAAATGATAATGCCAAAGACAATAAGAGGAGCCTACGCAAATGGACATGAGGCCCATGAAAGCCCAGGCTTAGGCTTGCTGCCAGCCTCTCTCAGAACCAACCCTCTGGACCCAAGCTGCCATATTAGATTAGCTAACTGGTCCAAAGAAGACCATCTTATTGGGACTGGGACATTGCTTGCAGGATTTGGGCAATTAGCAATCTTATCCCAAAGAAATGACACCTCATATTTCTGAGGGCACATTCAATCCATCCTGGCCAAACTGAGCAAGATAAGCAACCATTACAAAATAGCCTCCAAGTTCCCTTTATAGAAAAAAGCCTGATGGTCACCGCCCCTACCCTTAGTGGCTTTGTCTGCTGAAACTGGGCTGTCTTTGCTCCTAGCAATGACCAGACCTGCAGGGACTGCTCAGTTGGGCAGGATATGAGGTACCATCTGAAAGACCAAGGTCCAGGGTTTCTATTTCCCTCCTCCAAATTCAGGCCTAGAATTTTGTCTGCCTCCTAAAAAGAAAGAAAAGTACTTCACAATATGGAAGAGTCTAAAAAACTTGCGCTCGGCAAGCATCACTTCCTTGTTACTACCGACATGCCCTTCTAAGTGTGTCTTCCAGAAAGTACCAGCTGGGATTTTGGTAACTTAGACACACCATGATATTTCTGGGAACCAGTCTCTGTGTTCTCTTTTAGGTTGTGCACACACGTGCACACTTAGGGACATGTGTGCGACCATACCAGTGTTTAACCATTAAGCACACAGAACAAGCGAGTGGGTGCTTCATGCTCACCCCTGGACCTGGCTCAGCCTCTGCAGGAACCCTGAGAGTCTAGGTTGATTACATCACAACACATGATGGAGCAAGACTATGGACTCCAGGAAAGGCTAGCTGCTAGGCAGAGCCACCTGCCTCACAGCCTGGCCTTCCTTCCACTAGTCCTCAAGTGAACCTCTTCCCAAGCTTCTGGCTGCTGCGGCTCCTATATGCTAAGAAGGGTTGCTCAATTCTAGGCAAAGCCAGATGAGTCCACACAGCGATGCCTTCCCTCCTCTGCCTGGAAATAGCAAGCCTTGGCTTACATTCATTTCCAGTGTATTGAATGCTCTCCTTTTCCCCTTGGCTTTCCTCATGAATTGGTAATACTCCCTACCCAACCCATCCCTCGGGTTGCCTCTCTATGTGAAGCTTAGGGCTGGGGATGGAATGGGTGGCATTTTAGCTATGACTTGTTTAGGAAACTGATATTGGCATTTTCTGCCAATGACTTGCCTTTTCTTCTGTGAGTTCCTTTGCTCTGATTCTCATTAGAAAAGCCAACTGTAAGGGAGATCCTGGCTAATTAAAAATTGGAAGCTGCTAAACTTCACCTTGAGCAGCTACTGTGTGCCTTTGCCAGGAACTGGTGCAATTACTGATCAAATAAAACTGTCATCCAAAAGAGCAGCTTGTGTGTGGGGTGCTGTAGAGGTGGGGGCATGTAGCTTTGTTTTTAAAAGAAAGCATCAAGGTACTTATTATTGAAACAAACCTTTACTCTATAGATAAAGCTCCAGCAATGACATATTAAAACTAGGTGGATGTTGTTTTTCTAATGAAAGATTAAATTGGGCTTCTAATCTATTGCTGGACTAAAAAGCACAGTGCTAGGTTCCAGTCCCCCATAATTACCTGTCAGACTGAACTGAATTGAAAGACATTAAAACACCATCACCCTTAACTAGTCATTCAGGCAATATAAGCCTATTTGTAGAGTAGTTCCACTGAATAAAATGTATGAAAATTGCACTATCCACAAACGGAGGAGATGGTGGTGCTGGGCTGTGTGTGCTGTGTTGCCTTTGTGGATTCCCCCCGTACCCCCACTTAAGTACCTCTCCATAAGGATGCGCCCTACTTCCATGCCTATTTCTGGTGGTGAGAAAAGCTCTAGGACCACTAATCCTCTCTCAAAGTCAATGTAAACCTCCACCATTTCCAGGGCTTTGTTCTGTATAATCTTCAGGTTTTCACTTGTCCATAGAAAGCCTCCTCTGTCAACAGTCTGTGTTTGCTGGGCTGGAAACAGCAGCCTGTACAGCCCAGCCTGCTCTGGAGGCTGGAGAGACTTGACTGGATAGAATGAGCTGGAAGCTTGCAGTTCATACCACGCCACACTCCCAATACTGCTCCCAAGAATGCTCGCCCGATGGAAAGCTTGCCTGTGGCTTTAGTGCAGAAGATTGTGTGAGAATAAAACAGAGGAGGCTGGGCAAGCCTATGCTAAGATATGCTCTCTAGTTGGCCACTGCTGTGGGCAAGTCAGGGGCCAGATTCTCTGGGAATGTCTAAGGAGCTGTATAGGATCAAGCCTTTGAGCAACGCTTCCTCTGAGATCAAGAATATTCTCCGTACTGCCCAGTATTGAAACCACCAGCCACAGTTGGCTTGTGATCACTTGACATGTAGCCCTTTAATTTATTTCAGTCTTCATCTTTAATCATGCATGTACATGTAGAATGGGCTTTCAAGCTGTCTTCTGGGACTGACGGGACCTCAGCTCACCTCTGCTTCTGTTGCTCCCGGGGTGTTAGCCTGTCACACTTCCAAGCAGCTTGGATGGGTACAAATAGTTCCTGAGAAGTGGACTGCTTTGTCAGAGTAGCAGGAAAGCAGTGGGTGCTGGGGAGGGGGGAAGCTGCAGGGGAGCGGGAGGCTTGCAGCTGAGGCTGGAGCATTGTCAGTGCTCCTCAGTACAGCCTACTCACTGGTGAGAGGAAGGGCCTGTCAGCTTTACATGAGATGCTGGGAAGCCAGCTGATGCAGGGAACTGAGGGAGCAGCCAGCCTCTGAGGAGGCAGAGGCCAGCTGAGGAAGAAAGGTTAGGGCAGAATGAAATAATGAATGAAGGTTTCTGAGAATGAACATCTGCGCCCTTCCGGTTTGGGAAGATGTACAATTCTTTCAGCAATGCCTCAAGTTAAAATGTTCTAGGTAGTAGGTAAGAAAAATGTAAAAGAAAAAAAAAGAGTTTTAGCTTGAATTTTTAACCCTTTAAGCCTCTCCAGTCATCCCTCTTTCCTGCAAGTGAAGCTTAGCCTTGGTTTGAGAACAGTCCAGTCATGGCAGAGTAGGGCTCGGGTGGGCGTGGCTAGCCTCACAAGTGGATCTCTGCAGTCATCTTCGAGCATTTAATAATACTTGTCTTTAAATCACTTTTTTTTTTTTTTTAGTTAGGAAAGTAGAGGAGGATGAGGAAAAGTACAATGAAGGGAAGATGAAAGGAGAGAGAAAAAGGAGATAGGGAAGGAAAGTGCGTCTACTCTTGGGCACATGCTGATATACATTAACGCTCAGCCAGCCATCTTCTCAGATGTCTCTGTCCTCCCCAGACTGTCTGTAGTAAGGGGTGACAACCGATGTCACCGGTACCCTGAGAGCTTCTCCATAATCATAAATCCCCCATTGCAACCCTCGAACATAGTGTCCTGCTTCTTCTAGAATCTTCCACACAGTTCTGACAGTGAGCATGCCTGGCCAAGCTCTTCAACTCCCTAGGGTATCTTAGCAGCGTTCAGGCCTGAGGGCCAGGCCTGGTTTTTCAGTATGTTGGCTTGAGGAAATGCTGAACAACTGTTTTGATTTCTCTCCTCACCAAGCCCCGGTTAGTGTCCCCTGCCTCCCACCAACACCACAGACTAATTATCTCTTATGATGCTATGATCTTTGCTGTGGATGGTCCCATTAGTGCCTTCCAAGGGATTTATAGAAAAAAAAATAACTGTGAACCAAGATTAGATGTTAATGAATTAATCTGTAACTGTGGGAAATCCAACTGGTTCAGAGAAGCCTGTGGAGCTGGCCACAAGTGTCCCTAGTGACCTAACTCTTTATGTCAAGTTGTTATACTTCCTCTTGGTCCTCACCACCTGGGCCAGCTACTGCTCCAGTGCTGCCTGGCTTACAGTGATGAACCCTTTGGGGTTGCCAGTGGCTGCTGCTGCCTGAGAACAGAGCAATGGGAGTTCCCCTTTGTACTTCTACAAACCACCAGAAATCAGTAGCCTCACGGAGCTAGCATGACTTCACTGTGCACCATACATGGTGCCAAATACTTTGTCTCTACTGTGTGTGTGTGTATGTGTGCGTGTGTGTGTGTGTGTGTGTGTGTGTGTGTGTGTGTGTATTCATTTATGTGTTGGTTCATATTTGTGTGTACACGTGCATCTGGAGGCCAGAATTCAACCTTTGATGTTATTTTTCAGGAGCTGTCTACCCTGTGTTTTGAGACAAAATTCTTCACTGTGACCAAGGGAATCACAGAGTAGGTTAGGCCAGCTGGCCAGAAAGCCCAAGGGATTCTTACGTCTCCACCTCCCCAGCTCTGGGATTACAGGCATATGCCACCTCGTGTAGCCTTTTCTGTGGATGCTAGGGATAAAACTCACACCCCTACTGGATATGCTGAGCTACTGGTCCCATTGTACAGATTAAGAAGTGAACAAAGCAGTGTGGTTACTTGTCAAAGTCCACACATCTAAAGAGCTCTAGAATCCAAGCCTAGCCAACCTAGTTCAGAGCCTCCTTTCATAGTTTTGAGGTTGTTTTATATTTATTTTGATTTTTAATTATTTGTCTGTTTGGACTTCCATCTAGGTGTATTTTTAGAAGTGGAGTTTGTCAAATACCATTGGCAACTGGCCAGTAACAAGGCTGTTGGAACAGCATAAACTCATACATAACTTATTAACACAGTTCCCTCTGTCGCACAATGTTAGTGCTTTGGGACCACCTATGGATCTTCCTTGCCTCCAGAGTCACTTTTTTAAAAGAAAAAATATATTTTTATTATTATTTTTGTTCTTTTACATATACATGTATATTATTACACATATGTACAATAAACTACATATAGCAAGAAGAACCATGAAACAATCAGGAATTATATAAATGTTACATTCACAGTGTTTTGGCTATTTGTATTTGGCAGCCTTCAAGAAAACATCTTTTCTATCTTGGTGAGTCTAAAATTTTGAATGTAAATCAATATCTATCATATCTCATCTCTATCAACTTAAAACATCTATCTAGACCTAAAAACATCTTAACCCCTAAACAACTAAGCTTAATTGTAGAACTAAACTATCTGGTCTTCAACCCCATCAAAGACTAGAGAAGGAATAAAATTAATTACCTAGGTGAACTGGAAGTGCAGGTTAGCAGCTTCCAAAGTGAAAAAAATGACAGAGACAGTTGACTGCCTGAACAGTCACCCCAGACTCTCTATACCATTGGAGCATCATCTTCAGCCTTCTGGCCCAGTATATCTGACAGATATATTTGTGAGGTAGGAACTATTCTCTGCCAAGACAGGGTAAGCAAGTCCTCTAGAGTCACTTTAACAAACCTTTCCACTCCTTTCTCTTTAAGAGAGAGTAGCTGCTATACTCTGGGTGATCTGACATTTGCTGAATGAAAGAGGAAAAAATTAAATGCACTCAGAGATACCCATGCAAGAGGACAGAGGGCTGAGCCACTTCTGGCTTCCTAAAATCACATCCCTGCCAACTTGATGATGACGTAAAATATAGGTTAGAAAATATAACCCTGCCAACAGTTTCATAGACATGTTTCTTAACTATCAGACAGGGTTTAGAAACCCCTAACAAGATTGTACTAAGATCCTCACACATGTAAAATGAGGACAATTTTTCATTTTGAGTCAAGAGAAAATGTATTTCTCGATTAGAAATGGGCCTTGTGAGGCATGTAAAATAGTCTCAGAAGTCTCTTTGACCAGGCTACTGGATGCTAAACAGCTATTTTTAAGGCTTTTAAAATAGACTTAATGCAGAAGGTAGGGAAATCACGATTGAAAATCTCTTTAGTGCTCTAATTTTGCTAGTAAGCATCACCAAAGGTCTTCATTATCTCTTTGAATATTTTTTTGAATGATAGATTCTGGAATTGCCTTGGAATGCCTATTTTCACGAAGCATCTGAGGCTAGTTTGGAATACAATGGAGTTTAGCTGTCATTTAGGAAACAGCTCCCATGAGTCAGCCACCAAGCTCAGCCCTGGAGGAGGGATGTGGTGGTGCAGTAAGCAGGGTGCTCTAAAGGTGATAAACAGGGAAGAGCATTTTTCAACGTGCTTTCTCTCTACTGAGGGCAGCTATGGAAGAGGGGCCTGCAGAGAGCTGCCCAGGCATCCCTTGAGGTGGCAAGGCTACTGGGACAAGATGGTCTTTGTGGTGGATGGGGGAAGAAGTGATAAATAGTGAGGAGAGCACACACACATACACACACACATACACACAGAAAGAGAGAGAGAGAGAGAGAGAGAGAGAGAGAGAGAGAGAGAGAGAGAGAGAGAGAGACATACACACACAAAGACACAGACAGACACAAAGACACACAGAGACAGAAATGCAGAGAGAGACAGAGACACACTGACAGATAGAGAAACACAGAGAGACAGACAGACAGACAGACAGACAGACAGACAGACACACACACACACACACACAGAGAGAGAGAGAGAGAGAGAGAGAGAGAGAGAGAGAGAGAGAGAGAGAGCAACCAACAGATGACTGGGAAGCCATGGCTTAAAAAAAATCACATTGAACCAACTTAAGAATTTGGCCAAGGTGTCATGGCTTCATCTTTTAAGATTAACCTTGATTTTTAAATTTTAATAATTTAAATAATTTCTTTTTTCTCAGATCATACTATATTTACACCATTTGCCCCTTTCCTCCCTTCAAACCAACCTCCCATATAGACTTCTTTCCTCTCTTTCAAATTCATGCCATCCTTTTTTGTTAATTATTATTATAATATACACATATATTCATAAATACGTAAGATGACCATGTAGTACTGGATAAATAATAAGTGTGCTCTTCCCTGGGGAAGATGAGCTAGTTCAGAAGGGGACAGAGGAGTTGCTGTCATGCCAGATGATGGTTTGAGCCTTCTAGGTCAGGCATTTCTGTGATGTTGCAATTTTCTCTCAGCAACTAGAATTCAGGAAAAGGACTTGTTTGTTTGTTTTGTTTTGTTTTTAGGTTAAATGTTACTTGACTTTCTCCTCCATAAGAAGGCACAAATTGTGACATTAGAGCAGGCTGTTTTGGCATTATTATGTGGGGTTCTGTAGTCAATAGGAGTTCACAAACACTTTGAAAATTATAAGAAAAACACGTGAATGTGCAGGAGCGAATTTTTTTTTTCTGAGACAGGGTTTCTCTGTGTAGCCTTGGCTGTGCTGGACTTGCTTTGGTAGACCAGGCTGGCCTCGAACTCACAGCGATCTGCCTGCCTCTGCCTCCCAGGTGCTGGGATTAAAGGCGTGTGCCACCACGCCTGGCTAGGAGTGAATTTTTTTTAAAGTATAGTGTTGGCAATGTGGAGAAGATGGTCCATAATTCAACCCGATCTTTCTTATTTATCTCCTCCTGTTCTCCCTTCTGAACTCTAGTATATTTACTTCAAGGACTAATAGGTTTTTCCAATTTAATATGTCTGTATTAGTTTCCTATTGCTTTTATAGAACAATTTACAAATAAAATGGCTTCTAGGAAATTATAATGAAATGTGGAGCCAATACCTCAGTGTATAACAACTCTGTCCTCAGGCCTTACTGTTCACCTCTGGTGACCCCATTCCACACTTCGTCAGGCAACAGAGCTCTCCAGAGGCACTGCCCTTACCTTCTGTTCTTTCCCTGGAAGGAACTCCTGAGCCCTCACAGGCATCGCTTCACCTGCTTTGCAAGGATACCCCCAGTTTCAGGCCCCTCTTTACTATAGCATTCCTAACAACCAGCAAAGAGAGTCCGCTCCCCAACGTTAAAAACTATAATCAATCCACGTTTTCATCTCGTCTTCAGCTCCATCCAGAGTCTCTACCAAGCTTCCTAGCATAGCATCAACACCCCTCTCTTAGCTTTCTTGTCCTCAAAAAGAGGCTAATATTAACAATGTAAATAACAACCTCACGGGGCTTCTGAGAAACGGAATCAGTGGATTCATATAGAAAGGACCCAGCCTGTGCTGGGACTTCCTGATATGTTACCTACCACTAACCTTCAATAAGTCTCCTTTACTCTTGGTCCCATCTTCTCCCATCAGAGCATCTCACTGTGTTCAGTCTGTCCTTCCTCCCTGACATATAGATGAAGTTGCTTTTGCCAAGGTCACCACTACATGACATAAAGCTAAACCGTGTAGGTGGTCCCCTTGTCCACTCCCTGCTGGGCCTCTCATGGCATTCAAGCATGCTCTGCCATCTCCTTTGGAGACACTTTCCTCTCTCGGGTACCTCGGTGCTGTGATATTCTTGAATCTGCTTTCTCAGTCACCTTTCATTCTCCTATTCCACCAGAGACACACATACCAGAAAGGGGTTTTTGTTTGTTTGTTTTTGGGGAGGGGTTGTCCATTGATTTTCACATTCCTTTCAAGATTATTCTCTGACTGCATAGATACAGGAAGCCTTCCACCCTCTCCAGGCCAGGCCTCCCATGGGCTCCCGACCTCTGAATTCCCTACCTCTGTGCCATCCCTTGGCACTGCCTCACAGGCACCTAAGCCCAAAGTCAATGACCGAGCTTGTTTCCTCCTTTCCCTCTTTCTTTCCATCGACAGCAATGAGCCTCCACCCCCATCTCAGAAGCATATGATTCCTCTAGCCCTTCCACGCCACAGTCCAGATGGATCAGTTGCAACTTCAGATTGTAATTTAAATCGGCTTCTCTCCTCCATCTCCACAGCCTCCTGTTTTGTTTTCTGATGTTTGTTTGTTTGTTTGGATGGTGCTCAGGATGAAACACAGGGCCCCATGCATGCTAGGCAAACACTGTGCCACTGAGCTACACTCTCAAATGGTATGCGTATCCCTAGCCGTCTCCTCTTCCAACTGTGCCCCGTCTCAGCACAATTCCCACTCAGAGTTGGAGGATCTTTGATTTTAAGAAAAAAAATTTTTTTTTTTTTTTGGTTTTTCAAGACAGGGTTTCTCTGTGTAGCCTTGGCTGTCCTAGACTCGCTTTGTAGTCCAGGCTGTCCTCGAACTCACAGCGATCCGCCTGCCTCTGCCTCCCGAGAGCTGAGATTAAAGGCGTGCGCCACCACGCCCGGCGATTTTAAGAAAAATTTTAAGGTGTGTGTGTGTGTGTGTGTGTGTGTGTGTGTGTGTGTGTGTGTGTGTTGCGTGGGTGTATATGGCTGCAGAAGTAAGAAGAGGGTATCAGATCCCTTAGAGTTGTAGTTGTAAAATGGTTGTGAGCTGCCCAACCTGGATGCTTAAAACCAAACACAGGTCCTCTGGAAAAATAGCATTCTTAACTACCTTGCGATCTCTGCAGTCCCTGAAGGATCTTTATAAAGCATATTTATAAAGCTGTAGACCATATTTCTCTCCTGTTTAAAGAGCCTCTGATTTCTTAGAGCTTAGAAATAATTCTCTTTACAGCCTTGCTAGCCCCACACTATGACCTCGCTAGGATCTGCCTCAGTTTCTCTCCCAGGGCATTTTTTCCTTGCTCGCAACACTCAAACCTTCCCCGGTCTTTCTCAATCATTCCCCAAGGATGGAGGACTGTTTGTGGTCCTGAGCGCTGCTGTCTTCTTCTACCCAAACATCTCCACTACAGTTAGGCTTTTTTTGGTTCTCCTAGTCAACTATGATATTGGTATTTTTCTTTTCTATCTGCCCCACTGGTACAAACCCCAAGGACAAGAATGCCATCTGCCTTGAATACCTTGTGCTGTGTCTAGCATGGCTCCAAACTGACTGGGGCATCAAGGAAATGAAAAAAAAGATAAAGCTCACAGATACATAGATACACATTGGGATTGGGTAGACTCAGCTCTCCGATGGAGACATGGGAGCAGTCCAGATGCTCAGTATGCTTATTGCATATAGTTGAACAGAGCAGGTTGTTACACACATGTGAGAAAGGCTTATGGTGTATAGCTGAGGTCATCAGACAGGTTTTTATCAAACCTCGATAGGAACAGTCTCTGTAGAGGAGCAGTGCTCAGGCTGTAAATATCCTGAGGGAATAAAGCTACAGTGGAAATGTTCTGCACACACTTTCACCACTCACACTCGCTCTACCAAGGAATGCTTTACTATCTCTGTGAGCCTCACCACATGCCATTCCTCATGGGTCTATGACATGGGCCCACATCAAACAACACACCTTCACTCAAGGCTTCATCTACTCCCTATGCCATTGTGTTCTGAATGGTTTATAAACAGCTGGGCATTCACCAACTTCTCTGCAAATGGACAACCTGACGCTGATCTCCTAAACCTACAAATTATCTCTAGTTTCCCCAGCATTTCTAATACTTGTTAGAATCGCCACCCGGAGAAAAAAGAAAGGGTGTAAAAATCAGTCAGGGGTAAGTCCATATTCCAACCTTTATCAGACAAGTAGCGTTAAGCAAGTTTCTTACCGTCTCTCACCTTGAATTTCATCACTGACCAAGTGAAAGGGAGAATAAATAATATATTCCTCAAAATTGAAAAATTGGGGAATTTTCACAAAAGGGGGTAATTGGGAAATTGAACACAATGGCATGGGTGCTTTCCACTGTGAGGAACTTTCCAATAGTAGTTACTGGAAAAATCACTGCTATAAATTTTGAGCATCTCCTTCAGTGTTTAGTCATCTACAGTGGGACTGCGTCTCTCAATGGATGCCCAGAATCACTGCATCCTGAATTCTATGTTCTACCACCTTTTATATCATGACTACTTGATGCTTATTGGGGATGACTTCCTAATTGCTTGGGAGGCAGAAGGACCTTCTTGGTAACAGTGTACGTGAGGAGGAAATGAGGCGTGGTCTTTTCAGGGAGTTCTTGGTGGTTTATTGTTCTGTAACTAAGGATGTCATCTACCCACTCTGGTGATGGCGGGAGAGGGGGGAATCTTACTTGATAGTGTAAAAAATAGTTTAAATAAAAATTGGGGAGTTGTGGTTGGCTAGGTTAGTAATCTTGAAAGATCTAAATAATGGAAGCCTATTTCCGTCTTGCAGTATGTGCCAACACTAAGATTTCCTCCAAGTTTTCTCCATTCAGAGCCTTGTGTTACCATCGTCATGAACTGCAACGCTAGGAAAATCATGTGAAAGATGAAATATTGCTCTCTAGAGCATAAGTCTTCTGCCCGGAAATGACAAGTCACCTCTGTTCTCATTCCATTGGGTAAAGCAAGTTGCACTAGAAAGGGAAAAACAAATGTGTGGTGGTCTCATACTCTGACAAGAAGAATGACAAATGTTTCTGAGTCACTGTAGTAACACTGGAGTGTCTGTGGAAGGGAGGACATGGGCACAGAAGTTTGTCTCATCACACACCCAGCTGTCTGGCTGTGGATGAAAAGCATTATATGATTCTGCTTCTCAAATCTAGTTTTTGTTCCAACTCCATCACTAGCCAATTGGAGACAGGTTACAAGGCCCCTTGATTCCTCACTTAGGCAACTGGTCGTTTGTGAGGACTGACATCAGGGAGCTTGAAGCACATCTTAAACTTTATAAACGTTGCTCCATAGGGTGTTGGCTGTCCCAGGGTGTGTCAGGAAGACGTCCCAGAGTCACTGTGAGCTCATTCAGAATCCTCATCTTCTCATATAGCCCATGGTAAGAGTAGGGCAGGACACAGATAAGAGCTAACACATCAGGACGAAGGCCTTTCTATGATGATACTGGAGCAGAAAACCGAGCGTGCAGTAGGGACAGTCATTGGTGCAATTAACCTAAGAGGGAGAGAAAACAATAAATGCAAAGACATAGAGGCTTAAAATGAGACTTATTTGTGGAACAGGGCCAGGGGGGTTAACGATGGAAACTGTTGTCAATAACAACAACACACCACTTAGAGGCCTAACTGGGGTTCATATATCAAGCTCTACCCAGCACTAGAACAGCTATGGTTCCCTGTTTATAAAAATCACTTCCATGTTGGAGTATGGTCTGGTGCTTTGTACTTATTTAATAGCTTGTCCTCTGCCCCCAAGATTCTTACTGCAGACTGTCACATGCCCCAGTTATTGCTATTTAACCTTGATGACCTGTTTGATTAATAAAGAAAGCCAATACCTGGACAAGGCCAGAGGAAGGTAGGCATAGCAACGGTTCCAGGGCTTGGGGAGAGAAGTATCATGGGAAGAGGAAGGAAGGACAGGCACCAGGGGAGAAAGCAGATCCACTGCGATGGGCTAGGAGGAGAGAGCAGATAGCCCCATCGGCATGGATGGAGGAGATGGACAACATGAACAAGCAGATTGGGATTATGGACAGAAGGTATCCTGATAGGAGTTATTAGAAGCAGATGGCAGGGGATGGAGGCTGGGAGATGGTGGAAGGTAGTTTAAGGGATTAATATATGCCCAGCCTAGGTGAACCAAGGCTATTCTTAAAAACAAAAAACAAAAAAAAAAAAAAAAACAATAGTTGTCTATGTCTTTTATTGATTGATAGTGGGTTAGAAAATACAGCCATAATAATTATGAGCCTAGTAATTAGCATGTCTACAGCCATACTTTTAAATTTACAATACTTCCTATTACTCCATCTCATTTCTTATGGTGCAAGTAGATAATTGGCACAATTCTTTTTAGCCAATAGCCACATTGGAACTACCTAAGCCTGAGATATTGGTTTTCGTCTTTTAACCCATCACTCAATAAGCGTGCCAACGCCCTGCCTTTGGTGAGCAGTGATGTTCTCTTTCTTCCCCTGACTCCTTCTTTTGTCTTAGTCCTCTAGGGCTGCTGTGATAAAGCATCATTGTCCGAGTGCCTTATGAACAGCAAAACTTATCCACACAGCCTTCTGGAGCCTGGAAGGCCATAACCAGAGTGCCGGGCCAATCAGGTTCTTCGGAGGGTCAGCAGATAGATGTTAGGAGAGCCCCTGAAGGCGTCCTCTATAAGAGCACACATTAAATTCACAATTGCTCTGTACCTCCCCCAAGGCCCCCACCCTAAATAGCTAGCATCACATTGAAATTTAGGCCAACAGCACATGAATTTAAGGGAAACATAAGCCTTCACTCCTCAATAACCTCCTTACCCATTTCTAATTTTTGTAGCAACATCTGCTTTCATACATTGTTTTACCAATTTTCTTGGAAAAGCAATGTCTTTATTTTTTCCACTCATTTTATTATAATCCAGGGTAAAAATACTGTCACACCTTCGTCTTTATTGGCAATTTATATTTCTTCAGGAAGTTATATATTCCTTTACCAGTCTTTTTGGTTAAGATACAAAATTTTTCATACAGCTTTAAAAGCAGTTATATATGGGGATTTGATATATATGGGGATTTGAGCCTTCTATCCATGACATAAGTTATTTTTCTGAGTTTGAAATTGTATCTTTCAGTATGCAAAGCATAGATTTTCCTCTACATAACGGCTCCTGCATTTCTTACCTCAAATTCATTTTTTAAATGTTCACTCATTTTTTTTTGTTCAATATTTATGTACTGGTGCTATTTACACATAAATCTTTGCTGAAATTTATTTTGGTTTAAAGGCTGATTTATTCTTTTTTTTTTTTTTCCAGAAAATTCCACAGTTGCCCCGACTTTTATTTGCCAAATAGCCCTGTGCAGTCTGCCCCATAGCCAGCCCCTGTGCAGCCTTCTGAGCTGACTCTGCTGTGGGTTCTCCATGCTGTTCTCCTTGGCTTTTCCCCACCGTCGATCTATAGTTCTTTTAGACATCTTCAGATCTGAAACGCTGCGTCCTTCCTCTCATGCTTCCTATTGGGAAGATGTCTGAAATCCTTATTTATCTGTAGTGAAAAAAAAACTTTTTTTATTTATTTTCTTTATTCACTCTACAACCTGGTCGTAGCCCCCTCCTTTCTTCCCTTCCGCTCCCACCCTCCCTTCTTCTTCCTCCCTCCCCCTCCCCTATTCCTTAGAAAAGGGGAGCCCCCACCTACCCCAGCTCATCAAGTTGCATCAGGACTGGTGGGCTTCCTCCTCCCCTGTGGCCTGGCAAGGCAGCCCCGCCAGGGGCAAGTGATCAAAAAGCAGGCAACAGAGTCCATGTCAGAGACAGCCCCACTCCTCTTTCTAGAGAACCCATATGTGATGAAAATCTTCAAGATAAATAAATAAATAAATAAATAAATAAATAAATAACCCACTGTGTTGACTCCTTTAAAAAAAAATGCAAGGCCCATAGAGACAGAACATACAGATGTAAAATACTGACAGATGTTGCTAGGCTGCCCTCCAGGAAGTTGAACTAAACAATGGCCTCATAATTTCTTCACACTCTGTCCATCTGGGACTTTGTCACCTTGCTCAAGTGGAAAATGATATGCTACTGTCATTGAATTTGCATGTCTTCGATTACACCAAGACTGAGCATCGTTTCAAAGGTGTGCAGCCCCTTCACAAGCTTTTTATGGATCCCTAATTTACATTCCTTTCTACTTGAATGGGGATGTCTATTATTTTCTTCCTGATTCATATACGAGATTTTGTATATAAATTACACCAGTCCTTAGGTCACCCACTATAATGCAAATACTTTCTAATGCATTTGCCTTTTCATGTGTGTGTGTGTATGTGTCTGTGTGTGTGTGTGTCTGTGTGTGTGTTTTAATAGAAAGTATGATCCTTTATATTGTGAATGACCTTTAATAAAGTAAAACCACCAACTTTCCTTTATGGTTTCTGGCTCTGACCTTCCCTCCCACGAGAACATTTTTTTTTTAAATTACTTCTAATCCTAGCAAAGGGTACATGTCATATCTGCCTTTCCATTTGTTCCTTGTAGCCTCCCAGTTAGGTAGACAGAAAAGGTCTAACAAGTTTATTTACAGAGCTACAATCCAGGTTCAGGTGGGGAACAAAGAACAAACTGGGGCTGAGTCAGAGGGAGTAGACAGAGGCATAATGCAGACAGCCCTTTTGAGCTCTGCTAGACAGACAGGTGGACAGGTGGACAGACAGCTGGCTGGTGGCCAGGTAAGCACTGGCCTCTCCTGCTTGTCCTGCTATCTTGCAGATGCAGTTTGGACTCTCTGTCATGCCTTCCCTCCGCTCTCTGGGCATTACTTAGAGTAATTACCTTAGGAATTTTTCGCTAATTAAGAAGCATTTGAACACATTTCTGTTTGCTCCGTTGCCAAGTGTTTTAGTCTGATGTGGTAGCTACTCAGCCAGCCTCGAGCATTAAAGTGCTCTTGTGGCACTGAAAAATGACCCTCCACATACAAACCCACAGACACTGGAGTTGGTAGAAGCCCAAGTCAGTGCCTGGAAACAGGCGCAAAGGATTTTGGGAAAGACGGCCACCTCTGCTTCAAAACGTTAAGTAGTATTAATAGCCATTGCTTTATGCATGTGTTCCTTACAGCTTCCTTCCAAGCTGTGTCCGCCAGCAAACTATGCTTGACTCTCAGAGGGAGCTTGCATAGGGATCAACACAGGAGTGGTCAGCAAACGCTTCCTTTTTTTTTTTTTTTTTTTTTCCTTTTTGGCATTTTTCCTGTAAAATGCCAAATAGAAAATTAGACTTCGCAGTCTAATAAATAAATTAAACAACTACTCCCATGAAAAGCAAGTTTCGTTTTCTTCTAAAACTTCTATTTTTTTTTTTTAATGTATCCATTCCTACCTAGTAGGCCATTGTTTACCACATGCCATGATTTCCTCCTCCTACCAAAGTGTCACCAGATAACAGATGGTGAGACGCACTCAGGGAAGCTATGAGGCTGTTTCATTATGGAGCTCACAGAACAATGTACAGGGCTTTTGAGTTCCAACCTAGTGAGTTTACCTGATATTCATTCATTCATTCATTCATTCATTCATTCATTTTTTTCTTCATTTATCCACATTTACTGAAGTTTTTACTGAGTGCCGGCCCTCGTCACTAATAAACAGAGTAATGTCAACAAACCCTCGAACAAAAATATCCAGCCTGGTTCTGATTTAGACAGAGCTGAACACAATGCCTGTCTTGGATGCATACATGCTGTCTAACTTTAGTTAAGCCATCAAATATTTCTGAGCCTCAGTTCCCTCATCTGCAAAATGGTTATGGCATAATCCAGCTAAAAATAACCTGTAAGAGCATAACTAAGCTGGGTGACTTGGCACACGCCTGTAATCACAGCACTCTGGGAGGCAGAGGTAGGTGAATCTCTGTGAGTTCAAGGCTAGCATGGTCTACAAAGTGAGTCTAGGACAGCCAAGGCTGCACAGAGAAACCCTGTCTCAAAAACAAACAAAAAAGCAAAAAAACAAAACAAAACAAAACAAAAAAAGAAAGAAAGAAAGAAAAAAGGAAGGAAGGAAAAGGAGCATAACTAAACTGTTGTACATATTTAAGAAAATAATCTACATAAAGTTTTAAAATGTGTCTGGACTGAAATGCCCATTAGAGGGAAGGAAAGAACAGTGAATGATAAAAGGCCATGATTCACACTGGCTTGTGAACATTCTAGAGGCTTGTTGTCTAGAGGAGGAGATAGCAGGGGTGTACATAACTGCAGTAAACACTGTGATAACAAACACTGAGTACACAAAGGAGCTGCAAATGTCAGTCAGCAGGGAGAAGCTGCTTGCCATGTGTCTGGCAGGGTGTTGAGGCTTTGTGCCAGGGACAGGCTGTGCTCAGTGGGAGGCACCAAAAGGTCTGGCTGGAAGAGTTCCTACCTCACTGTGGGAGGCCATGGTATGGCCAGATTTCATAGATCAGGAAGCCACCATGGGGTGGGGCAGGGGCGGGGGGGACAACTTGCCCAGGATCACAGGAGAAGACTCATTCAGTTGTTTGTTCATTCACAAAATCCTTATCTGGCCCACAGAGGGCCAGGCACTTCCCGAGAGATCCCATGCTCAGTATAGGACCAGATGGGAATCCGTGGGGTGACCCATACAGGGAACCAGAATGTATGGTGATATCTAGAGGGAAAGGAAATTAGCTGCAGGACCAAAGGGAATAGGCAGGAGCGTAGAAATGCACCAGGGCGGATGGAGAGACAGTGTGGAGCTACATACAATAAGGATTTGAGGCCAAGGGAGGCTGTTCAGCCCACATGCAAAGCTCCACTGGGAATCTAAGATCTGGCGGGTTGCTTGAAATGTGGTCAGCTACTGGAAGGCCAACAGACGCTAAGTGCTCTAACCAGTGAGCCCCCCGGTGTGCATGCTGAGTGCCCAGGACAAACCTGACCTTTACCGTTCTTGCCCTGAGCAGTGGATTCGGTGCCTTGATGCCACTTAGTCTGTCCAAAGGCTGAGAGGGCCTCTTTCCCTCATCTCTCAGCAACGTGCTCATGGGTCTCCATAACACAGTATCAAGAGTTCTTCCCTCTAGCAAGAAGCCATCCCAAATTGTTCCATGTCACAATTGTCACTATCTGAATTGAAAGTAGTTCTTTCTTGGTGGGAAGGGGTTACGTAGCCCTTGCTCATCAGTTTCTAACTGGAGTCATTACATAGGCACCCTTCCTTTACACCCATCTTTCCAACCCTGCAGGAGTTCTTACTCAGGAAATGTTTTAAAGATTAGCTTAGGATTGAACTTTACATCACAGAATGCATTCTCTTCGATTTGCCGGCCCACTATCCTTAATCGTAACATGCATGTAAGTGTGGGCCTACATACATATTCAGAGAGAATTCATGTTTAAATCCATCTGTAATGTTGGGCTTCTGTGAATAGTAATCCTTGCTGACCGAAGCTACTGAAGCCTCAGATACAGAGGAGTGGGCAGTGCCCCCTCCTCATCCCCTGTATTGTTATCTGCTCTTGCTGTGTTTTTCTGCCGGCCTTCAATCTTCGCTTATGCACCAACTGACCTGCACTCTGCTTCGCTCTGCATACTCAATTATTCTGCTGGAGAGGGGTGGGATGCTGATTTGCAGAGACAGCCCAGTCCTTCTGAAAGCTCACTGCTGTAGACTGACAACAACAACAACAACAACAACAACAACAACAACAACAACAAATGTTGCCCCTAGCATACTAGTTAGTTTCCCTCCAATTTGATGTGACCTTTTCCAACTTGTATGCTGGGTCCCTGAGTAAGTTTTCTTTCTCTTCTCTTGTAATACTAATGCTTTTATTGAGTGGCTGAGGGAATGCCACAAGGAGCGATGGCTTTGTTTAGATGCTTTGAAGGGGGAAAAAAAACCTGCTTTCAAATTGTACATAATCCATAATGGCTTAGTTTTGCTGAGGGCACTAAAGCTCTTGAGTTCCTAAGTCAAAGCTGTTGCCAAAATGCAGGATCTTTCTCCGCTTCAACCCCCATTCATATAGAGTTTGACATTCAGTCATTTCTAGGGATAGGGTGTCCACATCTGCTATTTATTAAGTAACTCAAGGGATAATATGCACCCACAGTTTGTTGGAACCTGAGCCTTGATTTCAGAAGATTAGGTTTTCAATCAATAGTTGTCTACACTGTGGCAGATCATTTATATTTATTAACACTCTTCAACAAAGACTTCAAGCTCGGCTCTTGTAAATTTATCAGGGGATCCCATGCTTTTTTATTTTTGGACCTCTTTACATTCTTAAAAGTATTATATAGGACCCCAAATAACCTATTTATGATAGGTTTGAACTAATAAATTTTCTTCAGAGAGACAAACCAGTAAAATGTATATGTAGGTGGTATATGTGTCTGTATGTGATTCTATATATAATGTATATGTATGTATAACATATTACATAAGTTCCAAAGCCTTGCTACCATATTGCCATCAATCCATATATGAAGACCTGAGTACCAATGATGCTGATGGTACAATTCTCAATCCATGGTCTGAAGACCTGAGTACCAATGATGCTGATGGTACGGAATACCAGTGATGCTGATGATACTGAGAACCATTGGTGCTGTTGATACTGAGAACCAATGATGCTGATGGTACTGAGTACCAATGATGCTAATGGTATGATTCTCAATTCATGGACTGGGGAAAGCTGATATCCCAGCTCAAGCTGGCAAGCAAAAAGCAAAAGAACAGTTGCCTCTTTCCTGTGCCTACCTTTCCATTCCCTTCAGCCTCTCTACTGAATGGATGATGTCCACTCACATGGACAGACCCATGCCGACTGCATTGAGTACACTGCTTCAAATGCTCCTCTCACCCAGAAACAACTTCACAGACACAAAGAGAAATCTGAGCACTCCAGTTTCTCCCCAAGTTGACAAATATACACACAAAATTAACCATCATGACTCTGCATCTTACAACACTCAGCCCTTTCAGAAATTAAAGCAGATATTTCTAAACTGTTTACTCAGGGTGTGTTTTAAAATCAACACAACCTCTTTAAATTTAACACAAATAACATCTTATGAAAACTAACTATATTATGTTTTTTTTAAAAAAGAAGCACCTCCTATGGAAATAATTGCATTGATTTACATTGCTGCACATCTCTTTAAGGTCTAGCTTAATAGAAGACAGCGGGATTCTTACTTCTCAGCTTTTATTTGCTGTTACAGTAGTGCTCCTCCTGTGGGGTTTGTAGAACATCACTATGCGTTCTGAAGAGAGTGAGTAAAATAACAAATAACATCTTCACGTAATTATAACAATAGTTTTGACTTCATGAAATCTTTCCCCACGAAGGGCAGCAGAGCCCAGGGGTTCCTGCTCACACCTTGAGAGTTTCTACAACAGATACAAAAGGATGGTGAATTTACAAACAGCCAGCTTTCCAGGCTATAATATGCTTCTCCTCTATGGGCAGGAGACAAGGGCTTTTCCTGAGGCTTGGGAGTGTTGTGAAGTCGCTATTTCCGTCCCTCGCCTGCCCAGCCAGCCACCGGTCAGCACATAGGAAGGTACAAGAAAAGCTTTAAGGAAAAGATGGACTTTCCCCAAATACAGGGTACTTGTGCAAAAGAATCATTATGGAATTATGTAGCATAATTTTATACCGATATTATGGTACATGGGTTTGTATAAAAATCCCAGGCCTTTATGTAAAACAAGTATGTTTTAAAGAAGGCAAATACAAAAGCATTCTGTGCATGAATTGGACTTTCCCATCAGTAATGCAGTTTCTATGCTATTATAGAAAACAATGTTAACATTTGCTTGATTAAAAAGCCTCTTTCCCCATACCTTCCTATCTGGACTGCTGTGGTCATTTGAGGCTTGGTTGGGCTTTGCTAGTTTCCATTGTTTTAGTTTTCCTTTAAAAACGATCCCAGAACCAGACGTGTGACTCTATCAATGCAGGGCTGGGTGTGCTATGAGAGGATCTGGAGTTGGGGACCACCTGTTTACTGTGCTGACATGGAGGAGCCGTATTTATGAGCTATGTAATTGAATAAACATGGGTTTATAGATGGAATAAAAAAAGAAGGAGAGAAAAATGGTGAATAACTATGTTCCTTTGCTTCCCTTGGGATCAGGCTTGTTTTCTGCCTCCTTGCTATTAATGAAAAGAAATCCAATTTGTTCTACATGGTGAGAACTGTAATTTAGATGCTTATTAATTCTGGGTTCGCATAGGCGCTCTTCGAAAAATATGGTCCTCAAAGCATTTACTCTCAAAGGCCAGTAAACCTTGGCTGAAAACCAGTCAAACATGTTGGCTAAGATGGTTTCTGTGTTTTAACACAACTTTTATTGAATACTTGCCAGGTGCAGAGCATTGATCAAGATGTCGGGGTGGTTGGGGGTACAGAAAACATGTATTTGCTGTGGTCAGCTCCACAGCTGGGGAGGAAGGCAGGCGTAGAGAACAAACAGAAGAAGGTCCCACTATGGCAGGCAGGGAGCGGTGGAGAAGGGCGGCAGAGGATGTAGGGAAAATGCAAGCCTGAAGCATTCTTTGGTTGAGTTGAGAGTTCAGGTATTCAGTGTAAGCCTTCCTGTTGTAACAGGAAACAAGTGCACGAGCGTGTATCAGATGATCATCCCTTCCATGCAGCTATTTCCTTAAACAAGAAAGATCTTCATTTATTTTGATCCTAAGTATATTAGTGTTTGCCTATACCCTTGATGATGCCACAGATGCTGAATCCTCTGGAACTGGACTTACAGATAGTTGTGAGCTGCTGTGTAGGTTCTGGGAACCAAAACCCTGTGCTCTGCAAGAACAGGTGCTGTAAACTGCCATGACAGTTTTGGTGTCTTAAAAAGCCCAGTTATGTTCAGTTCCTTTACCTGTTTGTCTTTTACTGTATTTCTATGAGTGATTTATTCATCTCCTCTCTTAAGGCCTCAATCTGTTTGGCTGTATCTTCCTGGATTTCTTTAAGGGTTTTATTCCTTTCCTTTTTAAAGGTCATTATCACCTTCTTAAGCAAAGATTCAAGGCCATTTTCTTGAATTTCAGTTGTGTTAGAGTATCCAGGGCTGTTTGCTGTGTGGTAACTGGGTTCTGGAGATGTCATATTGCTCTGGCATTTGTTGATTGTGTTTTGATGCTGGCCTTTAGCCATAGGGTTGTCTCTGGCATTGGCTGGTAGTTCCTGGTGCCCGCCAGAGTTGTCAGGGGTGCGAGAAGAGCCCTGGGCTCCTGAGGAGTCCAGTCTGTCCTCAGGATGGTACATCTGTGGAGAGCCACACGTAGATCCCTGAGACCCACCTGCCAGTCTGAGACCATACCAGGCAGAAGAGGGCTCCTTCAGGAACATCCAGCTTCCTGCCACACACATAGGTGCTTGCACACATAACTGCATGTTCTGTCTCCATCTCTCTGTCTCTGTCTTTCTCTCTCTGTCTCCCTCTCTCTCTTTCTCTCTGTTTCTGTCTCTGTGTCTTTGTCTCTCTGTCTCTTCTCTCTCTCTCTCTCTCTCTCTCTCTCTCTCTCTCTCTCTCTCTCTCTCTCTCTCTCACGCACACACACACACACACACACACACACACACACACACACACATACACACACACACACTCCATTCCAAACCTGAAGTGTTAATCTCTTGGAAGTATCTACCCTATATCAAGGCTCCCGTAAATTGCTTTGAGCTGCCACCGCACAGGACAGGGTCAGCAGGGCACTGTATATGTATATTAGTATATATATTAGTAGCCCCCAAATACCATCGCTAACAAGGAGCTAAACTAGAAGCTACATTTCTTAAGGTCTACAAGATGACTGAGCCTGTGGGAACACTTGCAACCAAGCCCGATGACCTGAGTTCCAGCCCCAGGATGTACATGGTGGAGGGGGATCATGACTCCCACAGGTTGTCCCATGGCCTCCACATGCACCCACATAGCACGTGAACACACATCCCAATTCATACACACACATATATACCCACATATAAGCAAATAAATAAATAAATATAATTTTAAAATAGAAACTGCATTTCTTGTCTCCAGAAGTCTAAAGCAGGTTCCCCTGAACTCCGCTGCCACTAGTTTTTCCTATAATTCCTTGGCTGCTATATTTACAGTGTGGCAGGGGTAGGTGTTTTCAGGTCTCTTCCTTCTAGAATAATGTAGATGCTGCCTTTGATTCCTCCAGCATCACCACCAAGAAGGCGTTCAGACTGTAGCAGGAAAGAAATCATGTTCAGCAAACAAAGTCTAGGCTATGGGGACTCTTGGGAGCCAAAAGGAAGATAATGAGACCTTATGGAATTTACTTCCTTTTCCCCACAGAGGGCCATGGTCCTCATCTTTCAGCATAGGTTGGCATGTTCACAGGGTCAAAGAAGAAATTGAGAGCCCTTCAGAGAGTACTAAGCAGCCACGGAAACCCTGATTCTTATAATATATGTCATGAGAACAAATATCTTATTCAATAAAACAAGGAAGGGTATGAGGTTGTATACACAATCCAATCATGGTGTGCTTTAGTGTGTGTGTGTGTGTGTGTGTGTGTGTGTGTGTGTGTGTGTGTGTGTGTGTGTGTGTTCAAAACAAAGCCTGAAAGAATATCCCCAAGAAATGGATGGATAACTTTTTCATTTCGTCAAAGGCTTCTCTATCTTTAAGGATCTTTTGCAGCCATTGTGTGCTGTTTCCATAATGAGAAACGGGATGGTATTTTGAGATCTTCATCTCTTTACTCTGAGTAGGGAAAGATGATGTATACTAGTCACCCCATCAGCCATGGCTCAAGTGTGGCCCCTCAAGCCCACACAGAGTTCTCCTACTGTCCCCACATCTCCAGACTGGACCCATCCTTTAAGGTCTGATGTCCTTCCAATTGCCCTTGCCCCGTGTAATCATAGCGTTCATCCTGTGAACCGGGTTTCTGTGATGCTGATGCTGTATATATAAGACGGTCCTGGGCGTCTCTACAACTCACACAACCCTCAGCAGTAGCTTTTGAACCTATGAACCAAACCACGAAGTGTGGCCCCACTTCCTGCTGCCCTGTGTAACGCACCCTCTCCATCCCCTCTCACTGGAGGATGGAAGGCTTCTCACGCCCAGCGCCATGATTCTAGGACAGAACCGTGTCCACAGGAAAGGGACTCTATGGAGAGGCGAGCCTGGGTTTGCTTTGTGCGTGTGGGCGCGTTCTGAACCCGAGTCACAGGTTCCCCTGCTGTAAACGGACGTTAACTGTGAACCTGATTCTCAGGACCTGAGAAGTCCAGAAAATGAGTGTGAAAGGAGTAGAGTCTGCCACCTGGAAGTCCCTCCCCCAGCTTCTGTCCCTGTCCTCCTTGTCCTGCTGTCTTACACAGAGCTTGTTTGGCTGGGGTCACTCTGTGTGTGTCAGACACAGAGCCCTCATCACGGCTCAGGCATGCCGGGCTCAACACCTCATGATGTAGTTGCCCCCAGGCAGTTCTTGTCCCACTGAAATGACTTTCTGAGTATTCAGGGCACTCTGCTTTATCCCCATCGGGTATCTAGTGAGCAGTGACATATTTCAGGGGTGGTTTTTTGTGGGTTTCTTTTTTAATTTTTTATTTCTTCTTTTCTTGCTCATGTCTGTTGTTTCTATGGGAACAACTCTGAGTAACTCATAGCCCACAGCCCCAAGGACTCTTCCCAGATCCTCACTAACTAGCTCCCTGCTGCAAACCCAGCAGATCTGGAGCTATCCCCTCTTCTGCCTTCCTGGCTGTTTCTTCGGGGGTCTCCAGACTCTGTGTTCTGTTTCCTTGCAGAGGGGCATAGACAGTGCCTATTTCCACCACAACATCTTACCTCTGTGCTCTTTGTAGACAGAACAAGCCCAGATACTCATCTCTAGTTCATGTAATCCTTTCAGCATGTGACACAATGTACATGGCATATAGTAATGTTCAAAACAACATGCTTAAGCATATCCACAGGGCTTTGCTGTCCACAATAAAGAAGCTATTTGCAGTGAGGACCTGTCCAGGGCCTCTAATTGGATGACAGCTTTCTTTTCCTTGTTTCTATATGACTTATCAAATCTATTTCTTTGTTGAAATGAACTCCCCTAAAGTATCGAGACCCTGGTTGATTAATTTTTCTTCTATCATTCGCATGAGCAGAAGGATCTAAGCCATTTCTATTTGAGGGCTTCTAGTATATTAAAAATAAAGCAATACTAGATTGATTCACAACTTCTATGTATACATTAATGTTTACATGCGGAAGGAGGTGTGTTGCTATGCTCTAGATGTGGTGTTCCCCCCGCAAAGTCTCATGTCTCGAAGACTTGGCCCTCAGCTGGTGAATGCAAACATTGGGAAGGTACCTGATTCTGAGGCCTCTGACCTAATCAACAGATGGATCACTGACAGATTCCTAATTTTATGGCATTAGCCTGGTTAAAGAAAGGAGGTCATTCACTACATTCTGGCCATGAAAGATGAGCATCTCTGTTGTACACATAATGCCATTGTGGGATTCTGCCTAAGCCTCAGACAAAAGCAATTGATCCACCAGACCTTGGATTGAAAACTTTGAGGCCGTGCATCAAAATATATCTTCCTTCCTTTGGGATGATTTCCCTTGAGTTTTTGTCACAACAGTGAGAAGCTAGCTAACACAAACATGACAAAGCCTCCTTCTACAGTCTGCTGAGCAACCCTTTAGCACTCTGCAGAGAGAGCGCTAACAGCAAGAGCAGAGGGTCATGGTGTGAGTTCTTCTTCAAAGTCAAGAATGAAATAAACGCCACAACCCACCACTCACCCTGGCCCAAGGTAATCTCTGCCTACATTTGTTGGACATTGAGTCTTCCAACTCTACCATAGACTTTTTAGACCAACGTAGAATTGGCTCTGGGTTCAAAGTTTACAGAGACCTCATCATTCTCTAACAGTGGTTAAAGACTGGTGTCAGTTCCAGGGGGGCAGACATAATTACATAGATTAAGAACCAGAGGGTCTTAGGTGGCCAGGCCGTGTATACTCAGTGTAAGATGTTGGGACTGAGGTAAGTAGGGTACCTGACAGTGCAGGTGTGCATCACAGTGAAGGTCGCCAGTTCAAAAAGTGCAACTCAGAACGGACGAGATCCTGTGGTTTCAGCGCACAGTAAGGAGGTTGTGCCTACGTGATCCCAGCCAGCCCACCTCTTCTGCAATGCCTCCTGAGCCTCATTTTTCCCTCCTGAGAAACCCACATGTGGTATTTATAAAGGATGCTGCCTCTCCTTTGGGAGAGACTACCTAGCCAATTCTAGCAGGCACATTGGAAGTGAATAAACCCAATGGCAAAGCATTGTGCTGGGCATTAAAATCAGATTAGTTGGCCCTACCCAAGAAGAGAGCTGGTGAATTTTTCAGAACCAGCCCCGCTCCTTTTCTCAGCCAGCTGGAGGGCTGCATGTTCCGTGCTGACAGAAACCACTCATCACACAATGCCAAATTATTAAACAATGTTTAACATTTTAGAAGCACGCCTGGCGTTCGTGTCGCACGCTAAGCCTCCCAGTGTCTTCAGCAAATCCACGCCCATTGACATATTAGAATTCCATCCTGGCTTTCCCCCTATCCCTCTCGCTAATACCTTCAGTATCCTTTTCCATCTCCCTACCTCCTAAGAGCGTCTGTGCTGTAGATCCCAGGGCACACTCGCTTTCCTTTACGAATGCTTTCCCATGCCTCTGGCCTGAAGCCTCTACAAATCAGATGATTTGAACCCTGATTCAGCATTTTGCTCGCTGCGTGATCTTTGAGCCACAGTCGCATCCATCATTCATGTGCTCGTTCATTAACCCAACAGCACCGTGCTATATGCTTGGCTATGTTCCGTGAGGTTCGTATTCTCTCAGAATTAGGCAGGCAGGAGAGTCACACATTAAGTACATTATTAAGTAGCCGATCACTTGGATTAGTCTTGACAAGGGAGATTCAGAGACGTACATGATACTGAAAACATGCTACAGGGGGCAGTGGCTTAGCTGGCCTTCAATGGAAGGCATCTCTCAGAAGGCCCGGTCAGGTAGAAACAGGCAAATGTACCGATACTCAATTCTTCAAGGCAATAAGATAATAGAGGAATCTTTTCCAAAGTTCACTTGGAAGCACAGTGTTGCCTCATCATGCGTGCACCCCAAAATGGGCCAGATGGGCTCCCCACTCTCATAGCCAGACATAAGAAGAGTGTGACTACTGTGTAGACTCTTAAGTTTGATGTCATTAAGGGGAGAAGACACGTATGCAGTTTTTCACAGTAGAGTGTGCATGCACCGCAATGCAGCTGGGGTTCCTACATTGTTAACATGCTGCATTGTTGGGAGAGGGGTGCGCACACATAGTCCCTCCAGATTAAACTCCTAGGCTACCAAGTACAGAAGAGTGAGCACATAGGTCAAAGTAAGTGGAGTCCCAGGTTACTAAGGGGCCGCCTATGCTTGCCCTGCCTCAAGGCAAGGCAGGGACAAGTTGCAGAGGTCTGTAAGGAGTGAGATCATTGTTGAGGCAAGGTCCCGGGGGTGGGGGTGGGGGAAATTTCTGAACTTAGAGAAGATGAGAAGGGGCCTGGATATTGGGTTTCTATCTCAAGAAACCAGGGCATTTCAAAGACCACTATTCAGAGCCAAGAAGGGTAGTCTTAGCAATGTCACGTGATGTCATGGAAGGCTGGTGCAGTAGGCTGCTGAAGCAAGGCACAGGTGGTGCCCAGATCATGGGCTGAGAGTCTCATTAGAACTTAGAGACACTAGGGTCCCTCAGTGAGCAGGGAAGATGTTTCAGGTTTCAGGTCATGACTAAAAGGGACCGTACACACACACCCCACATTGTACTAGTGATGAAGTCTCTCCTTAGCCCTTATTGTAAATACACCATAGGGCCTGATGGTCACATTGCATATGTCCTGCTTTGTCCCTGGGGTCTATTCTCCTATCCTTAGGCTTTGGTTCTGTAGTCTTCCCCATATACCACACTACTCATCCGAAGGCCAAAGCCATGAGTTTGTCAGACTGCCACTTTTATCATGGCCTAGTCATCTTGCTGGGTTCTTCTCTTCCCTGCCATCCTTCTAGCATCCCAGGGCAGGTGTGCTCTGGGGATTCTACCCTTCTTCTGCCCTTTGCTACTCTGCTGTAAGAGCTTGGGTCTGAACAGCCATTCCCTCTATGGGAACTGGAACAGTCTCCCCTCTGTCTTCCCTCCCCTCTGCTTGACCCCATCCCATTAGGACTCAGTGGTGTATCAGACTCAGTGATGTATCAGAGATGCATATAGGGACCACGTACCTAGATGTCCTCTCTGAGGCCACCATGGGCAAAGCAACTGGCCCATGCCCTTCCTGCCACTGCCAACCCTCAGCCCCAGCTTCCTTCTCTGTAATTTCTTGCCTGGTCTTGGTCTCCACATTCTGGCTCTGTTGTTTCCCTTTTCTAAAAAGTTCCAGACATTTCCTGCAGACAATAACTGCTGGTCCTTCAGCCTTCATGTTCGTCACCTCTGTGAAGCCACTGCAAACGTCTGCAGATACATTTGCAATGCCATCCTGGCTCCTGAAGTTCCTTCTGCTGTCCTCCATCAAGTGGCCTATGTTCTGACTGAAATGGTCTGTTAGCAGGTCTCTCTCCCCTCCTCTTCTTCCTCCTTCCTCCTCCTCATCCTCCTTCTCCCCCTCTCTCCCTCCTTCCATCCCTCCCTCCCTCCTATACTAGGACCACCTTACTTTTCCTAGCTTGACGTGTGGAATAGATACGAGATGATGTAAGAAAACTTTTTAAAAACATGTCTGGTTTGTCCACAGCAAGCACCAAATAACATTAGCTCTTATTATTCACTCTCTTATTATATATAATGACATTGTAAACTTTAACTTATTTATTAGTTCAATGAATATTAACTGTATGCCGACTATAAACCCATGCTAGGCTCAATAATAAACAAAATCTGATATTGGTAAGACCCTCTAAGAGCATCCCAGCCTAAAGGAACAGCCTATGCAGATGTCCTGTGGAGGGCGGCAGGACAAAGCATAGCCAGGCAGGGATGAGAGGAAGGCTAGTGTTGCGGAAGCAGTGGGAGGAGCCAACAAGCAGGTGTGGCTGGGGTCCAGTGGAATCTTCCTTTTAAAGTAATGTAAACAATTTGGAGAGATAGTTCAGTTGGTAGCAGCAAAGCACATGCCATGGAGGCATGAGGAGCTGAGTGTGAGCCCCGGAACCCACATGAGGCCCAGTGGCGCGGAATCTGCCTGTGCCCTTAGACCTTTTAAGATGGAATGGGAGGCAGAGACAGGAGAGGAGCCTAGAGCATGTAAGCCGAGTAATCTGGTGTACACAGTGGGCAACAAAGAGACCCTGTGTCACACAAGGTGGAAGGCAGGATGTGATCGACACCTGAGAGTGTCCTCCACGTACACACCACCACAGCACGTGCATGCTTGCATGGCCTTCCCCCTCCCCAACCCCGCCAAAAAATAAAAAAAAATTGTTGTAATTGAATGATTTTCATCCTGCTGAAGAGAGCAGTGAGGGGCTATGAGCTAATTCACCCCTGCACAGAGCTGGTGGTGACTGTGGTCAAGATTCCCACCCCTGCCCTGGGCCTAAGAAACCAACATCGTTTAGGAAGCAGCCAGGGAGCACAGTGTCTTATCTTCAGCTGTGTCTCCAGTAGTGCAGACTGCCCCAGCTCTTCCACTGTGTGTGCGTGTGTGTGTGTGTGTGTGTGTGTGTGTGTGTGTGTGTGTGTGTGTGTGTGTGTGTACTTGGTGTGGTTAATTCTCATTAGAGTCACCCAATTAGAGGTAATCCAATCAAGCCCGGCTCTGCAGCCTGAGGTTCATCCAGGCTCCCGGCGCCTTCCGTTTTTTTCCCCCGACAGTACGGAAATGGATGTCTTCTCCAAATGCTTTGAAGCCATGCAGACATTGATTTTTTTTAATGAGAGAGCCAGGAGTTTCATTAGGATGTGAAGCTGGAGTCTCCTCTTGGTAGCTGTTTGCCCTGTGCATTTTGCTAACAAGTAATTGGTTTCAGATCACCAGGTGAACATTGCTTTGCAAATCAGATCCCTGCAACACAACATAGGCACCACTACCACCCCGCCTCCTTCCTGAGAGGTCTGTGACCTTCCTGATGACACTGGCTTGAGCGGCTGCCACTTAACAATTTACTTATCAGCTTTGACCTTTGACCCCGTTCCCTCACCACAGAATGTGTGAAGTTAGACTTTTCTTCTTGAGTTTTATTTCTGTAGTGTTCTCCCCAGGGGAATGAGCAAACTATGCTGACAGCTTGGCAACCACCTTCTGTTTATAAGTCTTTCTGTGGAGTTTGAACTGCGAGCTCCAGTGAAGCAATCACTGTACACTAGGGGCATTCAAGAACAATTTAAGCCCTTTGTAAAAAAAATAATAATAATAATCTTTTTAAAATATGCAAGCCGGCCACCTCAGAGTCTCTGCTTGCATCGTGTGAGCTTTATCAGGAAGTGGGAGAAGCTGGTGTGCTGCAATCAGTGGGGAAGTGAACTCTTAAAAACATAATGGAATGGTAATTAATTGGGGCCAAGGAAAAGATTGGAGGTTTGAGGAGAAACACAGTTCGGTGTGCCTTGCATTTAGAGCCTTGCGGGCTCGACCCAGGAGAAAGAGGCACGGAAATTCGCCTTTGTTTTGAAAAATCAAGAGCAAACCCTTGTATGGGTTGACATTTCCAGCAATTGGAGTATTGGTTAGCTCGATTCTAAAGGTCCCCACCCTAATCTTGGGCAATTTCTGGTTTGTGTTAGTGGGATGTTTGCTAATTTATTTTTGAACAGAAGGGAAATACCTTAAAGAAGCAAAGTAGGGATTCATGGGAAGGAAAAGATTAGATGATTATGTTTGGTGAGTCAAAAATCATGTGCCATCATGGTCCTAGGCGGTGGGCTTTCGAGATGGGTGAATCAGATGAGCAAAACCTGAGCCTTAGCAGAAAAGCCAGGAAACAAGTGCGACAGGTGGTTGTAGAATTCTTCCTCAAACGGCTGTGCATACCAGACACCCAGATGCTTGACCTCCTGAGTGGACCCTGAAATAAGGGGTGCTGGTTCCTCCTACAGAGAGGAAACTGAGGCTCAGGAATGCTGGGCAGGCTCCAGTGACATAGCAAGGAGTGGTGGGTATAGGGCTTGGGTTCTTGGTTTGTTTTGATGGCTTTTGAGACAGAATCTTGCTGTGTAACCCAGGCCATTTTAGGATTCAATAGCCTCCCATGTGCTGAGATTGTAACTGTCCACTACCATATCTGGCTGGGTACCAGTCTTCCTAACCCTAAAGTCTACTCCATTCATTCTCCTACTCCCCTCACAGCCCAAGAAGAAGCCCAAAAGAAGAAGAAGAATCCTTTCTTTCTCAAGGAGGAGCCTCCTAAAAGGCAGGTCACCTAAGCAAGCAGTGTCATTTTGAATTATATGACAAATTACAACTGAGAGGCTGAGAGCAGAGAGGAGAGGCAAGGATGCCTGAGGAGGTGGCAGGGTGGTTAGGGCTTTGGAAGACGCACAAATGGGTCATAAAGTTTGTAGCCAAGGGGCGTAATGATTGCAGGAGTGAGAGACTGGGAGAGTGACAGCACAGCGCTTAAAGCTTTCAAGTACATCTGTCCCAGGCACTCAGAAGCTATTTCAACACTCACAATGTGAAGTGTGTCATTGGTTTAAAAAGTCCAGACAACATAATGGCTTTGCAGCATACAGCACAGAGCGCTGATCTCCAAGTCACTAGTGGGCACTGGCAACTCTCCCGGCCATTGGTCACCTTGTCTTTCAAATGGTGCCCTCTTTCAGTCTGAGAATATTGAGGGCAGATCAATATGGAGTGGACAGCAAGGGGTCGCCCCTTACCCTTTTGCCCGTTCCAATCCCCATCGTTAGGTGGCCACAGGGCCAAGCGGATAGAGTGCCTAGTGCAAGGAGGTTTAAAGTGAATATAGAGTCCTTTGAGCTTCTGAGGTATTCAGCAACAATAAATGTTGCCGCCCAAAGGGCAAACATCATCAGGGAACAGGCCCCGGGCATTTCTCCCACACCATCTCACAGAACCATTACAACAATCCCATGAAGTATTTCATTCTTATTCTGTCTTTGAGAAAAACAGCCCAATACTGACAAAGCCAAGCTCCTAAGAGTGTGCAGAAGTGAACTTTCTGGAGTTTAATCCAAAACTACACACTCCTCAACATCCATGAGACACACTCCCCGCCCCACTCCCAACACACATACAGATACACCCAGTCCCCTGACCTGCTGTTCCTATTCTTGGATGCCTTTTAGTTGCTCCTGGAATCACATTTTTAAATCCAAGTCCCCTGGCCTGAGAGAAATGTCAGGTTATCCTCAGAACCTAGGCACTATATTTATTACTTAATAAGCTTTCCACCTGGCCCACCCTTCAAAGTCTGACAGGGAGCAGCTCATTATGTAGATCTTGCCATGTACCCTTTCACCCAGGCAGGAGGAGCAGAGTGGGATAGCCTGCAACATCATCCAATTGGTCCATTTTTATTTTTCTTTAATAGAAAAACATGAAGTAAAACCAGAACCTCAGTCTTTTGCTTATGGATCTAAATGTCTACCCTTTGCCTAAGCCCAGGATATCTGAGGACTCAGTGGGTCATTATCCATCATGAGACTGTTCTACTGGCCATGGTCCCCACACTTTTCTGTTGTTCTCACATCAGGTTTGTTTGTTGGCACTGTGCCTGCTCAGCCCCCAGGGCACTATAAATGTCTTATCTCCCCAAAGGAAACCAGGATGTGTCCCCAGGGCAAGCCTGACACTCTCTGAAATGAAGCATAGAGCAATATCTTTGAGACAGTCCATGGCTGAATTCAACTTCTGTGACCACAGTTAGATGAGAGGCAGACCACTTTCCAGCCGAGGCCAAGGACATTAAAGTGGCCCAAAGGACACGGACAGTTGCAGGGCAGGGCCAAGATGCGTAGGGCAAACAAGTGAGTCTCTGTTGAGGAGAGAAAGGGTGGGGAACAGGGAAGGCAGCCTTCACCAAGCAACTTGGAACCTTCTTACCATCACACGGATTGCATCCGGAAGCTCAGCAGCCATCTGTGACCTAAGTGAATGAAAGCACCTGCAAAAATCCGGGGAAGGCCAGCTTCCCACAGCACCTGTGATCTCCCAGCCAGTCACGAAGCCTGTAATTGAGCAAAGTGAATGCCAAGAGGGTTTGCTTGGGAGAAATCACGTCTGGCCTAATTAATGACTCCCGAGCTATCAACCAGGCTCCTCTGATTTAAAGCCCCGCAGACCAATCCTTGTTAATTGAATTTGATTGTATTTGCTATTTTAATTAGTCGACAAATTATGAAAATGTTTATTTGTTCATGTAGACGCTGTTATCCTTTCGCTGGTGCAGCTTGCTTTGTCTTCCACATGTGCCAAATGCAAGCCCTTCCATTGTACCCGAGCTCTGACCTTTTCTCTATGAAACTGATTTCTGATTACTAAAGGGAAATTAAAAAGGTCAAGGGTCCTGGGGTGGATCCACCAAATAGTTGTTTCCTAAGGGAGGGACTCATTCTAGAAAACTGCCTTCTATGGGGTCCTCCAGATATGACTTTTAAATAAATGTCCCAAGCTAGGGCTGAGGACAAGCAGTAGTCATCCTTCAACTTTTATGAGCAGTTTCATGGCAGACTTCCGAGGGGGATGCCTTGCCCTGGCTCTGGTACTGAAGGAGCCTGAAGATTTTATGCACATCCCTTCATCCAATCCACCATTACTGAGCACCAGCTCTGCCTAAGATGAGGCAAATAGTAAGAAGCGAACCCCACTCTTGCCCTTCACACCCAGCTGGTAGACAGGCAAGTGAACGTGATCGCCTTTTGGGTGGGAGCAGTGGCCTAAAGGAAGTCAACCCCACGCAGGAGGACAGGGCAGGGAAGGGAGTCTTACATGCATCTAAGATCATCAAGGCCTTAGAGAAAAGCTGAGGTCACATCCGTTCTACTAGGAATAGCTGCTTGAACTAGAGTGGCCTTCTCAGCATGGGATTGAGGTGAAGTCCAAATCCAATAGCGCATGCCAGAGACCGACCACGGTACAGAAACCATTAAGCGCTTGCTGAACAACACCCTATTCTCTTGAAAATTATTCTTATTTTCCATGAAGCCCTTTCTTTGGGCCCCACTGCCTTCTTCCTTTGCTGTTTCTTAGTGCCCTGTCGCCATGTTGCCTCTCAGTTGCATGCCATTTTAATCCAGTGCTGATTTTGCTGGGATGCAGCTCAGATCTTCCAGAGCAGTAAAGGGATGCAAACAAGTGCTCGCAAATACCTAAGTGAGGGGTGATTGAAGGGGGTGGGGTCACACATTTTGCGGGGGGGGGGGGGGGGATGGCACTGAAGTGTCATCAGATGCCTTAGAGATGGATGATAGTCTAACCCGTCACTGTGTCTGTGAAGTTTTCATTTCACTCAGCAGAGGCGTTGCTCGATCGTTATCTCACTCAGCTTTTAAAGAGACACCTCAAATTCGTATCATCATACCCCCAAGTTTTAAACTCACCATGATTGCAAAACACTTGCCAGAAGACAACGCCGAGGAGACAGTCACTCGGGGTGCTGGTGTGGAAGTTGTCTCACTGTGGAGACATTCAAGAGATCAAGAAAGTAAATTCTCGCTGTTAGGCAGACTCAGAATGCAGTCAATTATTAGCCATGTTTCTTTCCTTTTGAGCATTTTAGTGGTTTCCCTAATTAGTGCATCTTTTTATAAATAAGAATTACTTATAATAAAACTAAGCCTCAAAACAATGTACAAGCAATAATCATCTCCATGAATTATGGGAAAAAAGTATACACACGTATAAATGGCCCTCTACTCTTGTACTATTTATTGAAAATGTATGTCATTCAGAAAGACTATATATATGAAACTGTTAGAGAATAAACAATAAATTAATCTCCCCAAAAAACCCACAGGTGCTACACATTCAGGGCATCTTCTGGGAGGGCCCTTTTAATAAGTCACCTCAAGTCACTGCAAGCCACGGGTTTGTGGTATAACTTTAGGTACAAAGACCAGGGAATTGGGATGAGACCCAGGAAGCCATAGACTTGGGCTGACAGCCTCCCAATTAGGTCTGTCTCCTTCCAAAAGATCCCACATTCCGCTCCAGCCTACGCAGGAGAGCCTGCCTTTTTACAAAAGGCCCTCTAGCCTGGTGATCTTTGGCTACTAATTCCAGAATCAGCTCTGACAGTAATCAGCTAAGCTTAGGCTCACCAGCCTCATTGCCTTGGTGCTTTTCATGTGAAAAAACAGAAATTCTATCTGCCTGGACTTGCTCAAGACCAAAGGGACCCAAATAGATAGCGTGTGCATAACAAATCTTGGAAAGTCAACTCCCTAATGGAATCCTATCAAGATTGCTACTGTTCTCACACACTCAAAGTGTGATGGTTAAAGAATGGAGCCAGTGTTGGGGTTCATATTAAAAACCCAACTGTGCTCTCCTTTGTAATTACGAAAGGCTTTCCAGCTGCACAGCAAGATGCATAGTGCCTTCTACTCTTGTAACTTGAAATGGAAACTTTAACAGGCCACATCTTTTTCCACGATATGATCTCGGATTAATTGCTTACTACATGAAAGTCGGGCCTCCTGTGCTGATGTGAAAGCAAGGTGGTTATCAATCACGTTGTTCAGCGGTGGGCAGCTCATTCATTGCATTGTGACCCTGGTGGACCATATACAACCTGCATGCCAGAGAAACCCAGACCTTTCCTATCTTCTCGGAGAGCAGTGAAGTGCACAGAATTCAGCGACCTGTCTGTAAGCAAAGTGCAGTGGAAGTGGAAGAGCCCTGCAGCTGTCATGCTGTGATCTCCTCCCCTCGGTACCTGAATGCCAGGCAACATCAGGATGTCCTAGGTGGAGGCAGATACGTGGTCCAGCGAGTAACCAAGGAGTTATGATACCTAGTGAAGGGGCAAAGAGAATTATGAGAAATGAAATGGTGGGTGAATTTTGGGGCTGTGGAGAGAGGGGGCAGGGGCAGGGGCAGGCTCAGTGATGGCAGCACATGCTTAGGAACCTGGGTGCTCAAAAAAAAAAAGGTGATAGTGGGGGCTGTGTTCAGGCAGAAGTTAGGGCGTAGTACCTGGCAGAACAGTTCTGGAAGAACCTGAACCATCAGAAGCCTTTCAAGTTGCATGATGTGACCTAAATATTAGTGATCAATTCTGAAAACAATGATACCATAGGTGCATTATTAAATAAAATGTCTGACATTAATATCTCTATGTGTGGTATTATCTCCTTTGTGTTGTAAAGAAAGTGAACCAGAGATGTTCAGATTTTTTTTTTCAGAGCCACTTCCACTGGGGAACTGCAGGTGAATTATTTAATAAGTATACACATAGTGCCTGCTATACACATAGACTTACATGTAGCACTCAGGAGGGAGCTGAATAAAAAGTGAAAGTTATGCAATAAATTTTTAAAAGCAATTCACCCCTGAAAATAATATATTTTCTAAGTTGGTAGAGGACAAGACTGGCTTAATATAGCTTTATTTCCTTTGGTAAATTGTGAGGCTTCTGCATATTGTTCTAAGAACCTATATGTCAAGGCAATGAAGGGTTTGCACTTTGGATAAAAATAATTCTTGGGTTTTATGGTGTTAGCTAACTTTACTATGTTGGTTGAGTTAGTTTCTATTCAACCCTGTTTCTTCATGAGTAAAATAAGGATGATAATAGCTTAATTGATAATAATCAATTAGGATTTTTTTTACAAGTTTCAAAGTACTTCCAATTTACACTGAATTAAAAATCACCACTACAAGATGCCTGGAGGCTGGCAAGCAGCTCTGCAGTGGCATCAGAGGCTCTTGTCTCCTTTCCTCTGAGCTCTGTCACTCACGGCACAAGTGTCCCTGAGACTACAAGGCAGCTTCCCTAAGATTGCAAATGGCCACCAGTGCTATTTCACATGTCACCTGGTGTGTGTCCTTATGTTTATCTAAATGGCTGTGGCCAGAGGACTGCCAACCACTAGTCTGCTTCCTGAGAAGTCAGGCTGCTCCAGTGGGGGCTAGAGGTGAGCTGATTGCAGAACAAGTAAGAATCTGACTAGGAAGGGATGGGGGAAATGGATGCTGAGGAGCCAGCAGCAGCATCGACTGAAAGTACCACGCTAAAGTTTGTCCCGGGAGATATGGGGCGGTCAGAGCACACGCCTTAGCATGGTTATAGATCACTCTAATAATAAGCAAAGGTGCAAACCCTTCCAGGAGTTTCCATCTGTCTGTTTCAAATAATGATCGTCTTGCTTTTTTGAAACCTGCCTTGGGCAAGCATTCTACTGATGCTCTGGACAAGTGGCAACCCAGTCACCCCAGAGAAAAGACTTATGCTGCCAACCCCTCTCTGCTGCTTTATGGCTTTTCTATTTATTGCAAGTGTACTCCCAGCACTCTTTGAACATTGTGTTCTAGTGTCCTAAACAAATGTCCTTGTCCCACTGTGAGATGCATTCACATCTCAAAGTGTCGTTGTAGAACCTGAGGTATGCTTGGGTCTGGCTGTGGGCACTGATGCGTAGCTCCTTCCTTCATCTCAGTGTCTCTGACAGCTCCTATGCTCAGCTGCCTTTTAGTAATCCTGCATGTTGTACACCAGCACAAGGCTCTGACAACTTCGCCCAGAGGAACAGTGTTGCCAGGACAACTGCCTACCTGGAGATCCCTGGTTCTGGGCATTGGAGAACTAAGTGGTTATCTCCATTTATAGCTATTACAGTTATACTTGGTAAACCTGAAACCAGAAAGAGCCACCGTGCTGGACACACACATGAAAGTAACTGTCAATCATCGTTACTTGAGGGGGAAAGCACTAGTGGTAGAGTTGTTAAAGCACAGGATAGAGTGACAAGATATATAGCTGACTTGGTGAATACAATTTGCAGACGTCACATGCTCCAGGGCACACTTTGCCCCTAGTGATATTGAACACATGGCTTTCAACTAGTGTCACCACTGAGTGCTGTTGCCACTGAGCAGGCCCCACTAGGGAATGAATGCCTGTCCTCCTCTTTGTAATGGAAACAGAGTGTATGTGGTGTGTATGTGATACATTTATACATCCTCTTCCTTATACAGAATTTGAAACCAAGTGCATTAATGGGTAGAGCCATTTTAACCAGGTTAAAAGTGAAGAATGAGTATTCAGGACAGGCAGGGCGCAAGCATGGCCACAAACAGCTTCAGGAATGGAAAGTGAGATCACACAAGTGAGCAAAGCAAAAACAGGATTCCCTAAGAGCTTTGGATGATGGTGCCCGCTGTTTCTTTAATGAAAGGTGAGCAAGTGTGGCCAAAAATAGGATCTAAATAATTGTGTGGGGTGCCAGGGAGTAATGCTCCACCCAATAATAGCACACAAAGACTACATTGGGCATTGGTGAGCACTCGATCTTTTGTAGGTATGGAGCTGACATCAATGGGCTTGGTTACAAAGGACAAGTGTCAAGAGTGGAGAGTTACTATGGAACAGGCTACCTTCTCCTGGCATGCAGGTCCATGTGGGTAGAGCACAGCTTGTTCCTGAACTGAGTTTGGTCCTAGAACTTTTTTTTTTTAACCTTGAGAGTAAGTCTAGCTCAATGTGTAAGCCTTTCTGCCCGCCTCCTGTGTGACTCCTGCTTGGTCACTCTGTGTCTCTCAGCGCCATACCTGTCACTTCCTCCTTCTCTTGGCCAACTTTGTTTACTCCCTGCACTGTCTCCCCCCTCACCTGCTTCCTATTCCTCAGTAGTTCCTGCTTAGGCTATTGTCTTCTCCCTCAGCCAGCTTGAGAGAGCTCAGTGGAGACCCTAGAAGAGGAATATGTGCACTGTCTTCAAGCCAACTGTCTTAGTTAGGGTTTTATTGCCACGAGAAGACACCATGACCATGGTAACTTTTTAAAAAATAATGTTAATTTATTCATTTTACGAATATGAGTGTTCTAACTGCATGTACGCATGCACGCCACTAGAGGGCATTAGAGATTAAAGAGTATAGATGGTTGTGAGCCACCATGTGGTTGCTGGGAATTGAACTCAGGACCTCTGGAAATGCAGACAGTGCTCTTAACTGCTGAGCCATCTCTCCAGCCTACCATGGTAACTACTGTAAAGGAAAACATTTCACTGAGGCTGTCTTACAGTTTCAGAGGTTTAGTCTATTATCGTCATGGCAGGAAACATGGCGGCATACAGGCCAACCTGGTGCTGGAGAAGGAGCTGAGAGTTCTACATCTGGGTCCACAGGCAGCAGGAAGAGACTGTGAGCCACTAGACCTCCCTTGAGCTTCTCAGACATCAAAGCCCACCCCCTAGTGACACACTTCCTCCACAAGGCCACACCTACTCCAACAAAGCCATGCCTCCTAGTAGTGCCACTCTCTATGAGCCTATGGGGCCATTTTTATTCAAACCCCCACACCAACATTCCTTACATGTTTGCTGTGCATGTTATCAGTGAGGATTTGGACAGGAATGCAAGGAGACAAGGAGCAGAGCACCACACTAAAAATCTGCTGTCCTCAGATAGCCAATGTCACAGCACCTGTCAGCTGGCATGATTGTTCTTTAAGGGAAGAGTTCTGGTATACACATGTTCCTCAAATTTCTGCTATTTTAATGACAAATATAGATAGGTGCTCAAAATGCCCCCTCCATGTGCCTTGGCATCCCTAGATTCCAAGAGATGGAAGGTTGCAAGGCTGCAGCCTTGTCTAGTTCAGGTATAGAATTTGGCCTTCTCCTACTTCCTGTTGCTATAACAGAATGCCTGAGACAGGGAAAGTTGCAAACAGCAGAGGTTGATGTCACTGAAAGTTCTAGAGGCTAAGAAAGTTCAAGTGGGAAGGAGGCTGTACCTAGAGAGAGGTTCCTTTCTATGATACCACAGCAAATGACAGTGCACATGTGCAATAGAGGCAGAGAGAAGGGGGGCTGGGATCCCCTTTTATAACCAACTCGTTCTTCCAACAATGGTCTCCATCCACTTAGGAGAGCACTGCCCTTGTCCAGTCACCTCTGGGCTATGACCATTAACACTCGATGTGGGTTTGGAAAGAAACAATCCCCAAATTCCATACTCCTTCTGTCACCTCCATGGCTTCACCTCTCTGTTCCCTAGAGGAGAAGAGACGCTCTTAGGGCAAGGAGAATGCTGAGGGGCAAAGCACTTGTCCTATCTTTGTTCAAGTTAGAAAAAAAACAGAACCACAATGTTGTGGAGAGGCAGGAGCTTTCCTAGGGACTCACATGTTGCTGGGGTAAGTCTGACACTCTCAGCTGCAGACATAAGCCAGAGGCAACTTCTAGATCTGAACACTGAGCTTAAAAAGCAACACTGCATCTCTTCCCTGTGTACCACCTAGGGTTGCTGAGCAAATATCTACCTATTTCTGTGGCAAGCTCCACACAGAGGCCGGGAGGCGGGGGGTACAAGCATGGGTATGTTGTGTCTGCTTAAAAGACCTCAGGGTCCAGTGGAGAAGACAGATAAGAACACAGTCAAATGCGATGCCAAGTGACAGACAGAAGAGGAGTCTCAAACCAACCTGAGGGCAATAGCATTCAAGGAAATCCCTAGGGCAGATGGTGTCGAACTGTGTGCATCTTTCAGAAAGAGCCCTTTGTTATTATTTGTTGTTGAACCTTAAAAGTACATGAACGAAGAGATTTCCCTAAATACAGGTTGTAAAACAGACAGTGTGTGCACAGGGAAGCACCGTGTGCCTCAGATACACACATCCATCAGAACGCTGTCACTCTTGGAATCCCCGAGTCCCAGTTGTAAAGCCTCTATGGGACTTATGAGTTACAAAATCTATCAATTACAAGTGAATAATAATAATAATAATAATAATAATAATAATAATAATAATAATAATAATAATAATAACAACAACAACAACAACAATAATCCCCTGTCTGCAAGCCAGCATCTCTGCCACAGAAAAAAATCCTGTTTCCCCCAAGCAGAAGAGTCTCACCCCCACAAAGTCATGTACATTATCTGAATTAAAATCTAAGGGAGAAATAAAAAAGCATACTGCATGCTGGGTTGATTTTTCTCTAATGATGTGGTCCATGCCCCCTTTTGGGGGGCGGGAAGTTATTACAGTCATAAATATTTGTAGTTCTTTTCCTTATGTATTACATTAGTTAACAACACCACAGGGTGGATGCTGCACATGAGAAAATAAGAACATCAACTATTGGGCACTGAAGAGAGAATGCAGCATGGGAGGGATCCTAGTACCTGAGCAGGCTTCACAAGGAGTGGCTGGCTGGGTTCTCGCTGATACCGTTTCAGCACAGCTCTTATGTATGCTGTCACAGTCGCCATGAGCTCATGCATGTGTCAACTCTGTGTCTGGGGTATGCTGTTTCCTTGAGGTCATCCCCCACCTCTGCCTCTTACAGGCTCCCTTCACAGGTTCAAACCGAGCACAGGGAAGGGGAAGTGGGCACAGAAGTCTCACCCCTCATCAAGATGCTATTTGCAATTGATAGCTTCTGGGAGAGTGGAACTCAGTTTTCTTCTATGGAGTGGCACTGGGTATACCAAGCACACCCTACAAAGGCCACATACTCAGGAATAGTTGGCCAACACGAAATGAATTCCAGTTTTTAGAGGTTTTTTCTTTTCTTGTTTTATTTTGGTGGTTGTTGTTGTTGTTATGCTTTGGGGGAATTAAGGAGTAGGGGTCTTGGAGAACTTAAAGGACAGGAAATATGACCATAAAATATAGTCTGAAAAAAATTTTAAAGATGCTTCCAATCTCCAGAAACAAAGCATCCAAGCCATCTATATGTGATAAGCAAAGAATGTTCTCTTATTTAATACAAAGTTAAATGATAGGTTGGCTGAGGATGAGTTGAATCAATACCTCATTAACATTACCCAAGGATCCATGTTCTCTTGTTGGTTCCTATTCTTATATAAACCCTGTACTTTTTCTGCCCAAAATGGCTGCACAGTTTGAAACTCACACCCGCATCCAACAATGCTCAAAGATAAAGCACAGAAGCAGATGTCTGAAGATGTCAATACTCAGATACCGTCTCTTGATGAACCCCGGTGAGTAGGTCTATGCCAGGTACCTTGATAAAAGTGTCTTTTATAGCTCTTCAGATATAGTGTCATGGTAGGGCTAAGATTTGGTACTTCCATACCAATTTTCAAAATATTATGCACACATCAGATCTGCAGGAAAGCTTTCCTACAAATTAAAAATAGTTATGTGGTCTTACTTCATCAAAAGGCATCATTCAATATTTGCTCTTCCATGCAAACATGTCCACTGAATATAAGTTCTTTTTAAAAGAAAAGAATTTAACTGGTTATACTAGAACACTAGAATAATCAATATCATACCCTTCTACATCTATAATAATGAAAGTAACTTTACATGTTATTATAATATTGAGTGGATAATATAATGATGCCATAACTCACCATGTTTCCACTCAGGAAAGCAAAGATAGAGAGAAAAAATAACTGTAGTGGCAGAGTATGGCACCTGAAACAGACAAAGGCAGACGGTAAACTGGTAGGATTGTGGAAGGTTCGTCAACTGCTTTTTCCTTTCTGTAATTACTCTCTCCACAGGAAGAAAAACAAATTTGTGTAAAAATAATGGTCCTGGGTTTGACCACAGAGAATGCCTGGTTGGCATGGACACACATGTATATTTATATATTTCTATTCTTTTCAAATCAATGTGAAGAGGTAGTCCAGACTCTGTGTGGAAGTTTCCTCATCTCATGTATTTTAAACAGATTTATTGAAATGAGTGAGGATTAGGTAGAAAGCATGTCTGCCCTGAGAATACATCATATCAACTACAAGTGAAACTACAATGAAAGGAGCCATAGAAATGTAGGCTTAGGGACTCTTCTGGGCATGCAGATGTGTCAAAAAATGCTTATGACTGAGGAAACCACAGCTAATATCTTGGATAAATTAAAAGGGATAGACATACATCATTGTTAGGGAAGATCTGCTTTGGTTAGAGAGAGCTTAAGGAAATGAGAATGGTCCCCAAACAAGAAACTTGATGGCATTGGTCAGGGGTAGAGAGTGGAATTGTCGGAGGTCAGTACGGTGTGTAAGTGGGGACAAAGTTACCTCTTCCCAGACTGCTTTGCTAGCTTCCTCACAACTGTGACCAAATACCTAAGAAGCAGCAAGTGAAGGGAGGGAGGTTTTATTTTGGCTCATGGATGAAGAAGAACAACTGTTTGTCATAGCAGTAAAGGCATGGCAAGCCCTCAAGAAGGAGGGAGGGAGGGACTATTAAAACACAAAGCCCACCCTCCACCAAGTGATGCACTCCCCTAGTGAGCTTCCACATAGAGACTTCAAAATAAGAGCACCAGACAAAAATTCTTAAACAGGAGCCTATGGGAGGGGTAGGGGGTTGTTTCACATTCAACAACAGTCGGTCACTCATGGACACTCTCTTCTCTAAAGACTTTGTCCATATCAAAGATTCTCGGGAGCTGAAAAATCCTCTTTGTATTTCTTCCCTACAGTGAAATGTTAAAGATAAGAAGTGCCATCTCAGAGAAGTGTAACCAGCACTGACTGTCAGACCTTACCCTCCAAACACCGTATTCAAAGCGTCCCAACCCTCCGTGTGCTCTACCTGTCATGAAACTTTCATTCTTCAGAGCCCTGAATACTTCCTGGCTTCTTAAGGCTCTCCAGGTTGTACTGTTCCATGGCAGGATAAATATCTTGAATTAGCAACTGGTCACCTATGGCTTCTCAGGGGCGGGGGCGGGGGGCGGGGTGGACTTGGTGGGAGGCTCGGAAAGACAGGAAGACGGAGTTCTCCAGAGTTCACACATGTCTATCTGAAGCGTCCTGGGATGAGTGTTCTGCCAATTAGCACAGTCCTCCAATGCTCTGGATTAACTCATGTTTCCATGACACCAAGGAAAAGTTCAAACCATGCAGTACTGGGAATTTCCCGTGCGTATCTTTTCATTGCTGTGGCTTTTCCTGGGCTCAAATGATTAGCTCTGATTAGTTAAGGAATGCGGAGATTGGCATACTAAGGCAGAGTGGATATGAAATTTAGGACTATGGTGCATTCCTTCCAAAGACTCGAGCCCTTGAGAGAGCTAGGCTTCTCTAAAGGCCACCATCCTTTGGGAGAGGGAGAGAGGATTACTATATTTAATTATGTATGTGTGCATGTGTGCTCCTGTACTAATATGTGGAGATTAGAGGACAAATTGAAAGAGTGGGCTCTTTCCATCCACTGTGTGGGTTCCAGGGATAAAACTCAGATAATCATCCTTGCCTGTAAGTGTCCTTACCCGTGGATTTTTTTTCTTTCCTTACCTTCCCCTTCAACTGTCTCTTCCTGAAGGAGGATTTGACATGATGCTAGCCATGGTCCTGAATGTCTTGACATTCTGCTGGTGATATGGGACCCAAGAGGAAAAACTCAGAGCTGACTAAAGCCTACAGCCTCCTTTCTGTTCCTGTGCTTTCAGACAAAGCTCTCCATGACCCGTGCAATTTGGTGTGACATTTTCTCAAACTGACCTCTATAACCATGCTTGCGCTAGACATCTCTTTTAAAAGTTAAAGGTCAATTTCCTAGATGTGAAATATTTTATACCTGACCTTTTATCCATCATTGCTAAGATTAATAAAAAACCATTTGCCCTGAAGAATAACTGAAAAAAATGTGATTAAATGAGATTACCCATGACACAGGGGGACTTATTAAACTTATTAAAGTGATCATGTATGTAGGTCCTGCAAACAGATTGGTATTGTTAAAGAAATGCTAGGAAGAGCACAAGAGAAGAGCAATGAGGCTGAGCTATCCATACATGCAGAGACTTGGGGAGGTGGGCAGGGAGGTAGAGGAGGAGCCACGGTTAACTCTTATGGGGAAAACAGAGTCATTAGAGTTAAATCCAAGCTTACTGTGTCCAATCAATATCTCACGCTTAGCCTCACATGACAGCAACAGTTCTTCATATGGCTCTCCACATCACGGTCATTATCCTGCACTCATCCTTTCCTGTAGCCCCAGCAGGATGGGTGTGTGAAGCATCTTCATGCCGTTCAGGGACCCAAAGCCTTCTTGTGCCTAGATAGAGTCAAATGTCCTACTAGACTCCATTTGAGAATGTTTGTCACCCGAGGCTCTCTAGACATACCTTCCTTAGGGTTCTTTTCAAACCTCAGAAAAGGTAGTCAGGGAAGAAGTCGGATTCATTTCTGGGTATCCTCCAGGGAATGGGGGCCTTGGAGTCAGACAGTGTGTCAGACGATGTGTGTTCAAACCCTGGCCCTCCTAACAGCTGTGTGGTCACAGGCAGGCCGCTTCACCTGCGTGCTCTCTGTTTCCTAACCTCCGAGGTGAGTGTAGCTGTGAAACCTGCCTCCTAGTGCTTGGTGGGGATTAGTTCCGAGGAGCGCTGTGCACTCAGCAGACTCCTTTCCTTTGTTTCTCATTCTTTAAGCACTGCAGTCTTGGCCATTTCCAGCGATCCTTCACACGCACTTAGCTACTATCACAGTGATTGATGAGACTGCGCTTAGAAGCCTAACAGTTATACTCATTAAAAGCTGAGCTGTCAGGAGAAAGACCTGGAGCCTCACATTTCAGGCCAAGTGCCCTTTCACCCCATACTCATGAGCCATCCCAGATACTCAAGGAAATGAAAACCTGCTTTAGCAGTTGTTGTGGGTATCTGTTCTGCCTTCCTTCCATGACCTTGGCTTTGCTCTTGATATAACTTCATCTGAGGGCAACAAGTTATCTCTGTTAGCCTGGACTAGGAAGTCCCCAGACCAGCCACAGCAGACAAACTGTGCCCTGGCATCTGGGAAGCTGAGTGAATGTGGCTGTCCGTGGACCCTCCTTCAGCTCTCAGGAAGGCACCGGCAGTCCTCAGACCGTTCCCTCCAGCCATGGTCTAGCTACTCTCCAGATTCACTCTCTGCAAGGTTGCGGGAGCTTCTCAGTACACAGACCTCCTCCCCATCACTGGGTTGTAGAATTGATGGGAGTCTTTGGAGTCATGAACTTAGTACCCTCCCATGGTTCTCACTGGTCCTTTTCTTCAGCTCTGCTGAAGCCAGACACCCTAGGAGAGCAAAGTGTAGATGGGATGAAATGATATTTCCTCGCAGAGCAATTCTTAATACTGTTTGTGGATGGGGTCTCCCTGGAGACACAGGAGGTAGAAAATTCTAATGAGAAGTGTATTAACACAAGGCGTACGCCAGTGGACTTGGGCCAACCTAGAGTTAAGTCTGCCTCTGTTGCTGAATGACCTTAGGCACATTACTTAATGGCTCCTGTCCTCAGTCTCCTCACATGTAAAATGCAAATAAGAGAAGTTCTTTTCTCGCAGGGTCACAGTGAGCACGTAGTGAGTCATAGTGTGGGAAAGTCTTCGAAAGTTGCCTCACGTGTAGTATGCATTCAAGAAATTCACTGATACTCTGCCCAGGCTTTTCCAGGGAAGCTACTATGAAATTTTCAAGACCATAAACTGCATCTAGACCTAAGTTCTAGCTGTAGATCCCCCAGTGGTTAAATGCCTAACTTTTGAGAGCCTTGGTTTCCCCACATGTGTTGTCGGTGAGTCGCATTAGCCCCCTTTTCTGGCTTCATTCATTGTACTTAGTGCACATCATTACATTTCATGGTCCTGGGCCTGGTTCTGGAATCCGGTGCCTGCCTTTGGTCAGAATATCTTCACAATATCTGCTCCCAGGTTACACTCTGGCTCAGTGGTTCCTAGCCTTCCTAGGCTGCAACCATTGAATACAGTTCCTCATGTTTTAGTGACTCCCAGACCTAAAATTATTTCCGTTGCTACTTTATAACTGTAATTTGCTACTGTTATGAATGATAATATAAATATGTTTTTAAAAATATATCTTATTAATTTATTCATATTACATCTCAATTGTTATCCCATCCCTTGTATCCTCCCATTCCTCCCTCCCTCCCATTTTCCCCTTACTCCCCTCCCTTATGACTGTGACTGAGGGGGATTACCTCCCCCTGTATATGTTCATAGGGTATCAAATCTCTTCTGCTATCCTTCTTCTGAGTGCCACCAGGCCTCCCCATCCAGGGGACATGGTCAAATATGGGGCATCAGAGTTTTTCTGGTGGTCTGAGCTGGCCCCTGTGAAAGGGTCATTTGACCTCTAAAGGGTCATGACCCACAGGTTGAGAACCACTTCCCTATGTAGTCACAGAGCATTTCTTAGACCTTTGTAAAATGTATGTGACATAAACCTTCACTGGAAAAAGACATTCAGTTCAACCTAAAAAAAAAATGTTTCCCCTGATTTTGCATGAACACCTTAGATCACATTTATAGGGTTGAGATTCATACTCTGATTGATGTGTTCCTTTAGCTTCTTGCACTCGTGGATCAACCTCAGAAAAACAGTCATGGGGAACCTGTGGCTGAATGCCACTAAAATATAAATGTTCCTCATTTCTAATGGATACCAAGGAATGCAATATTGCCTGCCATAAAACACCGAGTGAATAAGTTAAAGTCACCAAAGAGACAAAGCTAATAACCCCAGGTCCATCCCTAGCTCCTTGCTTGGGTTTGACTAGCCCTGAGCAGCCATAATGGCCTCTGAGCACTAGCAGGATGCAAAGCCAGTGCCCACTTAAAGCGGAAGGCTCTTCTCTAGGATCCAGTGAAGGCTACTTCAGGAGGAGCAGGTGACAGAGCATGATGCCTTTCAGCAGCATCTTCAGCTTCTTCTGGGAGGGAGAGGCCCCAAGAGGCTGCTCCTCTTACTGAATTCTTCCCATAAAGAAGCTCTCGCACTCACCAAGGCTCACAGCTAAGCTAGGTATTCCATGGCATACTGCTCAGTCCACCTAATGGCAGGTCCGTGCTCTCGGCAGCACTTTCATATCTGTGAGCTCTCTCACCTCACACTCACACACTTCCATATGACCTGGGAAGGACTGTTCCTACTGGCCACTCTTACTAACTGAGGATAGAGAAATATAAGTGGTCAACGATCAAGAATCTGGTCATTTAGAAGGACATGTTTTATGTGTATTTTTTTGTGTTTCTCCAAACCATGCTTTACAGGGTTGAACTGCAGCTTATCCATGGAAATAAGCAGCTGAGTCTGCATCCCTAGGTGGTTTTATTGTCTTTTTTTCCCCCTTGCTCATCTCTCTGCCCTTATCCTTAAATCATCCCCCAAATAAATCGCCTGGGCCAACTCCTCATCTCAAGCATCCACACGAAGACTGAGTTCATAGTAGGAAGGACTTCTGGAGAGCAAATAGATATTTGTAGGTTCGGGATCAGAGAGAAAGGCCAATAGGGTTGGGAGTGTCACTCCTTGGTAGAGTGTTTATCTAACATGAAGGCCCCAGTTTGCCCTCCCATGAAGAAATAAATAAAAATAAACTATTTAATGTCAAAATCATGCAGCTCTAAATAATCAGGCTCTATATAAGGAACTGAGCTCCAGCTGTCTGGCCTGTTGACTTCTGCCCTGGCCTCTCAAGTTTGGGCATAATTGCACAGCTGTGTATGTTGGGCATTGTACAAGACACCTCCTTACCCCAGCCCTAAGATTCAACACCTATCACTGATTTTACTCACCGAGCAACATCATCAAGTATTGAGCTGCATCTACCAAAAGAAAGGTCCCTTTTCCTTGACACAAAATCACTGGTCATTCTTTCAGACATGAGGCCTCAGGTTGACATATATACAAAGGGAACTGTTTCCCTGTCTATACAGGGGATGGCCATGGTACTCAGTCATTTGGGCTCTGCCTATGTCTAACTAGTTTCATCCCATAACCCTAACAGCCACAGTCACTAATATTTCCACTGTTCCCCATATGTTTTATTTCTGTGTCTGCTCTTGGTTAGTGTTGACTTCCTCCTTCAGTCTCCTTCCAAAAATGGACCCTTGGCCTTATGCTTCAGGAAGCATCCAAGGCCAAATCTCACAGTGTTTCTTTCCTCTATGTTGTTGGAATTCACTAATGTCTTACTTTATTTGTCTGATTATTCTTCAGGAGTTTTCTATCACTATGCTTTGGGTATGGGTGACATGAATCCATCTTATCCCTGCTCTAGTGAAGAGGAAAAAATAGAGTAAATGACAACCCAGTGTCAAAGCAAAGCACATGAGGGCATGCAGGGCCTTGAAACCAAGGACAGGATCCCTCACCTGGTAGAAGTACTGGCAGAGTGTCATCTGAGATGTCTTAACACTGAGTCAAGGGTGTGAATAGGGGCTGTTGAGGACCATCAGAAGATGGTGGAGAGGAAGGTGCAGAGATGTGGCAGAAAACACAGGGATGCTGTGCTGTGTAGTGCTGCTACAAGAGAAACCAGAGTCAGTACAAAGTTGGAGAGAAGGCCGTGGGCAAAGGATTCAAGGCCCTGTCCTAGAGAAAAAGCTCATTAACAGCCTGGAACCCAACCTTGCATGGAACAGGAAGATGTGCCATATATGCAGTGAGGTTTGTACATGCTCATATTTTGCAGAGCAGAGAAATTTCATGTTTAAAATCTGCATGCTTGCACATGGGAAGCCTGTGTTTGTGCTTAGGTGAGCAGTTGGACCGTGGCAAGTGAAGAGGCAGTGTTGTGGTCATGAATTCGCTCTTCTTATCATGGATGCTGCGGAGTTGGTGAAGGAGTTCAGATGCCGTGATTACCTCTGTTGACCCGCCTGCCTTTCCCGGAGTACAAGCTGGATTTTCTGATCTAAACAGCTCCCAGGGGAACATTAATAGCCTTTTATGGTGAGAAAAAAAATCTATAGAGAGGTCACTTTGCCCTTCCTCCAGAGACAGGCACAGGCAAGCGGGAGGGAAACCTGGCTGTACACAAGTGAAAGCCTGCCACTGTCCTTTCATTTTATACCTTAGCAACAGTACAATTTAGGGAGTTCAGCTGAGCACAAAGAGGTTGGGTTTGGAGGGTCTTGCTGAACTTTGCTCAAAGTCAGGGTCATCTGCCCTTAGGGAGATTATCAAACTTCTCCAAAACTTTTATCTCCAGCTCACTGGAGGTACAGGTGGCTCAAGATCCTTTCTTCACTGGGCTGCTAAGATGACTAAAGGCGCCCTTACAGCCTGAAGCCCCTTGTGTGAGACCTGATGCTGAGCAAGATGCAGATAAAGCTCAGAGGGTGATGGGCCATTCCTGTCCACCTGCTTCTCCTCGGGGGTCTCTTCCCAGGTGACTCTGCCTTGTTTTCTGTGAGCCTCGGGTGTCAGCATCACCCATCTTGTGCCTCTCCAAATAGACTAATGCATTTCTATGCGTAGACTGCCTGCATTAGAACTCCGATTCTCTACTTTTGTGATTTTCAGCAAGTCACATCCTGTCTCTTGGCCTCGGTATCTCAATCTCTAAGATGGAGGAGTGAAACACATTACCCTCGAGCCTTCTTCCAGAGAAGACATAGAGACCCTGTGGTTTTGTGGCTTCCACTGGCTAGAAAATGAAGTCCAGACATCTTAGCACACTGTCAAATTCCTACCTGAGCCCTCCAGGGAACTCAGGGCTGTGGAGTGTCTGGAGTCCCATGCCCATTGCCCCTCTGGTTCTACTCTTGCTTCCTACCCCCTACGTGCATGTCCTGGAGAAATCCTGTGTAACTACTGGGGACCCTCACCCCACAAGATGTGTCCCTGTCACTTATCATCAGTTCCATCATGGCAATTGACAAGATGGGCCATGGAAGAGGCATAGAATAATACTCTAATGAGCTATTTTGAAACTTTATTGTGATGGTTATTGCATGGAAGACAAAGCAATCTCTGGTTTATAATCATATTTACGGTGGGAAGGTTAATTAGGCCAGGTTGCAGACAGTCATTAGGGCTAAAACACTGGCCTTAGAGATGCTTGTAGCCCTGCACTGAGCTTGCTGATGAGGCTGTTCTAAGCTGATTGGAAGAAGCCTGGAAAAGTGAAAAAATAGACATGGATTTTCTGTCTGGATGCTACGACCCTTCCACCAAGGGCATGCAGAGTCTTGTGGACAGAACAGCAAAGATGGCAGAGGCAGACTGTTTGACTTTTTCTGAGCTCTCCATTTAACCTTCGGCACAGCAGCTGACTCTCAGCTCTTAAGTGTTATCGTCTGCAAAATGACAGTGTTCACATTCCTGGAAGACTGTCCCATCCTGAAAGAATATGTTCCATATCAAAATTACAAATACAGTGTCCCATGCCTGTAATCCCAGTACATAGAAAGCAAAGTCAGGGGGATCATGAGTTCAAAGCTACCCTGGGCAAAGCTAGTAATTGTAGCAAATAATATATAGGGAACAAATAGGGAAGATGTACCAATGTTACCGCCATAGTCGTTTATTACAGAAAGAACTTCTGGAGTGAGCAGAGGCAGTCACCTGCTGAAACCCCTAAGAAATAACTCATTCTGCAGATATCAGTGGAGTAGATGGGAGCAGCTGTGAGGAATCAACGTGCAAGAACAGGCTGCATGGCTTCATTTTCACTGCCTAGCTGAAAGTTCTGGCCCGTGTCCTTACCTCAACTCTTATGGCAACGGTTATGTTACACAGTAAGCATCCAAAGGGGCCTGTTCTGCACAAGGGCCCAGGCTAGCCTTGGTGGGAGGGAGATGCAGAGGGAAGGAGAGAGCTTCTGGCCTGGAAGCCCTCAGTGCTACAGAGGGAGGCCCACAAATAAGAATCTCGGTGTGACCTCCTAGGTGTCAGAATGACGTCACAGGCTATGTTAATCACCCCCAGAGAGGTCAGAACAGCTTCACAGGGGCAAGATGTAAAACTGGGGTTCCCTGCCCCTCCAGCCTCTCAGCCGAACTACTCTTAGGGGACTTGAAAGGCGGCAGAGCTATGTATGTACAACAGGGGAAAGAAAAGCCAAAGGTCAGGTGGGCCTTGGAGTTTGGGCTGAGTGCCAACAAAAGTGGGTGGTCAATCAACTAGTAAGCAAGCTTAAACCCAAGCACACCACCTGACAGCTAATCCTGGGTGCTCATCTTTATGTGCCACCTTTGCTACCCCTCGTGGCTTTCTTTGGGGCAGGCTGACTTAGAGCAGAAGCCCAAGCCAGGCTCTAGTTAGTTGAGGCACGGGTAAAGTGCCTTCCAACAGAATGAGCAGCTCCCAACTGTGGCTAGACATCCTTTCTGTTGAAGGTGGTCCCGATGGGGCCTCAGAGGTCAGAGCTCTTCACTTGAGAAAATACCATGGCATTTTCTCTTTGTCTTGACTATCCAAGCACAGGGTGGGCAGCCCAGTTTGCCTCTGGCCATCTGTGGCCTCCCATCTGGGCTTGGAAAACGGAGTAAAGGGACACAACTGCTTCTCATTTAATGGTTATGGACGACTGGGATGGCAGAAGTTAGAGAAATACAAGCTTCGGCTTAGCTACTTTGCGTTCTGTTACCACAGGCTCTGAGTAGGGGAGGAGCTGAGGAAAGACAGACCCCTATGTACTTGCTCTGAAGAAATAGGTGACTTGAAAAGACTTTATTTTTGCTTGAGTCACAGGGGGCTGGGCATGCACACATGTGCGTGTACACACACACACACACACACACACACACACACACACACACCATACTTGGGTTCTGAATGCTCTGGACCCCTCCATGCAATGCTGTATGGAAGCCTTCTCTGGAATGAACCAGCCAGTGTCTCAGAGCTAGTTAAAGGCAGGAGTCTCAGATGTCACATTGCTTATCCATTTGCCATTATTTGTAATAAGATGGGAGAAGGAAATGACCTCAGACAGTCTTTTCAGGTGGCTGCCTTTCTCACAGTATTGATGTAAATTCTATCACATGTCAATAAGTCTGCGACCAGGAGCTTAAGAAATTCAATGTTTCCAAGAATAGGGTAAGGAGTGGGGGGGGGGGGGGAACTGATGGAAAACTTGAACAGGACTGTGTCTGTGTGGTTGAGGAGGGGTGGGCCTCCCCACAGAGTTCGTTGAAATCTACAGCTGTTGGAAATTCATCATAGAACCAGGATTTCAGACTCTAGCTTAAACCAGGCCCCAGGAAACTGCCATTTCATCTTTGGCAATGCTGTGACTGGGGCTTTGAAATCGGGGAACTAAACCGAGAGAGCCAATTCCTGCTCTGTTGATGATTGCTAAATCTGTTGTCAATTGGCAGTTATTTTGGCCTAAATGCTGGCAAATCAGGTTATTTATGAGTGAATTGATGATGATTGATCATAGTTACCACTGAACAACGTCGGACACCATGAAGCACTTGAGGCTTACCTCACATAATCCTTTTAATGGTCTCAAAGAGTTTGTGTTTATCTCTCCATTATCCAGAAGTAGAAGCGAAGGTCACCAAGCGGGATTTGAACTGGGATGGAGTAAAGCCCAAGCAGGAAGTAGTGAGAAAGAGCTCTAAGGTGTGGTGAGGAGTCCTGGGAACCCTCCGACAGGCTTAGAGCTCATTGTTTCTACTTTTCCAGTTTAGCTAGTACTCCAGTGCCCACCCTCTGGGGTGAGCCATGGCAGATACCCCCACTGCTCAGCCCAAAGACCCTGCAGTGATGTCTGCTACAACCTCCCCCAGTAACAGAAGTGTGGCTTGGAGCTGACTCTCTGCAAAGCATACAGCATCCTGTCAGGGCAGCATAGACTTGCCAAGGCTTTATTGTAAACCAACTTCTTTTCTGGATATTAAAGCTGAATCCCTAGACTTGGAGGACATCTGCCTTTTATTCATAGAACTGTTGGCTGCTGCTCTGTACGTGAATCATGCTGCATAGAAATGGCCACCGAAGGCTTCGGTTTTCTGTACTCAGTGGGTAGAAAGCTCAGGGTCTGATGAGCGTTCAAGAGCCATCATGAGACACACAGCACAGCAGGCATGAACACAGGAAGGGAGGGGCTGGTGGCCTCCCCATTCCCTTTCTCCTGGGAGGATGAAAGCCCAGGAAGGAGTGTGCAGCTGCCACCTCCCATGACTAGCACTGCTGCTGGTCCAGGAGGGCCACTGTCCCTGCTGGAGTTCAGCAGGCCATGCCCTGGACACAGACACCAGGAACTTAACATTTAAACTCTTAAAATCGAAAATCCCAGGCTTTTCATGGCCTCTGGAGCTGGTAGACGACTGTAGACTGTTGGGTGTTTCCATTTCCCAGGGCTGCTGAGATAAACACAAAGTAAGTGACTTAAGTAAGAGAAATGCATTGCCTTGCCGTTCTGCAATCTGGAAGGCCAAGATCCAGCTTCATCAAGACTAGCTCCTTTGGAGGACTGAGAGGGAAGGGTCTGGGAGCTTGCAGGGTTTCCTTGGATTATAGACGCCTATCCTCCTGTGTCATGCCAGGGTCTTCTCTTTGAGCATGGCTTTGGGTTTTATTGTTACTGGTCTTGCTTGTCTGGTTGGTTGGTTTTTGTGAGATTGAGGTTTATGTATCCCAGGTTACCTCAAATTTGCTATCCAGCAAACGACAGCGAATTCCTGGCCCTCTTACTTCTGCTTGCCAGAGGTTAGTACCACAGATGTGTGCCACCATGTCCAGTTGAACAAATCTTTCTTTTTGTTCAAGTTTACCTAGTGCACTAGGGGTTCTCATCTCTGTTAGATGAGCTACAAAGTGTCTATATCCCAGCAAGGTCACACTGATAGGTACTAAGGGCTTAGGGTTTCAGGCAGGGTGACAGATCCAGCCCTAGGACAGTAAGACTCAGTGTCTTCATAACTGGGTTTCCATGAGGGAAGGGAATGTTGTTGGGCATCAGAGCTCATGGAGGCACACCCAGCTTTGATTTGGGACTGGTCTACTCAAGATGGAGAGCGTAGTAGCTGTTGGCCTGATTGCCTGAACCTTGGAATAGACCTGTGAGTAAGCAGCTTGGCCAGGAGTCACGGAGCCTAAAGCTCCACTAGTTGCCATTTGATTGTCATTGGCATTTAAAAAAAAATCTGATAGTAACTGAGCCTAGAGTTAGTTGTGGGGTTTGTTTATGGAAACAGGCTTAAGTTTCTGCCTTAGGCTAACTTCTACATGGACTGATGCTACAGTTTGAATGAGCATCCCTCAAAGACCACTGTTCCAACATATTTGTTCCCAGAGTGGCAGTATAGGTGAATGTGAATTTTTGTGAGTCCGGGGGACCTTTATGGGCGGTCTTCAGGACATAGAAGTATGTACTTGAGGGGTACTCTGGAACCTCAGAAGGTAGTCCTTCTTTATTTCCATTTAGTTATTGGCTTCCTGGACATAAGACGAGCAGTTTGCTGTACCAGGCACCCATAGCTGTTGCCATCCGGCACCTCTCAGGAAAGGCCCAAAGCAACAAGTCCTTGTGATCTTAGACTAGAGCCTCCAGAATTGTGAAGCACTCTTCACTTTTTCCCTGAAAGTGAATTTGTACATTTAAGTTTTTCCCTTCTGCGTTAGTTCTCTTATCCTAGCAACATGAAGCTGGTGACTGCTGTTGGAGACTAGCATGGCGCTCACGCTGGAGACGCAGGAGATCTTTTACCCAACTGGGACATGGAGGAGGCCAGCTTCGAAGCCTGGGCTCTTGATTCCAGAGTCTTGAAAATGCAGGTATCAAGGCATCTCCTCCCAGTCTTTTAATTCAGCAAATCTGAGATGGAGCTCAAGAGCCTCAATTTCAGGGAACTTAATGTTGCTAAGCTTAGTCAATGCTGGGGGCCGTTGACTTCAGGCCTCTGGGGACAGGAGCGCTCTAGCTTGCCTCTTGCTTCTGTGTACTCTCTCTTATTTGAAAAGCTAAGTAATAGGACTCCATGTGTCTCCACCCAGTAAATGATACCTTCTCAGGGTCGTGAGGTACTCACTCATAGCAATCTCATTTGTAGGGACTCCATGTTGGGTAACTGTGCAAGGGCTAGTGATGTCTGTGCTTTGGCCCAAACACGGATCCCCAGTGGGCTTTGCTTCATGACACCAGGGGCACCCATGAAGAGGTACTGAAAGGGACAAGTGAGCCATTCTTCCTTTGGGCCACAAAGTACTCACCACATAGATGCAGTCCCCTCCCGGTCCCACTATGGGCCAGCCAGTTGCTTCCTTAACCTAATGTGCGTTGAGCTTGTCTTCTCCTGAAAGTGGAGTGGGATGTGTCTGCTGTTCTCTAATGAGGCAGGGGGCAGAGATGAAGGCTCTGGCCAGCAGACACAAGCTCACACATGTTGCTGTATTAGGAGAAAATGAGGATGTGTTGTATGATGATACAGTGTCTCATGTCAGCAGAGCAACACCCCTCCCCCAACGCACACATGCCCTCATCAGCAGGCATGACCAACAGCCACACCATCTGCTTCTTCACTTCTCAGGTGGGGAGTCCTGGTTTCAGCATGGACTTTGGACCTCATTTGTAGCACAAAGGGTGGACTGATGAATCACAGAGATGCTTCTCTCATTTGGACTGCTTGTGCTTTTCTGAAATCACAAGAAATGCACTCCCACACATACATACACACCACACACATACAAACACACACATGCACACTTACACACATACACACACTCAATCAAACACACACATATACACTCACACACTCATTCACACTCATATACACATACAAACACATATACACACATAGAAGCACACACATACACACTCACACTCATACATAGATATTCACAGTCATACATACATATAGAAACTCATACACACATATGCACACTCATGTGCATACACACACACACACACACACACACACACACACACACACACACTTATCCTCTTTCTCCAGGGAAAGGCAGTAAGAAGCCCATTGGAATTACAGTGAGATCTGTGAAGAGTAATTACGGAGATTTAATTTGCTAATCAGTTGTCTTTAGAAATTTAAAGCGAAAAGAGACTGACCGTCTCAGTAATTTCTAAATCTTATTTCACCTGAGAAACTTGTAACCAACTTCCAGCTCCCAAATTAGATAATACTGAATGAGAGCCCCGAGGCTGGAACCTTGGGATGTCAGCATCCCGTCAGGCACTGTGCTTTCTCAAAGCCATTGGGGCCTTAAAACAGAAGCTTAGGGGGTCATGCTCCTTAGCTTAATGACATCTTCCCTGTGGCTCCCCAGGATGCACACAGAGATGCATGGCCCACTCAGATATTCAGACCCTGTAAAAATAAGACACATCACACGGGTAACGAATGCTACACTGGCAACAAAGCTGCTGTCATTCAGATGTCCATTTTGTCCTGGCTTCCTCATGTCTGGAACTTTATCTCGACCCGAGCATCAGTGCTGCATTGTGCAGAAGGAGCCTAGGTTTGGAGGTTGGACTTGGGTCCAGACACCACTCCACCACGTACTAAGTTATGACTTTGGTAAAGTGCAAATGTCCCTGTGATGAACCACAATTCCCTATCGTGGTGATGGGGACCTGACAGACTGCAGAATTTCTGTGTGAGTCCAAACAGCTCCTTGTGAAACAGTGCTGTGACCAAGGGGGAGCTCGGGGTTCATCCCCACTCCTCCTACAGAATGGGTACACACTCTCTTCTTGTTTGCCCTTGTTCTTCCCTAGCAGATATCCTCCTGAAGCATGCGTTTTGTCTCTGCCTAGGCTAGTGTGTACAGTGTAGTTTCCTTTCAGAGGCTTTAATGTATATCTTACATGTGCTTGCCCTCTCTTGGATACAAAGCATAGTGGAAATGTACACTGGCCAGGCTTGCAAAAGGAGCTATAGAGAGGGTTGGAAAAAGAAATACCTCTCAGTGGAGGATAACTCCATATCTGGCGTGGGTCATTAAAAGTATGTGAATATTTCTGGGCAGTGGCAACACATGCCTTTAATCTCAGCACTCGGGAGGCAGGGTCAGGTAGATCTCTGAGTTCGAGGCCAGCCTGGTCTATGAAGAGAGTTACAGGACAGTCAAGGCTACACAGAGAAATCCTGTCTCAAAAAAAAAAATGAATTCTCATAAATTCAGAGACGGCTGTTATCCATGTTAACAGCTCTGTGAAGAAGATAACGCCATGGATAATTTTATTTCCCTTTGTTGCTTAAGAAAACTTTATATCTTTAATAAAGTAAAGTTAGACATAGAATTTTAAAAAACTGTTTCATCTACCCTGTTATATCCACCTAATATGGCTAAGAAATATTTGATCTAGTATTTATATGTTATTATTAACTAATGGTACTGTTTGCTCAGATTTCCTTAATTGCCAATTAATGTCCTTCTTCTGATTCTGACCCTTATCCAGGACCTTACATCCCATGTAGTCAGCATGTCTCCTGGGGTTCCTCTTGGCTGTGACAATTTGTTAGAATTTTCGGAATTTTGATGACTGAGAATTTTGAAGTAATAGTGAGGTGTTTTGAGGACCGGGGTGCGGGGAGGGGCAGGGGATGCTCTCAGTCGCCATTTGCCTCAGAGCTTTTTCACGATTTCGACTGGATTATGAGGAGACACCAGGCGGGCACTGCAGAAGTGAGCAGGTATGTGGTGGAGAGACGGGAGAGAGAAGTGGAGCAGTTTGCACACGGTGAGGAGAGGTGGAACTGGAAATGTGTTGTCAGTGAGGAGCAACCTGATGTGACAGTCCTGTGCTGCCACCAGCGGCCATGTCTGAGTCCGTAGTCCAACTGCAGCAGGGTCTGCGTTGATGTCCATGACCTCTAAAGGCTGTGAGGATGTGTGTGGTCAGTACTGCAGACAGAAGCCATATTGATGTCTGAGGGCTACACTCAGCTGGTTCTGACCCGGCCCCTGCACAGTGGCACCGGTGGTGACATGGGTTCAGGAGAGCTGCCCGCCTCGCTGATACATGAGGCAATGGGACCTGACGGAGGCCGGGGTTGACCAACTCAGCTACCACCCAGGCCCAATTCCAAGGCTTTGAGTTGGCCTGCCCTATCAACTACCCCATCTATGAACTGCTGGAGTGTGTGAAGGGGCCAGGGCCAGTCCTGCAGAACCAAAGCTGCAGGATCTCCATGACACAGGGCAACAGCAAGCTATCCCAGAGGCGTCTTGGTGAGAGCCCTGTATTAATGGTGTAGGGGCCTCGAACAAGACCAATGACTCATTGCAATGAGCAGGCAAAGCTGTTTAGACCAAAGAGCATACTGTGTGACACACTGCAACTTCCAATGTCACTGCAACAAACAAATATGAACATAATGGAGAGGCAGGGAGGGAAGAGAGAGGAGCAGAGTGGCACATGCGCAGAAGGCCGAGGCTGACAGAGGAGTGGGCTATTGCCCTGAGGGGTTGGCGAGATGATACTTTATTTGGTTGTGTGTGTGTGTGTGTGTGTGTGTGTGTGTGTGTGTGTGTGTGTGTGTGTTTGGTTTGATTTAGCTTGGTTTGGTTTGGTTTTTCTTTCTTTTAACAATTTTTATTTTATTATTTTATTTTGGGGAGAAGGTTACAAGGATGGAAGGTGGATATGGAAGGACTGGGAAATGACTGTGATTTTGGTACAGGATGTGAAATTCCCAAATATGCATTAAAAATATGTTTGCTTTTTTATTGCATCTTTGTGACGCCTTTAATCCCAGCACTCGGGAGGGAGAGGAAGGCACATCTCTGTGAGTTCGAAGCCAGCCTGGTCTACAAAGTGAGTCCAGGATCGCCGGGGCTAAAAGAGAAAGCCTATCTCAAAAAACCTAAAACAAAAAACCCACAAAAGTTTAAAGATAAAAAGAATGGATTGTGGTGTAAGGGGTGTGGCCCTTAAAAAATGGAGCCCCTTTCCCTATATCCTCTCAGGGCAGCTGTCTGAAAGATCAAGGTGGGTGTTGACCTTGACCCCAGCTGAGTAGGGTCTGTCAGGTTTCTCCACTTTCTTTTCCATATTGTATTTTAAGTTTCTTTTTGTTCTCCTGTACCACCTGATGGCCAAAAAAACAAAAAACAAAAACCAAACAAACAAGCAAAAAAACCCAAAACAACATCTCACTTTGGAGAAGCATTGGCAGCCTCAGCCACCTATTGTCCTCCTTTTCACCTTGTTGTGTCATCATTTCCAGCACTTGTGGGACACCCTTCCTCCAGAAGTCTGTTGGGAGCCTGTGTAGCTGTTCTGTCCTCAATTCCAGCTGGGCACCTCTGACCATGCTGCCTGCCTCACAGAGGGTATATCATGCAAACAACAAAACAAAACAAAACAAAAACAAAGACACCCAAAAACCTCCTTACAGCATGGCATGAGCAGGCCCATAAATCCGGCTAGAAATCTCCGTCCTCCCTGTAAAGAGAAGGGGACTTTCAGGCACTTTCTCCTCACTGCTGAAGGCAAACAGGTGTAAATCTCACTGAAGGAGATTCTCACACAGCTGTGTGAAAACACCCTAGCAGTTTGGAGGACAGTGTCTCCTTCTACACCAACCGTCATCCCCAGGCACAGGACCAGGTGCATCCTGTTCAGTCAGTCCTGGGATAAAGGAGTCAATTGTCACGGCATCCTCCTCCTCCTCCCCACCTCCTAGTTCTCTTTTTGACAAAGAAGCAAGGGAATGATACACGGAAATTGCATGTTTTTACTGCGGTGAGTTTCCTGGCCACCTGCAGCAGATCCTAAACTCCACTCTCTTTAATGAACATATATGTTTTTCAAAAGAAGTCCTTCTCCAGAGTGAGACTAGTAACAGGTGCCTATTGCTGCCACTTTAGAGGGAGCCTGCTGGAGAAGGCAGGTTCCTAAAGGCTGGGGGCTGGGAGCTGGGCACTGGGAGCCAGACAGCCTGCAGATGTTACTTCTTTATTACCTGAAAGACCAGCAAGAGTCTGCAGTCACACCTTGTCACAGTTATGTCTTCCTGGCCCAGGTAACAGTTGTCTGTGAAGTGGTCCGTTCTTAGCCAAGTACCTATCACTCAGTAGTTGCAATCTTCTAAAGAACAGTTTTCTAATCTCAACATGACTGACATTTATGGACTGGATGATTCTCCATTACTGGCAGGCCTGTGTGGGGCAGTACCCTCAACTGTCACCCAGTACACAACAGTGGCACAGCTTTCCCTATGTGCGACACTCCAAAATGTCTGCAGATGCTGTCAAATTTTCCCCCTTGGGGGACAAAATTGTCTCAGTCGAGAACTGTTGTTCTAAATGGATGGAGCGCCATTCTAGGTCCTGTACAATAAAAAAAAAAATTGCTTTTCTTTCTGCCTGAGGACTGGAAGGTAGAAACACTTCTACCTTGTTTGCAATGGAGAACCTATTAGCTATTCACTCCTGAGGGTGTGTGCTTCAGTATTTGGCTCTGTCCTGAGCCAGGAAGCACGAAGCAGATCTAGAACAGGTGAGGTGTATAATTATGTAGGTCCAGCTGGGAGGTCCCAGGGCTGGGGCTGAGGCATAGAAGAAGACCTTCTCTACGGAGTCTTACAACTCTTCCAGGCAATTATAGTCCTTCCCAAGAGGGAGGAGAATTGGAGCAGTCAGGGAAAGGGGCGGGCAGTGGGGTGGGGGTGGGGGGAACACAGTGAGCGGCAAGGGTAGGAGCAGTTCCATGCACAGCGCAGGACCAGGCAGGAGCTCTGGTTCCCCGGTAAGGGTGCTGGGTGGGCAGGTGGGAGGGTCAGCAGCCGTCTCTGAAACAGCCCTTCAGGTGTTACAGCTCAGTGAAACAGCAATCTTAGACGATTTTCAGTGAATCAGCTTGTGCCAGTATATTCAAAGTGGACAGGGCTATATAATAAACCTTGGGGAGTGAGAAGGGGTTTTCAGGGTGAATGCACCCCATGGGTTGTGGATGGCCTGCTGGTGATGCGCTACTTGCATCCAGGTACTGGCTACATGACCACCTGTGATTACCTTGAGGGTTGGGGACCACCAGCCTACTTGCCCCGAGGCAGGCAGGCACGGATGCAGGGAAGGAGAGGTCCTACTCCTACTGGTCTCAGGATGAGATTTGCAGTCTCAGGTGTGAGGGTTTTGGGGCTTTAGACCCATCTCTGACCTCACTCTGACCCCATGCCTGTTGTCCCTTGTCACTCAGCCTATGTGCCCCACAAGGGTGCAGGAAAATACTTGGAATGCTACCCCCATCATCTTCTTCTTCTTCCAATTGTCTTTTACTACGTAGCAAAATACCTGAAACCTAGTGAGGCACAGCAGCTACTGTTTGTAGATTCAGTGAGTGTTAGAAGGGACAGAACATGACTATCGCCATGTTACTTGTTCCAGTCTGCACTGGTTAATTGACTTGATTGGTTGGTTGGTTGGTTGGTTAGTTGGTTGGTTTAGTTTGGGGTTTTGCTTGTCAGCTTGACACAAGATAGAGTCATATATGAAGAGGGGCCACAACTGAGGAAACTCCTCCATCATATTAGCCTGCAGGCATGTCTATGGGATATTTCTTAATTAGTGATGCAGGAGGCCCAGGATACTGGGTGCTACCACCCCTGAGTAGGTAGTCCTGGGTTGTATAAGAAAGTATGTTTGGTAAGCTATGAGGACCAAACCAGTAAACAGCCTTCCTCCATGTTTCTGTATAAGTCCCTGCCTTTAGGTTCCTGCCTCCAGATTCCTGCCCTGACTTTCCTTCGTGATTGACTGTTAGCTGAAACAACAGCTTTCTTCCTCAAGTGGCTTTTGGCTGAGGTGTCTTATCACAGCAGCAGAAAGCCAAGTAGGCCAGGGTTCCTTACAAGTAATATGGAATGGTTAAAGAGACTGGTCCTAGGATCTGGGATCACTCAAAGCTATTTTCTGGCAGTTGATGCTAGCTGTCATCTGGAACTACACTGGAGCTAGGCTCCAAACGTGTACTCTTGAGCTCTCTGAGTGGCCTGGGATTCCCCACATTATAGGCATGTCATTCAACTGTGTCTCAAAGCTCCAATCTATCACAAGAGAACGGCATGGAAACTCTATCTCCTTTTACAATGAGGCTCTGTGACTCTTGTGGTGTTGCTTTAACTATGGCCCCCAGCCCTTGAGATGACAGGAAGGTAAAAGTCACCTTTTCAGAGAATACGCAGGGCAGATCACAGTTCTTTCAATGATAGTATCTTTCTGTAGTGTGCATGCCCATCCTTATACCACCAGCCTCCTGCCCCACTTCCTCAGCCCCCATTGACTCTGACTGTCTTTCCACAGAGTGTCTCTTTGGCTTCGTTCTCCACAGAAGCTCTTCCAGAGAGTCTTGAGAGACTAGGATGCAAATGACCTCCAGCCTTGCCAGGAGATGCTACTGCTGTTTTACATCCCGTATTCCCTCCAAGTATCCTCAGAGGCACTGAGAACCTTTCAGATTTGCAACTCTAGGGATCCTGAGAACAGCTTTGTCCATTTTACCCTAGGAAAGTTCATCTCAAAGCAAAGCCACAGCATTGGCTGTTATGGGCTTGGCTCAACAGTAGATTATGATGACAATATGTCTAAAAGACCATTTTAAATTATCTGCTTTTATCCTTTAAGATATACCAATGAATTAAACACACTGAGTGCTACTTAAGTGTTTGCTGTATACATAGTTTTGATACCAGTAACTGAGCCTTTCACTATACATAACATTAGCTAGTGGAGGCTTAGTCCATGTTTTTTGAGTCTAAGGGCTTTAGACTAAATATAATTCAAATATGAATCCTGACTCATAACTCACATTCATCTATGCATTGATTAAACTAGGGACCTTTCTATGATCATTCTGTAAACTTGAACACATATTTCTAGGCTATAGTCCTAGTTAAAATTTTGGCTCTGGTGCCCACTCAGGGATGGAGATTTTGTCTTTCTTGCATATATACCTATTCCCTTGGATTTCTGCTCTGCCTATCTGCCAAGCAGTTGCTTCATGTTAAAACCCACGCCCAGTCCTAGGCATCAGTAGCCCAGTGGTCATCAAGGGGTTGCCTGGACATTATGACACAGACATTCTCCTTCCTATGGTTCTTTGCTGTAGCTATTTCAAGCACACAAGGCAGATTCTCCCTTCTCTGGCCTCCTCTCTCCTTACTCTTTGCCCAGATTTCCACCACAGCTACATAACAAAGCCAGCCCAGAGATCTTTCATCTGGAACTGCAAGGACATGCGCCTGTTGTCTTTTGAACTTTGGAGGTCTGGGCTGAGCTCAGCTGAGGTTGAGTCTGTGTCTAATCTGGATACACCTCTTTGCTACAGAGCTTTCCAAAACATGCTGTGTTCACAGTGATGTGGGGAGGTGAAGACCAAAAACACATGCTCATATTAAACGTCTGCTGGCATCACGTCTATTCACATAGTGATGGCCCAAGCAAGTCACTGTCCCAGTTGCCAACTCAAGTTGTATTCCGAGGGATTTCTGGAGGATCTGGGGAGAGTACATGAGTATTTCCTCAACAGTAATCTCATCTATCACACCCAGTGGTCTTCTACAAGTGTCTCTGGACCTTTGATACGATGTTCCCTCTAGTGGCATAGCATCATCTTGGGTGTCGAACAACCCTGCTCTCCGACTAACTCATCTTTTGAGATTCCAGCTCATGGAATCCCTCCTCTGGGAGATCATCTCTGCTAACACACTTAGTAGTGAACCATTCCTTGCCTTTCCTCTCAATGTGGACCCCACAGGACTGAACAACAATACCAATTTTTTTTTTTTACCTACCCTGTTACTCCATGAATATCTAGCTGTGTTTTAACTCTTATTTCTGCCACATACTGCACAGAGCCTGGAGAAATGGAAGAGCAAACACATGCTGTTGTATTTGTGGTGCTAGATGGGGGGTTGGGCCCTTCCATACTGGCATCTCCAGGGAACTTTGCCATTTCCAAGCAGGCAGGCTATTTGGAACAAGCCATATGAGCCATCTGAGTGCATCTGACTGTGCCATCTGCTTTGGGGGCAAGTCAAGACTGAGAAATCAGTGCCGACCATGTAGCAGGCAGGATGGCAGCCGGCTCTCTCATCTGCCGTTTTGCCTTTTGTCTTCCCTGTTTGTCGTGCATAAGGGGAAGATCTGCTTTGTTACCAGCCTACTCCCCACAAGTAATTTGGGGGTCCTACAACCGGTGGATATGGGCTCCTTTACAGGCTTTGCCCCTGGTGGTGCTCTGCGCATTTGTGGTCGCGGGCCGTGGACCACCAGGCTGTGTGCATCTGCTCAAAGACACAGCATGCGTAGCTGCCACTCAACCCTCTTTTCCAGGGACAAAAGTGAGAATGGAAAGGACAGGCTTGCTGACTGCTTTCAACCTGCGCCAGACTTCAGTTCCTTCCAAACGCGCCTAGAAATGGGGATGTATATGTTTGCGGGGTGGTACCGTAAAGTCACAGCTGTTCCTCATTTAGAGAAACCCAAGAGCTTTCAGTGTGAGCCATCATTCTGAGGGTAACTCAATTATCTGGGTTTGGCGGTTCAATATGGTGCTCTTAGATATAATGGGCCATCTTCTCAGCTCTCTGAAGCCCATGTATGGTTTCCTGAGCCAGCCTTCATGGAAAGAAGGGAGGGAGAGAGAGAATCAGGACTCTCTTCCAAATCAATACACAGAACCTGAGAGATGGCAGATGTGGCTGAGCCCCAAAGCCTCCTGTCTCTTCTTATGCCATCTCTAATCCCACAAGCATGCAGACATTCAGATGACACGCAGCAGTTCAGGGACATCTCTCCACGCCAGGTGAAATGGCTGGAAACTTGTAAAGATTGACTATCATACCATTGACTCGAATTGAGAATTTCAAATTAGCCGAATCCATGCAGTTATCTCATATAAAGGTGACCCAAACTAATCATCTGGCCATCATTTCATTTAAGAGAGAGCCACAGTATGAAAGATACTGAGATGATAGGGTAAAGATGCTTGCTGCCAAGTCTGAGGACCTGAGTTCATATCTCTTGTACTTCATATGGTTGAGAAAAGAAAACCAACTCCTGCAAGTTGTTCTCTGACCTCTACACATGGGGCCCAAAAACCTCACACACAATTAGTAAACAAAATATAAAATTAAAGGAAAAGAATATAGGGGACTGCAGCATATAGCTCTGTGCTAGATACAGTGTACATTGGGTACCCCATGGTTTCAGTGTCTCAATGACCTGTGGTCCAGTGTCTGCTCGGTGACATCCCCCTCCATGTAGTGGCATGCCTATCCTATTCTCTGGTGGCCCAGGGTCCTAGGTTTGCTCATTCAGGTCTTAGGGGCTGTGTCTCTTACTGGCATTGATGACAAGAACGGAAGAGGTCAAGTTGTAGGGTTGGATTGAGATAACTAAGTAGGCAAGTGTAGATGTCAGACTTCAACATGCAGAAACTCAGAACAGAGATACCATCAGTCTTTGTTTATCTCAAATTAGACTCAAAAGCTTCCTTTGAGTATCTTTGCATTGCCAGCTTCTCGGCTGATGGCTTCATCTCCGAGTACCTCATAATATGTGCTATCATGAGTGAAACAACAATGCCTTTGAGTTTGGCTGTGAGGCTTAGGGGTATGGATCTGGAGTGACCTACATAGCATCGGGTGGGTGGCCCAGCTCTGATGAGTGTTTAATGTCTGGACTCTCCTCAGGGCCTTTCTCGCCTGACCTCATGGTGTGAACTTCTCTCAGCCAGCACCTGAGCCCACCGTGTTTTCCTCTTCTTCCAAATCAGCAGAAATAGTGAATACTAGAAGAATATCTTTCTAACTTTTATTTTTCACAACTTTTCTCTCCCAGGAGGGCTTTCACAGCTCAACTGAAGTTTTTCTTTTATGTTCAGAGTAGAAGCTTGTATTCTCTTTTCTCCTGAGCATCTTGCACATTTCTAAAAGAATAGCTTTTTCTTGATGGTTCCTTCATGAAATACCAGTGACTGAAACACTGAGCAGTGTCTCCCACTGGTTCACCATCGACAACAAGAAGACGTACTTAACTCGTGAACTTTTCATTCTTAAACAAGAGAGACTCAGCCATTCCTGGTAGCGTGGACGCTAAGAGAGCTGAAGTCCCTGTGCCGGATTGTCAGGGCTGCTGAACCTTGAGACCACTGTGGTTTGGTGTCCTGACCATTTAGAAAGTGATGCTTCTAAGTGTACCATCCTGGGGGCACTCGAGTCATTGTCCTGGAAACCTGAGCCAGAGCACCAGTGATGATGAGCTACCTGCTATGGACATATTAACTCCCCATGACTCTGCTGGGTTTTGAGAGACAAGCATCTGATTCCTCATTAAAGCATAGCCGACAAACAGTCCCTCTTTGCTAAGCATGGCTGGAGCTGTGTGTGGCAAGGGCCTCCGTAGGTTATTTCCCTTCTAGGGGCACAGTGTGTACAAGCACAGCAAACACCCTCCTTTGATCTCCAGGTAATGCATTCTTTCCTCACAGTCTCAAGGGCTGTTGCTAATGGGCTATCTTTCCCGTTATTTCTCTCTCATGAATTTTCACCAAATACAGGTAGATGCACTCTACATGTACAGGGCAGTCTTCTCAGTTTCCTTTCAGTTCAGCCAGAAAAGGCGCAGAGAAGAACCTCTAATGTGTGCTATGTGTGGAACCCCTTCTGTGTTCCTGACCGACAAAGAGAAGTGTCTTTCAGCCCAAGAGCCATGCATGGTCAAACAATTAGTTCTATCAGCCTGGAAAACTAAGACACCACCCTTCAGAAAGTGACCAGCTCCGGGCACCTGACAGAGCTCTAAGCCTTCGGAACACTCTTCTCCTACTCTCACAGGGGCTGAGTTTTTGAGATGGCAGGACAACTCTACTGCTCTGACGTAAAAACTTAAGGCAGAAACCAAGCACTTTGGTCTAGCTGGGAGGGTGGAGGGACTGAATGCCATGGTTCCATGTTTTATGTATTAAGGGCTCCAACCCATATGTCTAAATGTCCTAAAGGAGCTTCCTCTTGCTGTAGTCCAGGGTCAGTCAGCAAAGATCTGCTTCAGTTGCCTAGCACTCTCCATCCTTCATCTTTGCGCAGGGCAGGGTACTCCTGTCCTCCCCTGCATCAGCACCAGCCTGTCCTCCAAAAGAGTTCTTGTGTGCGTGACAGACATGTTCCTGTTAATTTAAGGGTAGTATCTAATAAATGCTTATTATTAGCTCTATAATTATTACAACTGTATTTTCCAACCCATTATCAATCAATAAAAACAGACACCTGCTGTATTTTAAAATAGCCTTGCTTCACCTGGGCCAGGGCAGATACTAATCCCCTAAATTACCTTCCGTTTCTCCCTGCCTTGAATCCCACACCATCTGCTTCTAGTAATTTCCTTCAAGCTACCTCCCATCCATAATCCCAAATACTTGCTAAAGTTTTTATCTAGGTTGCACCCTTCATCCATGCGAGCTGGCCATGTGCTTCCTCCTCCACCTAACCCATAGTGGCAGCCTCCTTCCTTCATCTCTTCCTCTGCGGTCTCTTCCCCCTTTCCAAGATCCTTCACTCCCCAAGCCCAGGAATCAGGATCATTGCCACATCTACCTTCCTGCAACCCTGCTCAGGTATCTGCTCTTTACTGGTCAAACAAGTCAAACAGAGTGGTAAGGTTACACAGGATCAAGGTAGCAAAGCAGACCTTGGGAACCAGTAATTAGCATCAAAATACACCAGACCAACCTCCAACTCAAACATCTCAGCATGAGCCTTGTGCATGCTTATTTTTCTGTAAAGGATTGGCTTCAATTTTTCCTAGAATCGAATGAATGTTTCCTTGTTACAGAAAGATGAGATGCAGTAGCAGGTGAGGTCATGACTTCATGCAGGGAAAGTTTTCTGTTAAAATTCTAACTTATGCCTCATATATAACACAAGGATCTGCTCAAGGCGAGGCTGGCCTTGCTGTGTTTGTTTGTTTGTTTGTTTACCTGTGCTGGGGAGAGTTCCTTCCCCAAGCACGCTGCTCACATGCACACTGAGCTTTCCTCCCCAAAGCCAAACCATGAATGCTTAGATTGAAACCTGTGCCTCATCTTTGATGCAGCTGCTATGACATGTGAACTTGCAGGTGCGTGCAAGGAAGTGCAAGGCAACAGTAGGCCCAACCAGGTGCAGGTGCACCAGCCTGCCATTTGTTTGTTGTTGTTGTTGTTTTTCACCTCAGTTCCCCATACACATTTCTTCTCTAACAAGGGCCTGGAAAATGCCTATAGTTGGAGGTAGTGAGCATACACCATTTTCCTCTCACTTTTTCTTCACAGTTGACTTCTGAACAGAGGACAAGCATTGTCTGACATTATAGCATTTCTCTCCAAGACTTTCTCTTGACTTTCCCTGTGTCTCATCTTGCTGCATTCTCACAGAGGTTGACACCGTCTCCAACTTTGTCTGATGTCCAGAGAGGAGGGCCTGAGTCAGGTGGAGGCTGAGAGCTAATGACCTCTTTTGAATATACAAGAGGCCCCGCAGTCCACAAGAACAGTGCATTCTCTGTGGCAGCAAATGCGAGTCAGCTTCTTCCTCCGATGGCAGGTGAGGGCGGAAGTGGGCAGGAAGAGAGCCAATAACTTGGAAAGGCTGAAAGAGCCCATTCCAGAAAGCTAGGTCTCTTTAATGATGCCAGGAAAGGCTGCCTGCCAGAAATCCACACTAAGAACAGCCACAGGATGGTCACTGAGGCAAAAACCTACCGAAGAACAGACAGACACACCCTCTCTGTCCTCACCAGACCTCTTAGACCTAGAATTTGACTTGATTTACTCACTCCAAGTGTGGGAGAAGGGTACCCAGAGTGCTCAGGGACAGACAGGGGCCAGGAAACAGGACAGGATGGAGGTCTGTCATCTATGGAGGCTGCCAAAGCAGGGCACAAAGGAGCCAAGTATTAAAGTCTGGTGGGAGGAGCTTGTCAAAATGAAATTCTCAAATTTCAAATTCTCTCTCTCTCTCTCTCTCTCTCTCTCTCTCTCTCTCTCTCTCTCTCTCTGTGTGTGTGTGTGTGTGTATGTGTGTGTGTATGAGAGAATGTATATATGATAAGGTAAAAATCACATACATATAACAATTGGACTTAACTTTTTTAATTTATTTTTTATGGTTCTGGACCTTTATTCTTTAAAAAATTTTTTTTATTGTGTTCCTTTTTAAAACATATACATTTACATTTATATTATTACACATGAATAAAATAAACTACATACAGCAGGAAGAACCGTGGGACAATCAGGAATTATATAAATGTTACATTCATCGTGATTTGGCTATTTGTGGACTTAACGTTTTAATGCAACAACTTCCGGGATGGCAAAACTCATTCAGGAGAGAATGTGAGCGTGTTGATTTTATATAGTCTGAAATAAAAGAACCGTGGGGAAGAGATAGCTAAGGTTGATACAAAGCTGGGTAATTTTCTAGGGTGATAAAAGTGTAACTTTAAGATTCTTTCTAACAACATCTCTTTGTCAGACTGCAAGCTCACTGTTAACTTTAACAGAGTAGAAAACACGTAGGCCCCAATCAATAGTAAATAATAAATCAGAGTCAGGTCCCCTTAAGGAGGTCCCCATAGTAAATTCTTTAAACATTATGGGGACACGGACTCTACCATAACTATTCAGCTCAGCCGCTGTAGCAAAGCAAAAGCACAACACTAGACATTAAACTGAGTGCCTGTGTTTAAATAAAACTTTATAAAATTCTAGTGGTTGTCTAGATTTGACCTCAGGTCTATAGAGTCCTGGTGTATCATGACTTTTGAGGGTCATTGAATCATCTTTCAATGCATTTTCTTTTTTTTTTTTTTTTTTGTGCAACTCAGAAAAAGAAGCTTTATTGCTTGCCAGGAGGGACAAGGGTCAAGTATAGGGTGAAGTGTCTAGGGACAGTAGATGGGCTCTTTCTGTGTATCTGTGTCCACGCGGGAGCATTCTAAGCCTGAGCAGAGCCGAGCAGCCTTAATTCTTGCTGCGCAGGACCTGCTCGTGGGTGGAGACCACCTTGCCATCATGCACATCCATGACTTTGGTGCGGATTTGGCGGTTGGTGGAGGTCATTGGCATCTTCACCCTCCAGCAGACGGCGGTAGGTGGAGATCTCCTGCTCCCAGTGAGTCTTCACGTCCAGCAGGATCTTGTACTCCTGGTTCTGCTGCTCCATCTCACAGCGCAGCTGAGCCAGCTGCTCCTCCACACTGCTGATCATCTCCTGGATCTGGGCCAGCTGCATGCAGTAGCGGCCTTTGGTCTCCTCCAGGTTATTCTCCAGGGATGCTTCAATGCATTTTCATAATGGCCGTAAAGAAACAAACAGCAAACGTAAATATGCTGGGATGTGAACTCAGACATTGTGTTCTAGAAGTTAGAAGCAAGAAAAAAAAACATCCTGAATTGCCACTCTTGGTGGGCTAGGATTAGAGATGGGGGAAGTAGAGAGTTGGACCACAGAGTCACCATCGTTCCTAAGTGTGCCTGCCTGGTATGCCTGGGCAGGACAGTGAGGCAGACCTGGTTCTACACTGCTGAGAGGACTGAGCTACTCTTCTTCCACTTTAGTTCTCCTGCTCCAGGGATAATAAGGCTTCAGCCAACAAGGGTAGGTAGGGGGAAAGTGCTGTGACAATTGAAGGAGCTATTTCCAATTTCCAAGTTCTCTTCAAATGGTACCTTTCAACTACAAAATAACCCTTATACCATTTTTTAATCAATCAAAGCCGAACTGAGGTCCTAGGGTTCCAGATGAATCCACAACATTGGTTGGAAAGGCCTGTGATGAGACCCAGAGGCATGCTGGGTAGTCTTGATCAATTCCTTCCCAGCTGAGGTCTGTGGTCCTTGCAGCTTTGTTCTAAAATGCCTCAGTCTCCTCCTCCATGTCCAGGTGGGTTTAGTTTTGCGCAATTCCTATTAAGAATCTCCTCACCCTTAGCCTAGCAGCAATTAATAAAGAAGGAGAGGTCTGGGGACAATCACCTTATAAACTAGGACACAGGTAATGTACTTAGAGGAATCTGCCTGAGTGGGCAGGCACATCTGCATTTCAACAATGGATGTGCTAATTAACAAGAGGTCCCACCTATTCATTACAGTACTGCAGTTCTCTGAGAAACATTGCGGCTCCATTCACCGAGGCCCAGGTCAGCACTGCCTTGTGTTCACTCACAGCCACTGTCCAAGATGCTATCTATTATTGGACTTTTCTCCTAATTGGAACAACTTATCTCCTGCAGAGCAAGGGAATCCATCTTTCCACCCAACTCCTACCCTCATCAGCCAGGCTTCATAGTTCCAAGAAGCAGTCTCTGCTTTACTCCCTTTGCACCCGAGGCAGGGAGAGGTCACTATAACGTGCTATATTCTCACCTTTTCCCATCACCGCAGCTCAAAAGCTGACTCATACTGCCCAGTAAGACAGTAAGACAGACTGCTACGATTTACTCGAGGACAATTATGTATCTCTAGATTGTTTGCAGTCGTAATGCCCAGAGGATAACAATGCAAATGCTATGGGCTGCTCTCTGTCTCTGGCCAGATTCAGTCAAGAACCACTGCTTTAGGATCCTGAATGAGGACCTGCCAAGGACAGGTCAGCTTGTGGAGATCCTGAGCGGGAGTGGAGTTAGGGCAGGTCTGAGGGCCATGCCAAGTGGAAATGTTTAGCCTGGGAAGTTGGCTTCCCTCTCGTGCATCACATACTATGCACCCAGGAACGTATTGGCTTATTTTGCAGCAGCTCCTGGCATTTGGAAAGTACCTGGGCACAAGGCTTTGGTCTTCCAAACACGGAAATGATGGAGGAGGGATTACTTCAAAACCACAATTGTCACATCAAAAGAGGATAAGGGAGAATTTACTCTGGAGCCAACTATGAGGGATGGTGTCCCAAGAACACAGCTTTGTGTTACCCCAAAGTCCATGTTCCAATGTGGTGACAGTTTGAGAGGGTTTTGGTTTGTTTGTTTGGTATTTTGGTTTTTTTTTTTTTTTTTTTTTTTGGTAACAGGACAGATAAATACATTAGTAGAAACATTAGGTAGGCAGTAAAAAGCAAAGAAATTTAGCTATCGACCTCAGTTGTCATCTGATGACACTTCTGGCCTTTGGGTCAGTGGAAACTAGGGTTTTGTTAAGTTAATATATTCCAAAAGGGTTTTGTATGTTATTCCTAGGATGTTAGGTCTGACACAAAGTTGGAGAAGGAAAGGCTATTCATGGGGCTAGTTAAATTGTAACTAGGCTTTGGACTTGCAACATCCCAGTCTCTCTGCAGTTCTAATCAGTAATCAGCCTTGCAAAGAAGGTGAAGGTACAATATTTTTTTCTGGGAACTCCTGTTCCTAGAGGTCAGGCCAGGCACACTGTATATGACCCTCAGAACTTCTTACCTTGACAGCGTCTGTTACTACTGGGAGTAGTCTCTAGCTTAGCAAGGCTCTGTGTATTTTGTGGTTAAAGATGTTTTAGACACTCTTTTTAAGCTTTGACATAAAGAATTTATTTCACATAATCAAAAGAAGCTAATAAGTAAGTTATTTGTACTAGGAAGAATAATTCTACCCCCATCACATCCAAATTCTCAGAACCCATGAATATATTTAGCTGGCATGCACTGATGTACATTTTTGCATATTTATGAGGTGTAATGTGATATTTAATTCATGTGCGCACGTGGTCAACTTGTAATAGTTAGCATATCCATTCCCTTAAACTCTTATGAAATCTTTATGGATACGTTGTAAAGAAACTCTATATCCATTACACACAAGACAGCAGTACCGATTATTTCTGTACCCTTGTGACAACCATATGATTCTGTGCCAAACTGCCATGGCTACACTCATGTTAGATTTAGGCCCACCTTGATAGGTTCTCTGGAATTGGTTAGTAAACCTCTTCCTGTCCCACAGTCTTCCATGACCCCTTCCTGAGCTATCTCCTGAGGCCCTTCATAGGCTGCAGGCATGTCTTTAGGTTTTAGGGTAGAAGGGAAGTGCCAAGAGTCTTCTAGACCCTTGTCTGATATGAATCAAGTGCACGGTTCCATTTTAACGTCCTCAGCATGAGAGAGAATGGAAGAGACATTTCACCTTCCCCTTTGCCTACCATCACTGTCACTGTGGCCTCCAGGTAAACATGTGTCTTTCCAAGGCTGTACGTCTAAGGAATTTTCCTCATGTGGCCTCCTACTAGTTGATAGGTATCTAAAAAAAATAATGGAGGCCCCTCAGCACCTTCCTTGTCCTGATCTGATTATTCTGAGAAGATGTCTGGCTCACCCGATGAGGTCTGGAACTGGATGTCTGAGGAAGAGCCATGGGCCCCTGATGGAGTTCTCAGAGGCCCCGATGAGCTGCTGACTGAGTCAGGGTGTTTCACAGGAAGGAAGCATGGCTGTTACTCAGCTGTTTGCAAACAAGAGAGTTGCATTTCTCAGAATTTTTTTTTCTCTTCTGAAGAAAGATGTTCCATAGGTGTTATTCCTCCAGACCAGATGCACAAAGGTCTCTTGCGGGAGATTACCATAGTCTGGAATGTTCCAGTGTCTTCCTGTCTCATCAGGACTGGCTCTTTGGGGAGGCTGGGTAGGTGTGTCGGCATCTGTGTGTTTAACCTTCCGGTGCAATGAGGTGAGGTTCAGGTATAGCACCTGGCTGCTCGCACCGTAAATGTGAAGATGGCATCTTGCACACTTAGGCATAGTTTCCTGTGGCCAGTTTGATCTGATAGAAATTCTGAAGGGCCTAAAGCACAGTAGGATCTGCTGACTGCAGCATGCCACAGTCTCCTGAGGCCGTGTCCTAGGGCGGGGCTTGGAAGATTCAGAAGACTCCATGCACAAAGTGACTTTACTTACTATCCTACCTCCATCAAACCTGAGAATTCCAGGTCACCCGGCCCCAGAGCCTGACTGCCAGGTCAGATGATGCCACTTCACCCTATGTTTTCCAAAAACAGAATGAAAGCTTGTTGAGGCAACATGGAGCAGCAAGAAGCCTCAATCTCAGGGCTAAGTCACCATCCCCTCCTCTTCTCCCATGCCTCTGCTCAGACACCTTCTCTTCCAGGTACTCTCCCCTGCCTTAGCCTGTGCTGAGTGTTCCAGAGATGTGTCAGCTCAACAGTGACACTTGGATAATAGTGGCTACTTTAACACTTGACTCATTACGTTGGGTGTAGTGGTGCATGCCTTTGAACCCAGGAAGCAGAGGCAGGTGGATCTCTGTGAGTCCGACGTCAGCATGGTCTACATAGTGAGATCCAGGCCAGCCAGTGCTACATAGTACAGCAAAAACAAAACAAACGGAAAACACCCACTTGACTCATTAACCCCCAACACAGACCTTAAGCTAGAAGAAGGGAGAGAGGCTCTTTTCACTGGGGCTGGGTGTTGCTTGCAGGAGTGAGAGCCAAGCTGGCTCGCCCACATTTCCTTATGCTACCTAGAGATTGAGGGGTAGGAGTTAGGATATTGGAGACCCTGGTTGCCTCATACAGAGCACAGAGGGCTGTGATTTGAACATAACCAGACTGTCCTTTTTAGCACAGCCAATGATCCCCCAGGGTAATCCAGCAGTTCAGATTTCTCCATCCGAGCTGGTAAACCCAGAGCTGAGCTGATTAGCCTCAACAACTTAATACTTAGGAGGAAAGGATGTGTTTCCGGGTGCCGTGGCAAAAAGGCAGTCCTATATGAATTCTGACAGCCCATTAGCCAACAGCGAGGGGTTAAGTGGGAAGTGCCCTGGCAAGAGTGTCTCTCCTTGTTTTGGCTGGTGCTGAGGGAGGCTGCTCCTGTCACAGTCGGGTTAAACTGTCTTTGATCCCCCTTCAGAGCTGACAGCTGCCAGAGTGCCTGCTGGGCAAGCTGGGTCTCTTCACACTCTCTGTGTCAGAGGTGGCCAACTGATGGGTCTTCTCTGCCTGGAATTTATGAAACCTGTCTCTGAGGTCTATCAGAGTATCTAGGAGGTATAGCCAACCTTTTACAACTCTCTTTGGAGAACTTTCTGGAAACTTAATGGATTTATGGAGCAGTTAGAGTCCTAGGGATGTCTAATTAGCTGGTAATCCAGAAAGGGAGAAAAATACTATGAACTGTTCTTTTTGAAAGAATTACTCATTAATAAATTTTTCTATGTAAAAATTGCCTCAAACTCCTGCCTCAGTATGATCTTAGTATCAAAGGTCAGCCCTTAATGAATAAGAAAAACACAAGGCATTATCAAAGCAAAGTTCTCCAACCACGGAAATGTGATGTGAGACCATGACCCTTCCTTTGTGAGTCATGTCTTCCTCATTTGAATTTCCACACCGAGCTGGAAGGGACTCAGGAGGTTTTTCTAGGTTCATATTACTCTTGTTCTCAATCTTGGCAGCTCATGACTGTCACCAGGGAGTGTCTACAGGAGCCTGCCCTCCACTGTCCATGCCATCCCTCCAAACCCAGCCTCCCTTACTCATTGGTGAGATAATAGCCAGGGTGGTTTTCAGTGCTGGTGACGGTGATGTGTGTTGTGGGAGAAAAAGCTGATTTGGTCCAGCTGGTTGTTTTGTAGGTGAGGATACAGTGGAGGCCTGAGAACAGTAGGATTCCTATATGGTATACCCCAGGGCATGGGGAGCAGGCGGAGCAACAGAGGACATTGTCCAGCACTCTACTAAGCAGAGCTAGGAGTCCTATCCCCTTCTGACATGCAGACATCTACACTAAGAGAAAAGTACCTCCTGTCCAAAAGTGCCGTCTATGAGCCTGTCATCCCCTCATGCACACCCACAGTCTCTGCTAGCGAGTTATGCTCAGAAGCAGGAGGTGGCGTTTGATTTGCTGGCGTTGGCAGTGGCATGAAGTAGCCAGCTCTGGCTCCCTCTGAGCTTATAAAGCAGGGCTACTCAAGCCCCCTTGTCGCTGCATCTCCTGATTGAGGAACTCAAAACAGAAAAAAAAATGTGCCATGGGTGAGTGAGTGAAGAAAAACACTTGAAGAGCTTATGCGCAGGCTTAAGCTTAAGCCATGTATGTCATATAATGAGATCATTTCTATGCCTAACTAGCTCATCTGCCCTACATTTTAATTGAGTCAGCACAAAAAAAAAATAATTTTGATGGTTAGCCAAGGCTTCGCTGATGCTAAACGTTATGTGTATTCACATTAAGAAAAGAAAAAGAGGAGGAAATGGGGCTTTTGATTCTCTTCCTAATTCACAATAAGCCATCTACGGTGTTAATTGTTTATAATAATCTAACAGCGTAATTACTCCCCTGTAAGCTTCCCTGAACAGCAAAGCCAGAGAAGAATCTCAAATCTGTTGAGCTGTTTGAAAGGAAGTCTGGCTCCAGCTCTGGTCAGGTGGGAGAGCTTTAGGACCATGCTTAGCCACAGACACTAGTCTTGTCTTTGAAGGGGGACAGTGTCTTTATCTTGCTGAGTTAGGAGAGCGGACGCACAGTATTTGATCTCTAATGATATCTTCTTGGCCAGAAGTAGTCATTTGACCTCAACCTATCTCTAAGGGGGGCATGGCAATCTATGCTCGCTGCCCTCAGCTCCTGTACACACTGAGGCTGTTCTGATGCCATCCCATCAGCCTACCCTGGAAACACATCCCGGAATTTACAAGTGTGTGTTGGAAATTAGCTTATGGGGATTTATCTCCTTTCTCAATACTTCTTTCCTTTCTTCTTTTACTTACTCATTTACCAGTAGATAAAGGCTAGGTTCTTCTCTCTGCCCTAAGCCTGAGGGTTGCCGCTGCCTTCCTGGCCTTGGCATCATGGCAGGAAGGTCAAGGTGAGCATGGGAGGCAAGCAGAGAGAGCCCAGAGGAGGAAGTTACTAGATAAACAGAACATTCTACTTGGCGGTGAGCACTGCACGAAGTAAAACTGGCTGACTTGATCACCATACCTAAGGAATTTGAGAGGGAGGCAGGCCAAGAACAGCTCTCAAAGGGGCTGAGGATGGCTGCGAGAGTCCTTCACACAGTTTTCCACAGTGAGAAGAGAGGATGTGCTATTAAAGCGAGAGAAAATGGCATCACATCTGTAGTAGTGCACAAAGAGATCAACAACTCTTCCCCAATAAGGACAATAAGGCCAAGAGAGCTCATCAGAATTAACTACTTCAGAGCTCTGGAAACTGAAAGCAAATAGCATAATGAGCAAGTATTGTGATGAACGATTCTCTGTCAACAAATTACACGGTGTCAATGATATAGAACTTTTAGTAAAAAACAAATTAGTAATTTTAGAAATGTCCCTCCAGAAAATCTGCGACTCATAAGATTTGATTTGCGAATCTCATCAATTAGTTAAAGAAAAAAGACACGTCATCACTCTTTCACGTCTTTCTTGGGATATGCAAAGGAAAATTAACCCTTCTGTGGGATGAGCATTGTCCAGATTCCAGAGTCACAGTAAAGCCATGGGCCAATACCTGTCATGAACATGAAGGCAGAGGTTTTACACAAAACACTAACAAGTCCTGCAACTGAGGAGCTGGCCCAGTGGCACAGAGACATGGCTGCCCTTGCACAAGACTAGGATTTCTTTCCCAGCACTCAGGCCAGGTGACTCACAACCTTCTGTAAATCCCGCTCTGTGGGATCTGACACCCTCTTCTTCCCTTTAAGAGTACACACACATGTTCACACACACATACACACACACACACACACACACACACACACACACAGGATCATACATATGCATAAGTAAATAATAAAACAAATATGTTAAAAGTTTTTCAACAAGTCTTTTGCTGTTGTTTTGTTTTTGTTTTTCGAGACAGGAACTTGTCCTATAGACTAAGCCAGCCTTGACCTCAAAAGTCCACCTGCCTCTACCTCCCAAGTGATGAAATTAAAGATGTGTGCCACCACCACCACCACTGGACTTATAACACGTCTTCAAAGATTATGTACAATGCCCAAGCTTTTGTCCGAGGATCCAAAATTTGGGTTCACATGGAATAACCAGAATAATATGCTATCTTATAATAATGAACAAGATTAGAAAGGACAGAAACTCTATAGCTAATGTCCTAATCAATAATCAAAAATGAAGAGATTTTCCCGTCAGAAGATGGAGTAGGGTGGGAAATTCACTCTCATGGTCCTCTAAAATTATCATTTACTTTTTAATCTAATTTTTATTAATTCTCTGAGAACCTCACACACTATACTTTGAACATCTTTACCACTTCCTCCGGCGTCTCCCAGATCTACCCACCCTACCCATTCAACTTAGTGTCTGCACTTTGCAAAACCCTATCCAGCCCAGTTAGTGCTGACTTTGTGTGTAGCCTTGGGTGTGTGGCCATGCCCTGGAGAGGAGTTGCCCTATTAGGGGACTCACCTGTAAAGAAAAGAAAGCTAGCTCTCCCCTCCTCTGGCAGTTATCAGTTATCAACAGCACCTCAGCTAATGGGAAGACATTGTGCCCACCTTCCTGCCTCCTCGCTCGGAGTGTCTTCTGGCTTGAGCTTGTGCAAGCTTGTGCACACTGCACAAATGCCCTGAGTTCATATGTGAAACTGCCCTGTTGTGTCCAGAAAATATCATATGCTTGTAGTCACCCACCATCTCGCACAGTGCAAGACCCTTATGGTCTTCCATTCTGACATATCTGCTGTTTCTAATCGACATTTTTAAAAAGATAATAAACCACTAAAATAGGAAAGGAAAGTGAAAAAGAACTGCACTTATTCACAGTAACATGAAACAAAGTGTTCTTGTTTGGTTTCTTGCTTTGGTAAGTGCTGACTGAGAGCAACCTGGAGATGGAAGGATTTATTTTGTCATGCAGGTGACAGTCTATTAGCTGGCATCAAAGACAGAAAGGGCAGGAATTCAAGATAAAACCTGGAACAGAGAACATGGAGGAGCTGGGCTTTCTGGCTTGCTCCCAGGTTCCTTCTGCATCCCAGGCCTGCCTGTCTAGGGATGGTACCGCCCACCGTGGGCTGGCCCTTTCTACACCAATTAACAACTAAGAAAATGCCTGACAGATATACCACAGGCCAATCTAATAGAGGCAATAGATCCTCAACTACCAAGTGACTGTAGGTTTGGTGAAGTTGACAGCAGAAGCTAAAAATGACAAATGTAGACAAATCCACAGACTTAACACACCTCTTCTAAAACTAATCTGCAAACTGAGCAAAGTTGCAGAATCAAAGTAATATTTAAAAGTAAACTTTGTGGGTTTTTTTTATTAGCAATGAACAATCTGAGAGAGAAGTTAAGAAAACTATTGCATTCAAATGACATAAGATACTTAACTCTCTAGGACAAATTTAGCAAAAGAAGTACAAGACTTGAACATTGCAAACCATAAAAACATGACTTAGAAAAGATTAGGAGTATCTAATTCAATGGAGGAACAGTCATGGCTTATATATTAGAAGACTCAATATTATTATAAGTATGGCTCCTTGCAAATCCATCTCCAGATTCAATGCAATCCCTAGCAAAAATCCCAGCAGGTGTTTTTGCAGAAATTGACAAGAAGATTTTGAACATGATAGGGATCCAGAACAGGCCAAAATCATTTTTGAAATGGAAGGACAAAGTGAGAAGACAGATTTCATGATTGCAAAACTCGCCATCAATCTCCAGTGTTGGGAACAGTGGTACTCTAGTGCAAAGGTAAGAATACAAATAATAGGACAGTTAAGAGTCTTCAAATAGCCACCATGCTGTGATCCTTCTTTTTTACTATACAGGCCAAGTAAATGCAGTGTTTGTTTCCAACTGTGTGAGGATAACGAAGAATATGAAAAAAAAAAGCCACATACTTTTCTTTCACACACAAGATGAAGAATTTGAATGCAAATTACATAAAGAGTCCTTATAATTCAATAGCAGAGGGATAAGCAACCCAGATTGAAGAGAGGCTAAATATTTGAATAGATATTTTTTCAGAGTTAAGGTTCCCAGATGTTCAGTGAGAACTTGCCATGATAAACTCAACATCATCAATCATTAGAAAATGCAAATTTGAGCAAGAGTCAGCTACCAACCACTTCGGGATCCCAAAATGGATATAATAGTGGAAGACAGCTGATAGGAAGGAATGTAAGCAAGAATGTGAAGAAGCCATAGCCTTTATGCATCCTCTAGTTTAGAGAATGGGGGAAACACAATCTGGGAGCCACTTTACTTAGTCTTAAGTGGTAAGAGGTTGCCTATAATAGCATACCTGGATAATTATGAGATCTGAAAAAAATCAAATGCCTTTGTACCAACTTACACATGAGTATTATAATGGTAATTTTGATGATATGATAGTCTAAAAGTGGGAATAACTGGTGAGAGAATAAATAAAGTATAGTGGCCATGCTGTGGACTATTATTTAACACTTAAAAAGGGATAAATTACTCATGTGTAGTACAAGATGAATGAATCAGAAAACATTAAGCTATCTAAAATGAGTTTATCAAAAGAGAGTAGATATTGAATAAAATATCTATTTGAAATATCTAGAAATAAGACATCTACAGAATCAGAAAGCCTATCTGTCTTTTAAAAAAAATTTTGGCATGAAGGCATTGTTCTAAGACTGGATTATGATAACTGTACAACTCTATAAGCTTACTGAAAAGAATTGGTATGTACACTTAGCAATGGATGAATTCTGGAGTATGTAAACAGTGCGTAAATGATTCTCCACTGAAGTTGTTAAAATATATATATAAAGAGACCAAAATGTTTTGTAGGCTTTGAACTTTTTTAAACCTACTTTATTTGGAGTTCTTTAATGTTTGTACCTTCCTTCCAACTTACCTACCCTAGATAGGAGAGAAAAGAGGTTAATAGAAACAGAAATAGACTTTTTTAGACTCAGTTTCTTGGAGTGATTCCACTGACATAGTTGGCAGGATTCCTATAGACCCATTAAACAACAAACCAAGCAATTCAACAAAGTGACTGCAACCGCAGCCACTGGAACCTGGAACAGCAGCTGGAACCCAGAACCTCAAATCATTTGCTGGAGCAGTTCTCTCTAGGAGCTTCTTGAAGTGGAGTAACGAACAGCCAAAACCAAAAAGCCTTGCCTCTTCTTTTGGGCTCATATATATTTACATGTATACACACACACACACACACACACACACACACACACACACACACACACACACATCCCCAGAGAGTCCATACTAGGATGTTTATCAGTTGGCAAATAAGATGCCCCCACAAGAGGTGGCTCCTCTTCTAGTGGACAAACATCACCTGTTCTTTCACAAGTCTTTTTCTAGTGGAAAAACACCACACACCCTCACACAAGTCAGCTTCACATCCCACACTTGGGATAAAAACAAAAACATGCTTACATCCACCACAATGTCTGGTTCTTAAGCCCACACCAATGGAGTAGCAGGGGCCTGGGTTCTGGGGCCCCTGATAGTGGAAATGCCTGGCAGTCTGAGGGACCTGAGAGCCACTTCATTTGTATTTCTCCAAGCCTCACTATTTCTCCAGGCAGGAGAGAGGTGAGATATTGAGTAAAAAAGTGAAAGGCACAGTGGTTTGAGACTTTATGCTAAGGATGATGGGAAGTCATCCAAGCATCTGTAAAACAACCCAAGCTGGGTGTTGTAGAGGTACTCTGGTAAGGGGGAAACTGAGGGCAGGAAAGCTGGAGAGCAGAGGATCAGGCATGTTTCTGAGGGCTAATCTAGAAACAATGAGGAGAGGTAGGCAACACAAACCCTGACTGGGCCTCAATCTGTCTCTGACACTTGGCTGACTGGAAATAAACTCAGTTGGTCCTAAGATTTGTTTTCCAAGGGGGGCAAATGGCAATCAGTCCCCAGCACCATCCCTGTGCCCAGCTCTTTGTCTGTGTGTCACTGGCTGGCAAGTGTCTCCGTAGTCTACTTGCCAATACTTTTTTCAAATCCTGATTCTATATCTCCAAGAGCTGGTGTTAGGCAGAAGAGCCCTGTTTCACCCCTCACCCATGCTGATCCCTTCTCCTTCATCCCCCTCTAGTCCATGTATGGTCCTTGGTTGGTGCTTCAGTCTCCACAAACCCCTCTGGGCCTTGGGTAGTTGGCTATGTTGGTCTTCTTGTTAGATTCACCATTGTACCTAAAGTTCTGACTCCAGGTCTGATTCTTTCTCTTCCTAGATCTGTAGGGTTAGGCACTATCTAAGCGTCAGCTGCTGCTTGTGCAGCGTCAGATGGTAGTAGCTCCTTCATTGTACTTTGTCAGTTATTCCCCCGGGCTGGAGCAGAGTGAAGCCCAGCAAACATGGCTCTAACAACAACATCTTTGCTCAGGAGGAGGCAAGCATGGCCTATGGCATATCACCAGGAAGGAAAAAGGAAAGAAATCTGCCCTTCTGATGACAAAAGGTAAAGCAGAATCCTAGAATCAATTAAAATATGAAGCTCATTACTTTAATATGAGGAACCACTGGTAGCAAGTAAGAAGACAAAGTACGCCCTCTGTTTCTATGGGTTCTGTATGTATGGATCAAACAACAGCTCATAGAAAATATTAGAGAGCAATGCATCTGGACTAAATATGTACAGCTTTTTTTTTTACTATTTTTATTATTCATTCAATAATGTGACATAGGTATTTACATTTTTTTTACATTGTATCAGGAAGGTTAAGTAGTCAGGAAATGATTTAAAGTATGGAAGTGCGCAGAGTATATGCAAACATTGCCCATCCTAGTTTGCTTTCTGCTGCTATGATAAACAGCATGACCAAAAGCAACACGAAGAGGAAAGGGTTAATTGGCTTTTCTGTCCCAGTCACAGATCACCACTGAGGGAAGCTGGGGCAGGAATGCAAGGCAGGAAACTGGAGGCAGGGACTGAAGCAGAGGCCATGGAGGAGTGCTGCCTGCTGGATTGCTCTCCAGGGTTTGCTCACCTTGGCTTTTTGTACAATCTAGGATCACCTGCCCAAGGGTAATATGGTCCCTAGTGGGCTGGGCTCTCCAAAGTCAGTCATTAATGAGGCAAGTGCCTCCATAGACTAACCCACGGGCTGATTTCATGGAGGCATTTTTCAGTTGAAGTTCCCTCTCCTCAGATGACTTTAGCTTGTATCACATTGACCAAAAAGTATAACCAACAAACTATCCCTCTATATAATGAAGAATATAGGAACCTGTAGGCTTCATTAGCTTCTAGGAGCCCTGGAACTAACTGGATCCAACCATATATCCACACATGTACTCAACACACTTCTAGTGAGCACATGAAATGAACCAGTTCCCACACTCTGGGAACACAGAGGAGGGGCAACTCTATTGGCCTAGGTGGTGAAAGTAGTAACCCAAAGAGCCCCCCTCTCATGAAAGGGCGTGACTGGGTGCTAAAGGATTAGTAGCTGTGCCCTGGACTCCATTTGTCTCTCAGAGCCCTCCTTGTCTTTCCTAGGCAGGAGCTCCCCTCCTCAGCAGTGAGCACCTTTTGCAGTTTCCCTGCCAGCAGATTCCAGTTGCCACAGCCCACTAGAGCCAAGAAGGAGATGGATGCCCATTGGAAACCACCTCCTCAGCCCCACCAGGGCCTATAGTAATGCCTATGCCCCTGACTCTTCCCACACCCTGCTGTTTATCTCCACACAAATCTCTCTTTCACCTGCCTTATGTTCTGGGTCTTCATCTTGCACCCAGACAAAGGTTAAGAGGAACTATGAGGTGAACAAGCCAGTTGGAACTTAGGCCTGCAAGGCGTTGGCATGGGGGACTCCGGGTATCTAGGCTGGGCAAGTAGGCAGGCACCACAAAGGAAAGACCTTTGTGCTAGCCCCTTTCCTTGCAGAGCACCCACAGTCTGCTAGCTTGTTCAGTGCGGAAATTTCTGATTTTGTTTTATGTACAATAGCATCATTTGTGGATTGTCTTGCAGTGTTCTGGGTCATCTCTAAAATGAAAGCAGCTGGGGGAAAAAAAAGACAAGGAAGCTCCCTGCAGTGTCTTGGCTGTCTGGTCTCCCTCGCTGTGTATAATTGAGGCATTTTAACTTACTATTTACTCTTCACTGGGGTAGCAGACTCTCAGGGTAGGACATGTTATTTCTTTTGTGTCACTGTGCGCACGTCAAGCGGAGGCTCAGAAGTTGTTTTTAAATAATAAACTTCTGGCTATGGAGTGGATGCCTCGTCACCCAGCTGTACCTCGGCCCTTTAGTTCCAGTGAGGAACAGCGTGTCACTTTGTGAACTAGATCTTGGGCACCTCACTTGTTACAGCTTACTGTCTAATTGTCTTGGGTGCCACTCATTGACAGCCACTTTAAATCACGGCTCAAGAAAAGTGAGAGAATTCCATGTCACAGGTCGGGATGAACTTGGCTCCTTACATTTCGTAACACACAGCGGAAGGACACCAGCTCTCTGACCTCACTGTGAATGGAGAAGTGGCACCAGCTGATTATGCGACTCATCACAGGATGTGTGACTGAGCCCTGCCTGCGCCATGCGCTTGCTCTTCTCTGAGCTCTCAAGCGGAACATGAACACTTGACATGCCTAACTTGCAGGACACATTCTGCTTTCACTTTGTTTCAGTATCTTAAGTACTTCTTTGTCCTCAACATTTAGAATGTGGGAGACTTCCTATTTTAAAAGGATAAACACCTGTGAAGATTTGCCAGCATGTGCCCCCCATTTCTTGTTTGGCTACATCTCTGGAAGTTATATCGTGTCCTGTGTGGTTTGGAGCCAGCATTGGTGTTGCTGTGATCATAGCCCTCTCCCTCAACTTGTATCTCTCATTCAACCACTTCACTTATGCTGCCTGGTCCTGGATTACCCAGCAGGAACTAATGACTGATAGAAGAGCATTGTGTTTGCAAAGGTGTACACATGGCCCTATGGAGCCTCATGCAGGGCAGACAATAAGTCCTCTGCCAGTTATGTCTGAGGTTCACTTTGTGTTATATAAGTATTCTTCCTGGGTAACAAAATGTGAAAGATCACATATTTGTTCTAGGAGTCAATAAAGATTGCTTCCATGGAGTGGGGAGAGCACATCGTCATGGTGATTCTTATGTGCAGCCAATGGGGAGGATCCCTGAGGAGGCTAAGTCTTCTGGAGGCCAGTAATCCGGGATTTGAAGCATAGTCCAAGATCAAAAGCTTGTGCTCTGCCTGTGCCACCAGGGCAAAGGCCCATGATGGCTTTATGTTTAGTCTGCACCCTTCACAAAACTCTGCGTTGTGCCTGTCTGGCTGAAACTCATGAATGTCTATGAAAACGGGAGATAATTTCTGTGGAGGTCTTATGGCCTGATTGACACTGCTTTGGTAGTTTTAGGATATGGTTATGGCGTCATGTTTGAGGTGGTGAGGGGGTTGGGTGGTGGGAAGAAACCTTAGTGTAGTTCCACTGGCCAGAGAGAACTTTACTTACCCATCATGCCCTCACACAGGCAGTATAGATTTTTATCTTAAGTGAGAAATACACACAGCTGCAAGACAGCCACCCAGGCCTCTAAGAACAAATACACATTTCAAGGTTGAACTGTCTTCTGGGTACTAAACAGCTATTCCTATAGCCCACCTCTTAGCAGGGGCCATTGTAGGCCCAGGAGCACACTTCTATCAGAATCCCAGAACATGCTCTAACCCAGCCAAACAAAAAAACACGCACCTCTGGTGATGCTGTGGGAGAGTGTGGTGATTCTATTTATCAGATCCTCATCTGAAAGCCTGTGATTTCCATGAAGTTTCCATCTCATAAAAATTTAAACACCTGCTAAGTGAAAACAACACCTTTTTGCTGTCTCTGTGGCAAACATCTTCTGCAGGAATTTTCTCGCTTCTCAGAGGCGACATATTTCACAGGCGATTCCCCTGGCACAGACACTGCCAAAGCAGAAAGAGAGCCAGGTGAGGGGTGCCCTCCAGACGTCGTGGCAGCCACCTTCAGAGGCAGGGGTCTGAGAGGCTTCCGAAGCAAAGGGCTTGGGAATGCAAGTAGACTGATCCAACTCTAAGAGTGATGCTTAAGCCGGAAAGACGTGGTCTTTAAGGCTGTGGCAACAAATCTGCCAAGGGCCAGGGCAAGTACTTACTCAGTTGTCGGCGCCGCACCGTCCAGCGGAAATAAGACACCAACAACCAGACTTCTTCTTGAGATCTTTACTCAGGATTAAGCTCAGTGGGAATGGCCGCGAAGAAGAGAAGGGCCAAGCTTAAGTACAACTCAAGGGCCAATCAGCTCATGCCAGGTGTCACCTCCTCATAGGTCTGCGTCAGAGCAGGACTGCTCGTCATCAGATTACCAGTTACCCTTGCACAGCCTTTTGCCATATAAGGACTTGTTTATCTTAGAGAGCGCTCGCCGTCGGGATGGCAGAAGGCCTGCGCCATGTTAAGGCGTGGCACCTTGCAGCTCTCCACACACAGTGGGAACACAAGAAGATTGGGGAGAGCCAGTGGTTGGCAACAGCTGGGGGTCATCAGTCCTGTGCCAAGAGCTGGCCATTCATCCATCAAGCATTTTTGTACACCGACCAGTTTCCCCAGAGCTCATCAACTTTTAATATCAGTAGGACCCCCATACTAGAAACTAGGAATATGCCCCATGTCGTCCCCCCTCAGGCTGTCCTTGCCTCTGGCATGATGTGGGCTACAACCACCAATGGCTCTGAGTTCCCAGGGTGTCTCATGTTCTCTTAGGAGCTGTGCCATCTCCCCCATAACTCCCGATGTCCACGCACTGAAGCCCTACCTTTAAGTATTTTAGCAAATGGCGTTTGGTTGGAATAACAGTCTTGTTTTAATGTAATTTTCCTCAATGAAATCATGCTATCTTTTGCTGTGCTTCTAATCCAAGGTTATAATCCTTATAAAATAGGAAAACATGGGCACTGTTGCACACAGCAAAGGCATCACGGGAAGATGACAGCACAGACATTGTGGGAAACCACAAGAAGCTTCTTTATATCGCCCCGAGGAGGAGTCAATCTTGCCAATATCTTTACCTCTTTCTTATATTTTTGGTTGTGAGCCTAGCTTATAATGGCTGAGCCATCTCTCCAGCTCCTTTACTTCTTTCTTTAAGCCTTCAGAAACATAAGACAATACCTTTCTATTGTTTAAACCACTTTGTGGTAGTTTGTTATAGCAGCACTAGAAAATCAATCAAACACACAAACAAGCAAACAAACAAACAAAAACCCACCCCCACAATGGCTTCCTTTAGGAATGTAAATTACTGCCTTTGGAACCCTCTGCAAGTAAATTCACAGCTTCCTGGGTGGCCACCTGAGTCTGGGCACCTTTGTCTCAGTTTAGGATCAAATACCCATCTCCCCATGTGATCTTTCTGAAGAGAGTCTGAGAGAGGAATTAAATTTAATCCTTAATGTCACTTGTCCAGTCGCAACTCAGGTAGATTATAGAACTAGCCTAGGGCTACATAGTCATTAATTCCAGATTATCTCTAACAAATCAGTTAGAGTTCAATAATGCTCAGAAACTAATTAATCAGAGCCATCTCTCCCTGGACAGAGCTTTTGTCATCTTACTAAGTTTCTTGGTAAACCCGGGGTGCCAGAGAAACCAAGCCGCTAACTCCTGTGCAGCAATGGAGCTTCTAAGTGGGTGACCTGGGAGAGCAGTACCACTCTCATAGATGGGATGGAGATGGAGGAGGCTCACTGCAACCTTGCCCAGTCCCAGAGCTGAAGGGCACAGCAGAGTCCTAGCTAACTAGAGCTCTGTCTGCTTGTCCGCACATGTGTTCTCGTGTTTGTCCTCTGCTGCCAAGCTCCTCCAGCCTCCAGGAGGGGATCCATGCTCCTCACCCAGCTACTTGTCCGTTCCACCCTGCTGCTCTTATCTCCAAAGCCATCCTGTGCTTTTTACCTTGCCAGTCTCGAAGCTCACTCTAGCAGAGCATGCTGTCTTGTTTCCAGGACTTAGTTCTGGCTGATGTTTGTCTGCATCACTTCCCCTGCTTTCCCATTGAGATGTCATCTTTCATAGATCCCTGCCATTTCTTTTGTCCACCCCCAAGTGGACAAAGTGCAAGTGCTTGGTACACTTGTTTTCATGCTAGAGCAGCCAAGAGAGAAGCTTCATGGTGCATCTTTACCTCACAGACAGGCTTGGTTTGTGACTTTTGCCTCCATCTCTGTGCCTGCCAGTCAGCCCTGTGTGTATTTGAAAGCAATAACCCATTGCTTTCCCACACCCACAGAGATTCCTGTGAACATAGTTAGCTCAATGGGCATTCTACAGCTATAACGTCTTAGTGCAAATTATTTGTGCTTGTTAAAAATTTATAAGGACAAACGTATGAACGAAAAGAATGAAGAACTATATGGAAAAGATTGGAGACTTTTGCCTGCACATTTTACTGCCTTCGTGCCTTCAGGGGATTTAATATCCCCTAATGGTGACATATTACCATTCCCCTGTACAGTGATGCTCTGATGTAGAGGGAAATGGGGAGCTGAGTTTCATGTGACCCTCAGAACTCAAGCCTTCCCTTGGACTATAGAGAAGATGGTCATTTGGCCACCTTCTGCCTCACAATGACGCTCTAGGAAGGTTGCTCCAAGAGTGCATGGCAACATGAGTTGTCTTGAAAATTTGCAATACCCTCCAGCATATTAAAGGCTTGCCATTAAGAAACCTGACTTTAACTCAGCCTTTCCCAAATGGATACAGTGATTAAAAGAACAGTGAGTTTACATAACGCCCACTGTGAAGAGCAGAGTGTACCTTGCCATCCCGGTCATAGTGGCATCCCAACATGGATAATGGAGGAGATGGCCACACTGGAGCTCTGAGCCCCGCCATTCCTTGTTCTTGGGATAAGCTGTGCTCAGACATTAAGGAAAGATAACCTCTTCCCCCTGCATCTCTCAGAGGCAGAAACACACCCAGAGTTTATCATTTTCAAACAAAAAGTGATCAGATTTCTGCATCATGCACTCCCAAATCAGGGCCACTCTGAATCTGTCTGCCTGCCTGTCTGTCTGTCTATCTGTCCGTCCGTCCATCCATCCTTCCATCTATCTATCTATCTATCTATCTATCTATCTATCTATCTATCTATCGATCTATCTCACATGTTGTATGTCACTCTGAACAGAAATCTTCAGTCCTATTGTTCCTTGCTTCCAGATGTGGGGCTACCCATCCAGAATGCTGTGCTTGAGGGAAAGAACTCTCTAAGTATAAGGGTCACTGACAGTCAAGGAGCAATCACAGAGATCTACATACACATCCTGTATGAGACCCTGACAGCCATAAATCAGGACAGTACAATGGTGTCTTAGATGACCAGAATGGAGTGCATCTTCCTAGCCATCAGGGGGAAAGGGGGAGGAGAAAGGTCAGTGCAGGTTAGTGCCCTTCTGCCAACATAGGAGTGCTAAAAGAGCCATTCATACTTTCTAGAATTCTCCATAGTCCTTCCTGATAGACTGGAAGACCATGTTCCCTCAGCTGAGGCTTCAGGCCCTTCTCTTCAACTTCACTGCATTACTTGTCCCTGAATCCAGCCAACTTCTAGCACTTTCTGACCCTTCCTATTCCAACCTGCTCTCTCTCTGCTCCCCAGCAGAAAGGTCTGCCTACAGGACAGCATTCCCCAGCTACCAGGAATGCCATTGGCTTTGGAATGTGTCCCCTCTCACCCAGATTCCACATCATAGCCCTTGATTACCTAGCCATCTCTTACTGTTGACCTCTGGCCTTCAATCTGATGGAGAAACCAAGACAGTAAAGCCACGTGTCTCATGACCTTGCCTCAAACCTTCCCCTCTCACCCCTTCCCAGGCTCCCTGTGCTGCCAGTGGCTCTTCACAGCAAACTCAGGCAGCATTGCTAACAAGGCCTGCAAGGCCTCGCCTTCCTCTCATGTTATTAGCTAACCTGCACGGCTTTTAATTTTTTCCCTGCCCTTATGGGTCTCTGCATTATATACTTCTCTGCTAGTTCATTAATTTTTACTCTTTGGGCTTACTGTTGTTAAACATATGTTTATAAAAGCAAAAGAAAAAAAGGTAGAAGACAATAAAACCTAATCTGATCCCTATATTCTGCATGCCAGGAACGGAAAAAAAAAAAAAAAGAGGATGCCATGTATTACGTGATAATAAGATGTGGTGCAAATAACTTAGGGCAATAAATTTGAAGGCAAGCGATGCGAGAAATTTCTCAAAAGTTACATGTATCAGGATTGATGTGGGAAGTAGCAGGCCTAAATATTTCTGTTCTCTTGAATATGTGAAATGAGCAGTTATCCATGGGTGGGTGTCCGTTCTTTCTGAGCCTGTGAGGAGTTCCCTGCATGAATACGCATCTCCTTGTTGGCCTGCTTACTGCTAATCACCAGGTTTTCTTTGCCACCGTGGTAAGGGTGGAAACAAGGAAGACAGATCCCTCTCCTGCCCCGGACAGTTTCTTCAGCCATGCGGGCCAACTTCAAAGCCTCCGTGTACATTGCAGACCCACAGACAGACAGGCTCCTCAGCCTTTCCTCTTGCCTCCTCATCTACGATGACAGCTTTGAATCTCAATTCTTGGACTCACACAGACTATAGGCACATGCCCCGGCACTGCTTCTTATTGCTCATGACATGTAGCTAAGGAGCTAAAAGAGACCAGATGGTCTGGCTCGGTTTCCACCTGAAATGTGAGCCGTATTTTTTATCCTAAAGGAGCTAGGATGGGGAGAGGCACCCGTTAAAGGAGAGAGTCCAAAGGCGAAGGATAAATGCCCTGCTCTTTGACCCTTGAGGATCGCTACCCAGAAGACATTTCTTGGGATCTCCTGCCTTGGGAAGACTGATTGGGGGTGGGGTGGCTGTGCACCAGCAATGACTGACTTGCCTGGCAAGGCCATGCAGTGTGCCCCTGGAACTTAGCCTTAGGCACTTAGCCTCGTGGCCATATGAGCTCTACCTTATTTCTGGTTTGTTTCATTGCCTGGTTCTGTTAGCTCTGTAACTTGTAGATTATATTCCTCTAACATCCATTCCTCTAACATCCATTCTGTTCCTTTGTTTCCTGCATTTTAATTGTGCTCTGCTGACTGATGGCTTTTCAAGCCTCCTTTGTCTCACTTGGACCAACCGTTATGCCTGGCTTGTACTTTGTCCACTTCTCCCACTGTGTTCAATGTTTATTTTGAGCTTTATTTATTTATTTTTTTTACTCTCACCTGTTTTGATTTTGGAATTTTTTTATTTGCCTTTTATGCTGTTTTAAATGACCGTTGCCTGAGTCATTTCTTTGCCAAGAGCACACTGTGACTTTACTGTTTCTTATTCACTTTAATCACCAAAGAGAGAGTCTGAGATGAAAAGCTGGTCATGAGGCACGTCCAGTGTTTCAGAGATCTTTTAAGTGGCAGGAAGTAGTCACCCAGACCAACACCATACATCGAAGGCTTCTGGGAGGGACACCCACAAGTATGGAAATGATGACATGAATATCCAAGCCTCATTAGAAAGGGAAAAGTTTTATCCAAAATACCATCTCCTGCCTGTCTCCCTGGGCTTCTGTCTGCTGGTGTCTCACTGTGTCCTTCCAAACAGCCCGGGACACTCTGCCAAGGCTTCACTTGACAACTAAGCTCATTTGCAGGCTGTCTATTATCTACCCTACTCATTTGTAACTCTTAGCAAAGCTCTGTGTGTGTGTGTGTGTGTGTGTGTGTGTGTGTGTGTGTGTGTGTGTGTGTGTGTGCAGATTACTGCATTCATACTGGATGGCATATAGTAGATGCTCAGTAAGCTGCAAAGCCATCTCACCTTGCCGGAGAACAAGAAGCAGCCCAACACACATCTGCTATATAGTTTATACGGGACCAGAGTCCACATCTTTGCTGAATTAAAGGAACCCTCCTGAAGACCAGAAGCTCCCTGCTGCTGGCATAAAGAAGGGAGGAACCAAGCTACCGCTGCCTGCATTTCTTTCTTGTTGGGCTGTCATACCCATTTTCCCAATGCCCGTGACTTTTCTCACAGACACTAGGCTTACACATGTGAAATTAGCCAAGAGGGACGCACTAGGTAGACTATGAAGGTCTGACAAGAAGGACTTCTTTGGAGACTGGAACCCAAAAGGAACCTGTGTGTGGGGATCAGAAGCCCTGGCTCTAAAGCCTTAGGTGAGTCACAGAGCCTCCCAGTGTGCCAGGTTTTCCCCTAAAGTTAATGATAATAGCTAGTTGCCCACAGTATCACCAGGGAGAAGTGTGATGAATGTGGTGTACACATTGCTTGGTGTATAAGAGATTTTCAAACATACTTGGCTTTACCCTTCCCTTCCCTTCCTGCTCCCTCCTTCCCCTATTTCTGAAGTGATGACTGTGATTTAAATGACACCTCCTAGTCTGCCAGCTCCTAGTAAATTCTGCTTAGGGCCATCCATAGTCACCCACCATTACCGACTGTCAGCCCAGGTTAGCAGCCGTGCTTCTTGGGGACACGCATTCCAATCCACTCCCATCATTATGCCTGGTGCTATTTGAAAACCCCAAAGGGAGCCCCCACCTCCCCACTTCCCCGTCCCATCCTTGGAAATGGAGAAGCAAAGAAAAGCTGCTTTCCCGTGTGTTTGCTGCTATGTGTTTACCAGCAGGAGCCAAGAGCATCTTGGTAGCAAGCATGAACCCTGGTTTCCCTACTGAGAGTCTTCAGGATGGAGCTGGGACCATAACCAAGGAAATGACTTGTAGGCCTACTGAGCAGGGTGTGACCCCAGAGTATCATAGGAGATGGAAACTGCAGTCACTGCAGAGGGTACTTGGTCAGTGACTCCTCAGAGTGACTCAATGGCTGATGCTTTCTTGGCTCTAAAGTCATTTACTCCGGGTCCTCCCAGCTGTGGCTGCTGGCTTCGTCAGAACTGGCAAGGTTTGCCCTTGCTAGTGTCCTGAGTTATCTGTCTTGGAATGGTGGTGTGGCTGACAGTGCATCTTCTAGGAAGGTGAGAATGGGAGGCTATATCTTAACAAAAACACAACACAAATGTTGTTCGTGCCCAGCATAACCAGTTTTAGGAATCCATCACCCATTTGTCAGATAGTTTAAAAATATCTCAGTGTTATATGTGGCTATATAAAGTTGGAAACAACCTACATTTCAACCATTTGGATACAGGTTATGTACAGCTGTCATATTCATCAAATGTGATATTATATATCCATCCCAGTAATGCTAGAAGGAAGTCTTAAATAAGATAAGAAAATGTTTTTATAATATAAAATACAGATCCAGGTACAGAATCAAATATAAAGTCATGCTCTCTGATGTTTAAAAAAAAAAGCTTACTGGAAGAAGATTGAGAATAAATATGCCTTGAAGTCACTATCAATTGCTTCCCCCAAAGGGTTATGATTTGTTTCTCTTTGGATATTTCTTATAAATGTGGCAAAAAGATAAAAATGGAAAATGAAACAAAAAAGCAAGAGACATCATTCATTGTGAGCAAACCTCAAAATAGGCTTTCTCTGTGGAATATCAGGTAATAGCAGGGGAAGATTCTTTGGCCTGAAGGCCTTTTTTTCATGTCTGAATAGTATTCCACTGTGGCATATATTGGTTACGTGATATGGAGAGATAAAATTGGTATTGACCAAGGATCTTCTTCCCATTGGCTAGCTTGGACATGGTGGGGCCATTAAACTCATGAACTTAGAGCAGCTGCCATTGGCTACACAAGACCAAACCAGTCACTCTTCCAGCATGGAGGGGGAAAGGAATTAGTGAGTGTCCACCACTCACTGAGGATCTGTAGATAGTTATGGCTTCTAAGGAAGGAATAGTCAGTTTTCTTTAAGTGTGTTGCTCTTGGTAGGTCAACCATACTCCAGTGGATGGCCTCATATCCAGTAGTCTGTGGGGTGGGGGCACAGATGAGAATCCGTGGATTGTTAAAAATAAATAGAAGCTGAAGAGATGGCTGAATGGTTAAGCACACTGGCTGCTCTTCCAGAGGACTAGGTTCAATTCTCAGCACCTAGGTGGTGTCTCAGAACCACCTGTAACTCCAATTCCAGGGGACCAAACACCCTTTTCTGGCCCCCACAAGTACTAGACATGCATGTAGTGCACAGAGATTGACAGGGGTGAAACATCCAAACACACAAAATAAAAATAACGAAGGAAGGAAGGAAGGAAGGAAGGAAGGAAGGAAGGAAGGAAGGAAGGAAGGAAGACATGATGTTGGGGAGGGGAAATGTTGAACAGTAATGGCCCTAACATACAGCTGAAGGGAAGCAGAGTTGTGGCTTTACCAGCTGGAAAGCAGACTATATTCTCTGGTCTAAGGTCTGTATGAGCCTGCTAAATACTGTCATAAGAAAAACAAACAAACAAAACAAAACCAAGACCTAAGTGTCCTGGTACAATAGGAATGGATTGTCGCTTAGTTCTTGAGACCAGACCATTGAGTATATAACCTATCTTTTAGTGCAGTCTGAAATCACACTTTCTGTGTCAGATGTACCCGCTGTCCTTTCCATCAGTCCAGCTCCTAGAGGGTGGGCCTGTTAGCGCTTACTCCCCATGGACTCCTCCACACCCAGTTCAAGCACTGAACACAGTGGTGCTGGGGCTACTGGACGGATGGTGACAGCACTGAATCACTCACCATTTCCCCACACGTGTAGGCATTTAATACCGGAGCAGCTGATCGTCCAGGGAGAATGAGTGATGTACAGTCTGCTCCTGATCGTGTTGTGTTTCAGTCAGTGTGATTTATCAAGGAAGTCGGGTCCCTCTCCAGGCAGATGATGAGCACCCCTTCAGGCAGCGCCTACTTTGTGTCTTCTGGCTGAGCTCCACCTCATCGCTTCTGGGACTTACTTTAAGGGGCTAATTGTCCGTTAAGGTTGGTGTTAAAATGTGAAATAGATACATAGCATAAACTGGGTAGCTTACAAAGAACAAACACTGGTCCCTTCCTCCCAGTTCTTAGTTTAGGAAGCCCAAGATCCAGGTACCAGCTTGATGGCCTTCTGGGAAAGGTCTTTATTCTGTGTCCTCAGACAGCGGAAGAGACAAACAAGCCCCGCCCCCTTCCACCCTAGCAGGAGCCTGGGAAAGGAATTCCCTCTTTGAGAGCTTTGTCTTCATAACCTACTCACCTCCCCCAGGTACTGTCTTTAATAGCATCAACCAGGGATTTGGCTTAACCACTCTACCACAGCAGGAACCCTTGAATAACATCTCTCCTGGAAGAAGTGAGGTCACCAAAAAAAAAAACAAACCTACTACAGGCTCTTCTTTGTGCAGACTTGTGAACTCTAAGCATTAATATAGTTGCATATGCTCAGTGTGTGTTTGTGTTTGTGTGTGTATGGTGGGGGGCCGGGGGAGGGTGTACTCCTCATCCCTAAACAGAGCAAATGTAGAAAGTTCGCTATTCAGCTCAGTTGAAGGCATCTTTAGTTTCCTGGCAATTGGGTGGTCAGGGAAGAGCTTTTTCATCTCTGGGGCAATCCGGGAATACAGCTCTTGTTCCTAAGGAGGTGTCAGCTTGCAGGACAGAGGTGGGAAGGGATTTCTTTTGCCTCCTTTGCGGGGTTCAGTACATGAAGGCACTGGTGAGTTAGTCCTAATATCCTGATCCCGGGTTGATCTGCTCTGGGAACAACCGGCAAATGATATGTGATCGCATTCTAAGCTCATCCTGGCAATGTTGAGCCTATTTTCCTAGCAGGAGCAGGATGAAAAACTACTGCTGATAAATCCGTGCGGAAACATGTAGTCCAGGCTTCCCAATCGATGGAAATCACAGGCATTTGGGACAAAGAACACAAATGACTGTCTGTTTTTCTTTTTCTGGGGTATGTGCAAGTTTGGATCTCACAGGGGGAGGTATAAGTCATGTGACCATCCCTGCTGGGGGCTCTGGATTATCCACAGAGGCTTCCTTTAGGGGAGGAGGAATTCTAGCTCTCACTTCTAAGTAGCTAAAAAAAGTGAACTGCTTGGCAGGCTTATTGCATGGGAAGTAAGGTGGCCAAGGATGTTGGCTATAGTGAGATGACTCACCAGGCTGTTCATTTGTCTCTCCATGGTCCAGCTGGGAAATGAAGCAGCCCGTCCACATTGCCAGGTCTTTGCAAGTCACAACAGGCAAATTAGAGCATGGGTCAAGGGCTGTCTAATAAAAATGTCCGTGCTCAGTGAAGGAAGCTGTCAAAGCAGGAGTTTGGTTCTGCTGCAGAGAGTCCCGCTTTAGAAGACGTTAGCTCCTGGACACCACAACACCGTAATTTATAGCTCTTTTGAGTTATTTACTGCAAACCTAGACACTGACTGTCCATCTATTTATATTTGTATTGGCTTTCTATTGCTGGGGGTGAGGAGGGGGAACGGCACAAGAAAAAGAAATAGGAGAGACTTTGGAGTCAGCATGTCATCAGTGTGTCGGTGTATTGATAGGCTGGTGGGCAGAAGGGCACACCCCTGAACTGGGAAACCTGGGCATGTGGCCTTTAGCCATTTCATTTCTGCACCAGCCAAATTTTGGGAAACAAGAGTTTTATTTTGCTCTCAAATTAGAAAGCGAAACAGCTGACGCTAGGAGGAGTTCAGTCTTCATTATCCTCCCTGGCCTTTTCTGCAGGAATCTGAAATTGATTTCCAAATTTCTCTTCTGAGTTTGATTTAACATTTTAATCCACACGCCTTCGGTGGGAGCTAGGCAGACCGTGTTGCTGACAGAGAGATGAAGAATTAGCCAAGCCACCTAGGCTCTTGCTATCAGCTCAGCACTTCTGACTGTGACTGGAGGGGGACAAAGGTCTCCTGGCCCCTGTGTGAGGAAGGCCCTGTGTTCTCCTCAGCTGGGTGGAATAAAGCAGAAATCATGCCCAGTGGACAGCAGACCCCCTACACTTTTGTTTTAGAGTTTGAGACTGTCCCCTGAGATGGTGACTTATTACCTCCAGCCATTGATGGAGCAGTAAAAGAGTCCATATACCTCTGTAGTATTGATTAGACTGCCATTTCTCTTTCTTTTGCAGCTCAAAATATGGATTTTCCCTGGCACTTGCCTGGACTTAAATTAAACATTTTAAATATACCTCTGCCCCTTTGGGGTTCCTCACCTAAACATTTGAGAACTTCAGTACAACGTATAGAACATGGGACCTGTTGGGGGGTAGAAAGATGGTCTCTCGTACCCACAGCTGCTCGCTGATTTAAGGGGTTCTACCTCACTAAGCTTCAGTCAGCCCAATGCAAGCCCTGGAGCCAGGACAAGGGAAGGCTCTCTGTGTGCTTTGAGCAAGCCATCCCATCTGTCAAATGGGTGGAACACACCCAGCAGTTAGACTGTCCCCTAGAGAGGGGATCACGTCACAGCAGGCACAGTGACAGGCAGTGAATCTGGGAGAGACTGGGAAGCCATGCACTCAGCTCGTGTCACTGGTGAGGAAGAGTCAAGACAGCCACGCAGAGCTCAGGGGTGGCATCGTACTTGAGCGGGCCCTGAAATCTGGCATCCAGGGGAGAGTGTTCTCTGCATGAGGCTTGAAGAGCAAGCTAGGCCCTGGGCAGCAGTCACACAGGCCTTGAAATGAGGCTGGTGAAAGGACTGATGGTTGACAATTGGAGGAGTTTTGCAAGGAGGTGGGGCTCTAGTTGGAGCCTGGATAGGATATTTTGGACACAGAATGGTGCCCTCTTAGGAAGCTTTTTCTACACTGGGATGTCAAACCAAAAAAAGGTGAGTTCCTACTCCCTCCAGAAGTTGCTCCCACTGACATCAGCAATACTTGTTTTCCTCCTGAGAACTTTGCAAAGTGCAGTATGCAGTAAACCTTGATGATTTTTAACCTTCATGGTAGCTCAGTATGGCAGACCCTGTATGCTTCCATCTTATAGGGGGGGGGGGCAAGATGGAGGCTGGAATGAAGTTTCTTTGGCCAAGGTCACACTTAGTAATGATTTGATGGAGCTGAGACATTTTGATTTCATTAACTCCTGTCTTAGCCACGATGCCAAGCTCCCTCTGCCTACATTGAGGTGTGGTTTCTGGGGGCATTTGGGGTTAAGTTAGGTCTTTCCCTAAGCTATGCAGAAAAGTCAGAGAGATGAGTAAGTACAAGTTCTAGCCTCAGAAAATCCTAAAGAAAAGAACAGCCGACAGATGCAGGTGACAATAGGCAACACAGGAAAGGAAAAGTAAGGATGGGGCCTGGGGATACCCAAAGAGGTGACCATAGAAATAAATAAGGCACAAAAGGATGGGGGCAGGGTGGGGAGCGGCTGAAAGACTAAGAATACAGTCCGACCTCAGACAGTGAGAGCAGACTGGTACTGGTTGGAGAGGTGGCACCTGCAAACCCAGCAACGCAGCATACGGAAGAACTTACAGTATAGAGCCTTGTTTTTGCAGCTGAGAGTAAGCAGGCCCCACAAACTGCTTCTCTAGACAAAATGCTTTTCTAAACTGCAGGGTGGGACATAAGTCAGATCACCTGTTTTCTAACCTTCAGACTCCAGGGCCCTTGGTGGGTATTAGCCGCTTTGCGGAATTTCATGGGCATCAGATTTGGTGAAGCCTTGACGGAGTCTGTCTTATAGCCCTGGTTTTTAGGGGGTTTCCTTTAGCAGTGCCCATCTCAGCTTAAGAACCCTGGGCAGGCTCTTTGGAGGAGACTATTCTTACACTGAGGTCTCAAGCTTTTGGAGGGATTCTTCAGATAGAGACAAAAAGAATTTTTTTGTTGCTTGACCAAGAGCAGGTAGGATACCTCATGGGTTTTGGCAACAAAGGGTTGTTGGTGGCTTTAACAACTGCTTAATGACATCTTACACTTTTTGCAAGCCTTGGACTTCCATGGCCTCCTGTTCACTGATAAAGTGCTAAAGACAGCTTGTTTTGTTTTTGTTTTGTTTTTTGTTTTTGTTTTTGTTTTTTTCTTAATTTCCAAATCTTACCCAGTTTAGCCAGGCACTTTCAGGTACTTGATAGGCAGAGGCAGGTGGATATCTGAGTTTGAGACCAGCCTGGTCTACATAGCAAGTTCCAGGACAGCAAGGGCTACTTAGAGAGATCTTTTTCTCAAAATAAATAAATAGATGATAGATATAGATTGATAGATAAATGGGAAAGAGAGAGAAAGAGATAACTTATCCACTGAAAGCTGGTTCTCACACCCAGAAGGGAGAGTATCTTTTCCCTGTGGCAGGGAAAGAATCCAACCCCCATGGCAAGGGTGTCTGTTCTTCTGTAAAGACATCGGCAGCGCTGCTGCCGCCTCCCCCAGCCTCTGGAACTGTACAGGCTTTAGTGCCTTGCTTGGAATTAAAGTGATGGGAAACATGGCCATAAGAAAGCCACTTTAGGCCCCATCAGGCCATAAAACGGTAATAGTGTGAAAGCCAGGCAGTGAACAGTGCGGGAGCGACAGGAGGGAGCAAAATAAATATCTGCTGGGCTTTTTAATTAACTGCCTCTAAATAATGAAAATGAGCAAATTAGGCTCACTTTTAGCAGCAAAATGCCATTGTGACTTGAATGTTTCTGTTGATGGATGATGGCACAGGGCTTTGATGGAGGGGCGTAAATCTGGCTGCTGCTGCTGCTGCTGCTGCTGTGGAAGTGCCTTGGGTCGGGTCTGCCTCTTCCCTGCTGAGTAGCAGCAGAGGTTAGTTTCTGCCTCTGGGTCTGTGAGAGGAGAAGGTGTAGAGAGAAAACCAAGCACAGGGACCTGCTCTGGGCCCTAGATTACTGTAGCAATTATTATCATATGGCTATAAAGGCCTTTGTGGACTCTAAAGCCAGGGAAGTAGAAATTTAATTTTTGACTTCTAAGATTAATTGAAGATTAGACACGTGTGTGTGTGTGTGTGTGTGTGTGTGTGTGTGTGTGTGTGTGTGTATGTGTGTGTGTGTGTGTGTATGTTTGTATGTGTGTTTGTGTGTGTGACTGTGTGTGTTTGTGTGTATGTGTGTGTGTTGGAAAGAAGTACTTTCTGTTTTGCTTAGTTGGTTTTTTTTTAAACTTTTTATTGATTCTTTGTGAGTTTCAGATCACGTACCCCAATATCACTCATCTTCTCGTCCCTTCATATCCACCCTCTGTCCTTGTACCTCCCCCCACAAAAGAAAATAAAAAACAAAACTTAAAAAATAAGCAAAACAAAACATAAAAAAAATAAAATCTCAGCATAGGAGCTATAATGTGCCACAGTGTGTCCACACGTCTTTACTTGTAAATGTTCATTGCAATAAGCCATTGGTCAGGCTTGAGGACTCTGGCTTCTACTACACAACCAATACTGGATCCTCACTGGGACTCCTCTTGGATGTCCTGTTATTGTCCTGTGTCATGGAGACCCTGAAGCCTTGGGTGTGCAAGACGAGCCCCTTCATGTGCTCTAGCAGCTTACAGATGGGGTAGATGGTGAGGTGGGCCGGCTCAGTGCCCAGCTCTGGGCCTGGTCAACCTGCCAGCTCTCCTGTACCTGTATACCACCAAGATGAATTCTCCAACACTGCCCTGGCTGACTCACCGTAGGCTACAGCCAGCAAGGGGCAGAGTCAGCCAGTTCTCCTACTCTCATGCTCTCATGCTCTCAGGCCAGCTTCCCAGCCCCCATGTCACAGCAGCCAGCTCTACTGGGCTGCCCAGTGAAGATGAACAGCCCACTCTCCCAAGTGCTGCAGCTGGCGAGGGGCTAGCTCGCCCTACAGCCTCAGGTGGCGGTGAGGGTGAGAGGCGATCTCACCAGCGCTCATGACACTCCATGGCAGGCTAGTGGCAGGGCCCGCTCTTCCCTGCTCATACCTTCGGGCCAGCTCACCCAGACCGCTGCCACCAGGGTCAGCTCTATTATGCTTCCCAGGCAAGGTGCAGGGGCCACTCTCCCCCAGTGCTGCAGCTGGTGACAGTCCTTGGACATCAACATAGTCTAAAATGGCAGCCCAGACCAGGGGTGTCCGCATGATTTTTAGTGGTAATATGAGCCACAGACATCAATACGGACCCCTGCTGCTGCGTGGCCACAAACTCAGGCATGGCCTTTAGCAGCAGCATGGCCTCAAGTGCCAGGACAGGCTACTCACAGTAGGCTGTTCCTCTCCACCCTCGCACCCCCAGTTCCACCTCTCTTCATAACGCTCAAACGGTTCTGCTTCTTTCTCTCCCATCTGTCCACCACATACATGTACACTGTAGTGGCTCCCACTGCAAGTGGGCCACATGGCCTGGCCCCAGGGTGTCTTCCACCCACCCATGCTGTGTGCTGTGGTGGCAGGCAGAACTCTGAGCGTCTTCCTCTACTGGTGCCACGTCTGGTTTATTTTATAGAAGCAAATTGTGCACCATTGGTTATTGCCTCTTTGAATACACCATAGAATCCATCGCTGAGCCATCTAGGGCGCTGAACGGTGGTGGTACAGGCATGTTGTTCCAGCTAGATCTAAAGCTGAGGTGGAAGGATTGAAAATTCTCACTGAATTGGGCTTCAGAGTGAGTTCAAGGCCAGCCTGAGCAACTTAGCAAGACTGTCTCAAAATGACACATAAAAAAAGGAGGGCTGAGGCTACAGCTCAGTGCCTAGCATGTTCAAAGACCTAGGTTCACTTCAGGCTTGGAAGATATACTTGGCGTACATACAATCATAGTTTTAAAAAAATCTTGTGATTCTCTCTCTCTTTTTCTGGCTTCTTTATTTTAGCGTGTCAATTTTTTATTTTAAAATAGTGACTTGCTTATTTGTGTATATATGTGAGGGCTCCTGAGTATTTACGTGTGCACTGGGTGCATGCAGGAGCCCGTGGAAGTCAAAAGAGGTGCACCGAAGCCCCCGGGACTGGAGTGGCAGGGAACTGGGAGCTGCCACGTGGGTGCTGACGACTGAACTTGAGTCCTCTGCAAGAGCAGCCAGCACTCTGAACCCTGAGCCTTCTCTCCAGCCGCCAGATTGTACTTTATAACAAGGGTTGGAGCTATACATTTTTCTCCAAATGCTGATTTAATGACACCCCATACGCTTTGATACATGGTGCATATATCACATTCAGATCTACTTAATTTCTAGTTTCTCTTTCATTTTGCTTTTGATCTGTGCATTCAGAGTCACATTGCGTAGTTTCCAAATATCTGAAGTTTCTCTAGATTACCTATGGTTAAGTGTGGATGGCCGGATTTATTTGCGTTGTGCTCAGAGAGAATATGTTCCGCATTTTTCCAGCCTTGTAAACTGTAGGGTTCGTTTCATGAGCCGGCATATGGTCTCAGTCATGAGAGGTTGACATGGACGTGCCTTCTGCCATTGAGTGTAGCCCTCTATTAGTACATATTAGGCAGGACAGCATAGCTGAGGGTCTTAATTAATCATCTGTGACTTTAATGGTGTTTGGATCCGTCCTATTAATTACTGAAAGGGTAGTGCTAAAGTTCTCTGATTATGAGTGTGGAATTATCTGTTTCTCCTTTTAATGCTGTCCAACAGTGCTTCATGATTTTAAGCATACTCACAAGAATCTATTTAATGTCATGGATTAAGAATTCAAATACGGTCTCTGCCATCTCTCTCGTTATGAAAGGGCCCTGTTTCCCAGCTTCCATATTTCATATTTCTATATTTTAAATGTGATGTGTGAAATATTGTGGATTGTCTCATTTCTTCCAAATTTGTTGCTGTTTTCATCCAGCAATCCACTAACTCAGCTAAACTCAGACTGGCAGCGTTCTTCTGCCTGTCATGGAGTCAGCTCAATCCACTTCCCGGGGCCTGAAGTCTGCCTCCCACCTGCAAAATTTCCAAGTGCCAGCATCAGCCACAGCCTGGTGGAGGTGGTGGGGGCAGCAAGGGGGTGGGAAGGGTGTCTCCCTTTCCTAGGTTTTCTCTTCCATCCCCCTAGGCATCCCATTTTTTCCAAGGCAGACAGACAACAGGTTTCCTCTCAGAGCTATGGTCCTGCTCGCCACCTGGTGTGGGCTGCCTCGGAGCCAAGGGCCAAATTAGAACAAGGACTTACTGCTTTCCCTTTATGGTAGAAACACACTTTTTGTTGTCTTCTTTTAAAAACTTGAGTACAAAGTCTCCCGGCACAAAAGAGAAGGAAGGCTAAATCCATAGGAATCAATGCCAGCAGTCTCAGTGCAAGGCATGTAAACCCATGGCAGCCAAGAGAGAAAATACTAGAGCCGAAACTGGGTCCAAGGCTCAGCCTTTCCCGCCATGTTAGACAGTTTTTGCAGGTTTATGGTGTTGTGGGGAAATGGTCCACGCGTTACTTTAGTCATCCACGTCACACGAAATTCCACAGATCGATCCCTCATTAGCGTCTGTCCTTCTATCAGTTAACAAAGCAATGCATATGACAGTTTATAATGAACCTGTTGTTCAGTTAGAAATGGGCCAATCAAAATATTGCCAGAATATTACTTGATCTGCAAAAGTATTTATTTTATCAGTAAACCAATTCTAGTGTAACAGCATTAAATTTATTGGTTTTATAATTTATTTAGAGAGAAATATAGCTTCAATTCTGATGACCCTGTGTGAATCGTAAACTAGACTTCTCCGGCTAAAACAGTTTCACTTTAGCTGAGAGCAGTAAAAGCCATTTCTCCACACAGACATCCAATGCCTACAAGTGACCAATAAGCTGTTACTTTAATCGTCAGTGTTATTAAAGTTTTAAAAATATTATTTTATCCTGTAACAGTCCTATGCAAACAGTCATAAAGAGGCAGTGCTAATTCCAGGCCTGTCAATGGGCACTTTGGGAGCTGCCGTTCAGTGAGATTTCTCCCTCTGAAGAAGGTCAAATGGGCCATTATTTTAAGAGGCAGAGTTATCCTCAATGCAATGAATAATGCCAGGAGACTAACAATCAACATAAGAAGAATAACTTATAGTTATTGTACGATGCATTCTCTCTGAATTTCATTTATTTCTATGGGGAAATTGGCCTTTGATGGTATGAGCTATTAACTGTGTATTGTAGAGCTGCCCAACCAAATTCTGACCCAAGTCACACACATAACTCTATATTTTCTAGTAAGTATATCACACAGGTTAAAAAATGAAGAAGAAGAAGCAGGGCATGGTGCTTTGAATGAGAATGACTCCTTTAAGTATTTGAATACCCAGCAGGCAGAACTATTTGGAAAGGACTTACTGGAAGAAGTGGGCCACTAGGAATATGAGGCTTCAAAAGAAAGACTGGTGAGGAAAGTTAATTTTAACACTTTATTTATTATCATTGAACAGTTGTCGTCATAGTGTTTTCTCACACTAATGGCTAAGACACAGGTGAATTGATTTGAATAAGACATATTATTGAACTCATAAAAGTTGCTATTGTTGTACAAACACTTCATTTCATCTCACTTAATTCCACTGAGATAGGAACTCACTGCGTGTCTCAGGCTAGCCCTCAACAGGTGAGCCTCCTGACTGAGCCTCCCGGGTGCTGGAATTACAAACATGCAACCTTAGTAGGAGTATTCATGTTACAAGTCCTTATTCTTATAAAATATCCCAATTTGGACACTAAATTTTAATCAGAACTTCTTGATTGGCATTTTGATTTTGTATAATTTGTTTCTCAAAAAGTTAATCACTTAGGGGTTCCAACAAGTATCTGCTTTTAATTTTAAACTTTAAAAATGACATAATAAAGTGCAAAAGTCTAGTTTCCTAATCAGACTAGGCACCTCTCAAGTGTCAAGAGCCATGTGAGGGGAGTGACATCCACACCTCGGAAGTCAGACACAGAGTGTTCACCATGTATCTCTTGAGGAATGTCTCTTGGGCCTTTCTGAGATTGCAAGATATTGCAGACCAGGCAATATAAAAAGAATGAGATCTTAAAGGTTTGGCTTCTTGGGACTAGAGGGATGGCCCAGGATTAAGAACACTGACTGCTCTTCCAGAGGACCTGTGTTCAATTCCCAGCACCCACATGGCAGCACACAACCATCTGTAACTCCAGTCCAGTGGCTATGATGCCCCCTTCTGGCCTTCTTGGACACTGCACATTTCTGGTACACAGCTTACATGTTGGAAAAACATACATACTCATAAACTAAAATTTTAAAAAATGATCTTAAAAGAAAATGATTTGACTTCTCAGCACAATTCTGAACAGCCCTGTCTGTATTCTAAGTCTTCCTCTGCAATTGTCAGCCCTGGTATCTTGAGATCTTACAGGTGCTTCTTGTCCCCAAACACCTCTAGTGATCCGGTTTTATGTTTAACTTCTGCTTCTAAAGCCCCGTTATCAGCCTCTGGAAGGCAAGGTCAGAGTCCTGGGCTTCTGGGAGCCTCTGCAACTGCTGCAGTTCTCTCTCGGGGGCAGGGCAGAGACACTACTCCAGAGTGTATGAAGATAAAATCCAATACCTACCAAGGAACTTGAATTTATATTTGAATGTAACTTTCCACCCTCCAAGGCATCTAGGCATCCATTACTAACGTCCCTAAATGGGAAATGAGAATTGAAAGAGATAGACTCTTAGACCACAGCCTCTGCTTCAGTCTGGCTTAACCGATGACCACATGCTGTGAGCAGATTGAATAAAATTGTTGCAGCAAGACCCTCCCCCCAACTTTACTCAACACAATCCCACTCCAGCTTGACAATGAAAACCACATTTTTCCCAATTTTGTAATTGGGCCCAGAGAGTACACTTTTTTTTTTAGATACTTGGGTTTTAAAATCCTTTGGCAGATATTAAACTTGTAACCATTACAGACTCAGTTACTATCCCTTTCGGTGTGATTTCTTTGATTTTTCTATTGTCTGTGCACTATGATAGTGACTGTACTGGCAGATACTTGACATCCCAGAGAGACAGCACACCTGCGACATGAGTAAGAGCACATGGTCAAACTGGAGATGAATCCTGCCATTACTCACTAGTTCTTAGTTTAAACAAAACAAAACAAAACAAAAACCAAGAGTTTAAATGATAATGTGGTTTTTCAAGGAGAAAGGCAATTTTATTTCCATTACACAGATGGGGAAGTGAGAGTCAGCAGGATTCTGTTGTTCTAAAGATGGCAAGTGGATAGCCAAATTTCAAGCCTAGGCTTGCTTGCCTCAGCGACGCCTTGGAACAGAAGCCCCGGAGCACGACACAGAGTCCTCCTACCCATGGTCATAGGGCAGGATTGTGTGTCCACAAAGCTGTTCAGGCCAAAACTCCTTTTCTGCAGCCACAGCATCCTCTGAGGGAGCTTCACGGCACAAGACAACCAAGTCTGGGAGTATTTGAAAAGACATGCATTCATAGTTACCTGTATTCTCAGGGCTCTGGAAAAGGAAAGAAGGAAAGAGGGAGGGAGGATGAGGGAGGGAGGGAGGGAAAAAAGGAAGGAAGGAAGGAAGGAAGGAAGGAAGGAAGGAAGGAAGGAAGGAAGGGTGCTGATTCCAGAGCTCAGAGCATTGGCAGTTGGCACTGCAGGGAACTTTTGCTTACTTGCCTGCCTCTTCTGTCTACAGAGATGGGGCTGACTTTGATTTCTTCCAAGCCTCGTATCTCCAGCCAGGCAGGTCAATGAATAAAAATTCAGGCTCTTCCCACCACATTCCAAAGCCTCTGCCCCATAAATGTGAGCACCCATGATCTCTAAAAAAAAAAAAAAAATTAGCATTCATTCTGTCCTGCTGTATTGTTTCCCCCCCCCCCCCCCAGGGACATTTTCCTGTAAGAATATGTACAGTATGCTTTTGTCCTGGAAGCCCTTCAAATGCAGACACACTGGGCAGGAGGCCGACCAAAGGACTTCTCAGCCTCTGCTCAGGTTTTGTTTGACCTAATAATGGCTCTCTGGGCTGTGAGACCTGTCCACATCTCCAGCGTGTATATATAAGCTGTTGCATCTATTTTTTTTTTCAACAGACACTGCCAAGGAAAGGAAAAAATGCCTTGTCTTCAGTTTCTCAGAAGCGTATAGCTGTGCTATGTGAGGCTTCAGGAAAAAAAAAGAGAGGGTGTGGAGTTGATGTCAGTACAAAACTTCAGGAACATGGCTTTTCAAATTAAAGGATGTGCCCTTGCTTTGCTTAGTACTAAGCAGAGAACAGAAAGCTATAAGCCATGAGAGCCAGCCGCCACTCTGGCTTCTATTGGGAATCGAGGCAAGGTGACAATATGCATCTAAGTGCTTGTAGGCCAGAAGGCAGGCTTTGCTGTAATCATAATAAAATGCTGAGTGACCTTCATACTTCCCCCAGCTGCATACAGGGTGGAGGGCGCCATGGCGGCCACGTGGTACTGTCACGATTGGGCATCGTTGATACTCCCCGTCTGAAACGAAAGAAAAAACATCAGAAACACCCAAGCTCCTACAGCTAGGGAAAACAGAGAAAGGACTCAGTACCTGATCTGTCTGAACTCCAAGATCTGGGAGGCCCCCACCCCCCCAACAGTGACAATCGCAAATACCTTTCCCTTAATTTTCTACTGGCGGTTGATTATACATTTTTAATCCGGAGTAGGAGGGCTTAAAGTCAACTCGTTTGAGTCTAAACTTATTTCCAAGTTCAGCTCTCATTTAATATTCTGAGCATGATCACCCCGGGACGTAATTAGCATTTGTCATGTTCTGTTGCATTAGACTTACAGTGACTGCAAATGACTCTACATAGAGGTGGACGGGGCACTCAAAAGCCTGTACTCAACCCTTGGACTGTGTGGCCATTGCTAACTGACTGTCACGTGGGTACTAAGGGCGGTCAGAGTGTAGAGCTGATGGAAACTGTCAAACTGTAAAGGGACCTCCCTAGTCTGGAGAAGTGGTTCCCAAAGGTCTGTCTTTTCCTCTCCGGGAAGCACAGACCTGAGCAGATGTCCGCTCTAAGTAGACTGTCCTTGGGCTTGCTCTACAGGTTCTTGAGGGGACAGTATAGCCGTTAGGATAAAATGGATCTTGGAGATACAGGAATGACCTGCTCAGGGTAGCATACTCAGCACCCCTGACTTTATCCAAAAAGGCTGTTAGCAAACCCCACCCAGTCAAACCGGTCAAGCAAGTCCATTCCATTCCCACACTCAGAGCTCCCCTATGGCACAGTACTGATAGTATGTAAATTCCAAGGCACTGTCATTGGCTAGAGACATTCTGGGGTGGGGAGGGGGCGGGATGTATGAGCAGCAGCCAATTAGTGCTAGATGCTGGAACTCACCAGGTTGTTTTGATGGCACGTTCGACATACACTGGAATCATTTCTGGTGGCTAAACAATCTGCCCATTCACTCTCTTTGGTTCTCAAGTAGGAAGAGGGACTTTGCCAGAATCCTGTGACCTTTTTTTTTAATAGAATGACAGAGGTCACAGAAAGCAATATAGGGACACTTACTCCGGGCTAGACATAAAACGCTTTGCATATATCAAATCACCTAACCCTCCAACAACTCAAGAGGTTACTGCCATTAGTAGAACCTCATGCTAGGGATGGGGAAGCAGGCAGAGAGGCAGCAAAGACAGTCTTCCACAGAGCTAAGGGTCCAGCCCGGTCTGTCTGGCTCTCACATCCACGGGAAGCAGAAATGATGTTCCCTCATCCCTCTTCTTCTGTATGGATAAAAAAAACTCTGCCTGGACACTTCTGCCAGTAACCCACTTGTGAGATGCAAACTGAGTCTGTGAGTTCTCTGCAGGGCTTGGGGTCATAGTTGTACACCAGGAACAGGGTATGCCCCCCATGAAATGTGGTAAAAACAGCAGCTCCCAAGAATTTTGTTCTCGTGACCTCTTTATGTTCTCAAACACCAGTAAGTGCTTTCAAGCGCTGTTCTTTATGTGGGTCATCCATCAATATTTATTCAATTAGAAACAAAAATCTGAGACACTTTCAGATGCATAGTCATTTATTTAAAATAGCAATAATAAACTCATTGCATGCTGGCATAAGTAACATGATTTGACAAATATATTTTCCAAAGCAATTTTATAACAAATAGCATTGCCAATGTTTTTGCAATCTGTCTGATGGCTAGCTTAATAGAAGTATATCAAAAGCCTTAAAGCTGGTTCTGCCTTCCATGTACATTATTAAGTTATTTAGGCTGGAATATGTAAAGAAAATATGACAATTAGAAAGAGGAAAACACTTTGATAATCTTTTCTGAAAATTGTAGACATTCTTGTTTATATACATCTGAGATCCTATAGTAGTTTTTTAAGAGATAAATGCAGAAAGTGAAATTAAACTAATACACTTATCATGTAATGTGTCTTCGTCCATGCAGGATGCTACAACAAAATAGCCCCGACTGGAATTTTAAAAACAGCCAAAATTTATTTCTCACTGCTATGGAGGCTGGGAAATCTAAGATCAAGATGCTGAAAGACTCACTGTCTGCCCAGGGACTACTTCTTTTTAAGTGGCGCCTTATCACTCTAAATTCCCATGATAGAAGAGGCAGGCTGTCTGCCCAGAGCATGTCTATAAAGGCGCTAATCCTTAGTCCTAAGGGCAAAGCCAGGGATCAGTTTATAGGTGTTTCCCCTCAATCTTATGCAAGGGCTGAAGACACAAGTAGAGCATTTAGCTCCCAAAGGCTTCGCCTTCTAAAGTGATCAGTTTGAGAGTTGGGTTTCTAAAAAGAACTTGCCCAGGGTACACTGTTATACTAAAAGTCATTGATTTGTCTTGTACTTTGAATTTTTACCATATATAACCATGTGACACTTTGGTCATTTACTAAGTATCATGTATCCTGTTGAATGGGATCTTTCAAAATTGGAAACCTTTCATCATAAGGTACCAAAAAGTCCCATTCCTTATCACTGCCCAAGATTGTTTAACTACAGCAGGCACCAGTTTTCAAAAACCAAAAGCTCAAATTGTAACTCCAGCAACAAACACTTTCATGTCTCTTTTTGAGAGGCATTTTTTTCAGGAACACCTGACACACATGCAAGTGTGGATGGACCCAGTGTGCCTGCCCATCACTCTTTCAAGTAAAAAATGATGCTCAGGAAAGTCTCTGCTTAGCTCTCAACTAACTTTCTTCACACATTCCCAGACAACACACCTGCTGTGCCTTGGGGTTGGGGGGTTAACTGCACTTCCAACTTTGTCACACTAAAAGCCAGGAAGGCAGCTGGGTGTGGTGATAAGTGCTTACAATGTCAGCCCTCAGAAGGCTGAGGTAGGAGAATCACAAAGTCTGAGCTTAACCTGGGCAAGATAATGGAGACCCTCTCTCAAAACAACAGTAACAAGAAGAAAATACAAACCCAAGGATTTAGACTAAAGAGTTCTATAACATTGATACCTCTCACCGAGGAACTAAAGTCATTCTCCACTGATACTGAATGATTAGTTTAATTTTTTTAAACTATGAGGATCCTGTGGTAAAAATGCAGCCACTACTCAGCCTTCTAGATTTTTATTCACCATTGCTTTTACATCAACAGTACAAAGCCCAGCGCAGTGAAAGTCGGATACCATCTTAGTGTTAATGGGCTGGCCACCACACCCTTGTAAAGCCCTAGAAAGAACCTTGAGATCTCAATAGACTGCTCAAGAGAAGCACTTTGCTAGAGCATCCTAGTGGCAGTGTGCTGAGCGCCATGGTGTTGACAGGTGCTGGGACTAAATGCACAGGTGTACCTTTTGATCCTTATTGCCAAAGTGACCCCCGATGAGCCCTTTGACCTCTCCCAGACTCAGTTTCCTCATCTGAAAGGTGGAATCAACACAATCTATTATTCAAGTGTGAGAATTGTGCTTCAAAAATATCCTTTGAAAACCAATTTAAAGGGCTGGAGAGGTGGCTCAGCAGCTTAGAGCGCTTGTGCTTGCACAGGACCAAGTTCGATTCCCAGGGCTCGCATGATGGGTCAACATCATCATCCGTAATTCTTGCTCCAGGGGATCAGATGCCCTCTTACGACCTCCATGGGTGTCATGCATACATGCGTGCAGGCAGAAGACTCATACACACAGAGTAAATCTTTAAAAAGATAAAGAAAATGAATTTAAAGGCATTTTCCTCAGAAACTTCTGACTGAGCTGACCAGACAGATATACCCGTTCCTGCTGAGTCTGAGGAACGTCTAACTGCGTGCTACAGACAGAAGCCCAGAGGCTGGGAGTTAGCACAGCCCACCTAGGCTCTGTAACTGCCCTTTCTGCTCAGGCCTTTGGGGGTGATTAAGCTGAGTCCATCTACTTTCTCCATCTACCTGAGTTTCCTCCCACCCCAGGTAAGGAATGGCACCCAGAGGCTCAGAGAGCTCAGGTCCCTGAGCCAACCTGGTGCACACACTAACCTGGGTGTGTCATATACACTATTTCTGCCATGCCAACTCCCTTTCAAAGCATGTTGAAAATCAAGATTTTTGATAGTGATTTTTTTTTATCCAGAAACCATTCAGTCCAGACTTTTTTCCTTTGAAGTGCATCATCCTCCCACAGAAAGAAAACCTTTATTAGCTACAGACTCTAGACCAAAGTGACCTAGCTTATCAGATACTGATTCTGAAAGATGGTTTAAGGATCTTCATTCCAAAACTCCATCCTGGATTGTTCTCCTGCCTTTGTCTTTCTTTCAGCTTATGGTATATTAATTTTTCTATTTGATATACTTCTAACTATAGAAAATTTAAAAACCCCTTTTTCTGTTAAGTAGCGCCAGTTTGTGTGCTTGATGTATGTGTGTGTGGTGCATGCACCCCATGTGCCTGTGTGTGAGCATATGGAGGCCAGAGCAGGACATGGATGGAGTTCCTCTATCGTTCTCTGTTTCTCTGGTTTATTACCCGGAAGCAGGGTCTCTCTCATAGAGCCAGAAGCCTTCGAACTCGGCCTACACTCCTTAATGCTGTAGTTAACAGGTATGAACAGACATGCCTGTTGTTTTGCCTTTTATTTTATTTTTAACATGGGTGCCAGGGATTTAAATTCAGGTCCTTAAGTACCGCAGCCTCAGTAGCACCAGTTCTAAACACAAATATTTAACTGGCACTTGGTGCCTTTCTAACCAAGGACCCTGTGTGACTCTCACCTCACACACCCAAGAAGCTGACTGTACTCTAGTAGTTTCTATTCCTGCCACACTGGACCATGAAGTGTTGGACTCACCTAGTCCCTTCCTACTGAAGGTCCTCAAGGCATATTGTCCCCTCAGCCTGCAACAAGATATTGTTCCAGTGGCTTGGGCATCTCCTTTCTGCTCCTGTAGCCTCAGCACAGATTTCGCATCCTTAGTCAAGCATATCCTGCATGCCTCTCCAGATGTGGACTCTACATCACTTCTTCAGTGTGTGTGTGTGGCACTTCCCATTTCTTATCTAGAGATGTGGCGTTCTGGATGCCTGTGTTCTTGGACTGCAAGTAGTAGTGTGTGGACCACAGCCAGGGCTGGTTGTGTTCATCACTGTTTCCCTGATGCCCGGCACTTAGTTCCTAATAAATATTTATGACATGAATTGATGTATTATCCAGCAAGAAAATGTTTGTGCAATGGGAGCATAAGTATTCACGTGTATGCTTCTGCGGACCTACTTTGTATAGCTAGAGTCCAACAGCCCGTTCAGTTATGAACTTATCAATGGATCATCAATCCATCCATCACGTTAACACCCTTATGATTCAACCGCCTCCCAAGGCCACACCTCTGACCATTGCTGCATAGGGAATCCAGCCTTCAATGTATGGGTCTTGGGTGAGGGTCATATCATAGCCAAACCATAACAGTTGGCCTTCTAAATTGCTACTTCCACTGAATTACTTTGAGCTACGCAAGATGGAGCTATGTGACCCAAAAGCTCACTTCTCTCGTCTTCCCCTGGATCTCCTCTGTGTCCTTTCCCTCCCTCCTCCCTTTTTTCTTCTTAAGGATTGCTGAGTCTTGTGAACTACTTTGGTTGTGATCAGATGTTTCCAGCAGAAAATTACCCTCATCTATTTTAGGCTTAACTTGGCTCTTCAGAATGAAATGGTCTGATTAGCCTTATAATCATGGTGGTGGTTGGGCACTCAAGAGAATCCTCCAGAACCAGTTTGAGTACACTGGTAACACTGTCACAGCAGTACTGATCTTGGGACAGAATCATGGGGTTCATTAGCTAATTCGGAGCAGGAGTTAAACTAAAGGATCAGTTAAAACCTATTCTTATGTCGTAAAGGCTACAGTGATACCTTTATCAGAATGGGCAATGCTGAGATGCCCAGTGAACCTTGGGTAGCAGTAGCCAAAGGGAGCCTGGATTCCTGTTATAACCTAGCCCGCAACCCGTTTTATTCACTAATGTATATCTCTATTTGAAAACAGCCAGAAAGGGAGGTAGTGAAAGTGGAATGTTCATAATGAAATCAAAGATCAGAGAAATAATAAGAAAAGCAAAAGCCCACAGGTAAAATTGGTATTGATTGAACATCTTAGAAAACATTGTTAGTGAGAGATCAGGGCATGCTTCCAAAGTGGAAAGTGGGGGACTCAGCTCAGTCACACTTGAATTAGAGTCTGAATATGAGTCATTTGCAGAGGCATTCCTGGGGTGGAGGGGGGGCTCGTCAGACATCTTGGGGTCCTTTGGAGATGGAGTGGTAGAGTAGAACATATGTGGGTTTACAAATCAGCCACCCCTGGGTTCAATGCTCAAGTGGCATTGAACAAGCACCTTCAGGATTTTCCTCCTCCTCTTCTCCTTCACCCTCCTTTCTCTAATCTGTATAAATCTGAGTCATAAAGACCTATAATCTTAGCATTTAGGATGCTTAGGTAGGAGGATTGTGAGAGCCAGACTGTCCTGGACTAAATGGGAAGACCCAGTGTCAACAACAAAGGAACGGTAATGATTTGTATAAACTGGAATAGCATAGCTGCCGGGTAGGTTGGCTATGAAGGTGAAATAGGAAGGATTGCCTAGAAACAAAGATCATGGCCCAAAGCCGTGTGCAATCAATCCCAGTGTTCCCTGGCCTTGAATTGTCAGCTCCTATCAACATCTGAACAGGGTCTGGGTGAGGGTGAGACAAACTGGTGCCTCTGTCACCCTGACAACAAACTCTCCCAGGCATGTCCCATGCAGTTCATGTACCTCTCACTGGTCCGGGCAGTATTGCCAAAGCAATGTCAGACAAAAGCTGAGGTGTCTCAGAGTAGACGGCCTTCTCCCTAACTTCATCTCCTGGGCCACTTTACTGACATCACACCTAAAACCCAGAGAAGTGCTATCACTTGGCGTAAACCTATCACTTTGTGTATAGCACATTTAGAATTTGAACCCAGATATCTTGCTCCGTACTTCAGTAGCCTACAGGTGGGCTTTCCTGCCCATCTCCGAGTGCTAGCACACCCATCTGTACTACAAGTAGCCTTTGGACAGCTGAGCATCACTGCCTGAAGTCTACAAGTGCTCTCTCTATACCACAAAAGGACATGTCTCAAAATTTCAGCACATTTCAAAACATTTACTATAGGACTTGCTTTATAGTCAGAGTTCAAGAGATAAATATTCACAAATAGAGGGAAAAGAGAATATTTTTGTGCCCTTATTATTTTAATGCAGAGAAACAGCTATAATAAACATTAACCCAGCGGAAGGGGCAAAAATGCATTAATTTCACAACATGTTCTGCTCTTTAAGAAGTTAGCTGTTCAAGCTCCATGGGGAGTCTTGAACTCACAGAGACTCACTCCCACTGTTTCAAAAGAGGAAATTGCCTGCTCCCACTGTCAGTGGCGGGAGTAGAGAGACATAATGGAAGCTGAGGGAAGGGAGGGGGATTCAGCTGCAACAGTTGTGCTATGTGTAAACCAGGGTGAAGGAATCAGAAAAGCAACCTTCATGCATAAGAGGAATAAAGGCCCTGGCCATCTCCTGGTCCTGCCAATGTTGCCAGCCCAATGCAACATACTTTCAAGCACAGACAATGTTGTCACTAGACAGTAGACTGGACAGAGCTTTGGCTTTTGACTCGTTCCATCAACAGTCCTTTGTCTCTTGTCTGTTAGCAAGTTCCTTAGTCCCAGACAGGGCAAAAGACAATAGCAAGTCTGTCAGGAAGACTAAGCAACTGGGAAAAAAAAATCCCTCCCCATACAAAGACTACACAAGCACCTGCTGAGTGGCACCCCCAGTGCATGAAACACTTCCCATTTGTTCTCCATAAAATGAGCGTGTAGGTCTAGTCTCCAGAGGCCAAGAACTAGTTGAGCCTTCTGAGTTTTGGGCCTGTGGATCTGGCTCAGCGGAGGCACTCACTCACTGTCTTCAGCCTGTCAGACTCTCAGCACTCACCCTCACCATTCTCTTCCTCTGCAGGGGAAATCTGTGCATTCAAGATCCACGGGCAGGAGCTGCCCTTTGAGGCCGTGGTACTCAATAAGACGTCGGGAGAGGGCCGGCTCCGGGCCAAGAGCCCCATCGACTGTGAGCTGCAGAAGGAGTACACCTTCATCATCCAGGCCTACGACTGTGGGGCGGGGCCCCGGGAGGCAGCCTGGAAGAAGTCACACAAGTGAGCTCCCTGTCTCCCTCTTCTGTCCTGGGCCACCCACCTCCATCTAGTCTATTCACAAACTGTTCTTTAAATATGTCCACCTGCAGGTCACACCAGAGGGATGGTTGGAGGGTGGTTTAAAAATTGAGATTCTATTAGCATCTCTTGGCCTAGGAGCAGAAAGTGGGCTGTGGTGGTGGTGACTGGGGGCGGCGGGGCACTCATGTTATGACTGGTCCTATTTGAAAAAGACCCAGATGTGGCCAACATGAGGTTAAGTCCCCCCACCCAGAGCTTTTGCATAAGCTGATTTTTTCCCTTGGGGATACTGTGCCTGCTTTTCTTCCTGGGGAGAGACTCTTAGGCCAGCTTCAGGACCAGGTGAAAGCATAGCTTCCTTATGCTCACCCCTTTCCTCAGATCCAGTGTAAATTTTCCTCTGCATTTCTGCTCTTTGTTTCTCTCTGTCCCACGTGTCTCACCTTGAGTCAACTCTCTTCTCTCCTTTATGGGGTTTGGCTCGGAGGATAACACAAAGGGAGCGTGGCTGGCTTCTTACTGTGTGGAAGAATGAGTGAATAGATTAAGGGAAAGGGGAGAAGATAGAGGGGGGATGTATAACGTGAAGTGGGTGATAGGGAATAGCAGAAATGGGGAGCATTCTCTAGAGCCAACTTGCTCAGCATCAAGGCAACAGCAGGTTGCCTGGGTTGACTCCCAGAGAGAAGGAAGACAGAGGGCTCAGCTGACAACTGCCCCGAGAGTCCCAAGGCCATCTCACTCGCACCGCCTGGGCTGGATCAGTGCCCCACAACATATGGTGTGCTCCCTTCTTTACCATCCTTTCTTCTTTCTGATTTGTGATCCAGGGCTGTGGTCCACATCCAGGTGAAGGATGTCAATGAGTTTGCTCCCACCTTCAAAGAGCCAGCCTACAAGGCCATCGTCACAGAGGGCAAGATCTACGACAGCATCCTGCAAGTAGAAGCCATTGACGAGGACTGCTCCCCCCAGTACAGCCAGATTTGCAACTATGAAATTGTCACAACGGATGTGCCTTTTGCCATTGACAGAAATGGTAAGTTTCCTGAGAAGACCCGGTACAGGCAGGGAAACAAACTCACTGCCCTTGCTCCCAAGGTCTGGAGATTTCATAATCTTATATATTTGAATGCAAAGCATTCAAACATGGTTTTCTGGAAAAATTACTTAATTATCACCTGGGTGTGTGCCTTATCATCACCTTGGCCACATCTGGATTCCTTTCAGTACTTTCAGCTCTGAGTCCCTCCCCAGTCACTGCCACAACAACTTACTTCTGCTCCAGGCAAAGAGATACTAACAGAATTGGGAATTTTAAAGCACCTTCCAACCATAACTTTGTTAAGAAATCTTTAAAACTCTTGCCAACTTGCCCTTGGAGAATTTCAACTGTAATAGAGCCTTCCTCCCAGCTTGAGTTGAACTGAAAATGGTCCCATAAAACCATCTGGGTATTTCCCATCACCATTAACATGACTCTTAGTATAGTGTACACATGGCCAGAAGCCCAGTCAACCTAGTACTCTTGGACTATATCTTGATCATAATGAAGTGGTACTATCTGCTTAGTCCATTGCTCACTGCAGTTGTGTGGGTGTCTCTATATTATCACCAAGCTTGTTTCAGATAACCTTTGGGTATCACAGAAGAGTGCAAAGGTTACAAGACCCGAGGCATCTGTAACCGAGTGTTAGATTTAGTGATGGATTCAGAGTAGAGCTAGAATAGAACTCAAGATAGACACAAGCCTACCCCCATGGATCTTACCAAACAGGAAGTGAGGAAAGAGAGAAAGAGGAGGGAGGAGGAGGGAGGGAGAGTATCAAGGGGACATGAAGAGTAAAATTATGTATAAAGCATGCTGGGAATTGGAGTTAGAATGCAAATTAGATTGGAGAATCCTGCTAGCCAACATATACAGTGAGAAACAAATTAGCCACTTGTACCCAAGTCATCAGGAATGCTTCATAATATTGCGACCAGAGGGAAGATGGCTTTGTGGTATAATCTTCTGAATCCTCAGAACAACTATAGGGTCCAGAAAGCAAGAGAACACCTTCACCCTCACTTTCAAGTAGCTTCCCAGATGATCTGTCCAGTTGTTGTGACAGAATGCTTAATGACATAGGATGAAAAGCTACCTGTCTGGACATTGTTAATTACTCATTGTGCAGGGCAGGAGACTGGTGCACTGGTGCACAGGAAACAAAGGATGGGAATACTACAGTGAAGAGAAGTTCTATTTGTAGAATCACTCTCTCCTAGCCTTTCCAGCAAACCAAGCACTATGAAAGGCTGGCTGATACCCACTACACACACACACACACACACACACACACACACACACACTCTCTCTCTCTCTCTCTCTCTCTCTCTCTCTCACACACACACACACACACACACACACACACACACACACACACAAACACACACACACACATACACACACACTACACACAAACACATACACACCATAAATTACAAAAGAACTGTTGTGTTTTTCTCCTCTGAGTTTTTATCCCCTTGTCATCAGTTTTTCAATCTGTCCCCACAAAAGCTTGGGAATGTGGGGCGTGACAAGTGCATGGTAAATAGCAAGACAGCTGAGTGAAGACGTCTGTGATTAGTGGTCAAGTTCCACTTGGCCTCCTGGTCCTTGTTTTCAAGAGCTCTCAGGGTAAGATGAGATGCAAATTCTTCCATCTGAGGGTAAACTGCCCTAGTCATGAAGATAATTACTCACCTTGATGAGCCATTCCACTAACATATGCCAATTTATTTCCCTGGCTGTCTCATTAAAAGTGAGTTATGGGCCTTTGTCAGGCCTCTGCCTCCAACTTTGGTTTACAATGTAAGATGGTGAAGAGAGTTAATACTCCTAGGGAATGTGGGAGCCCAAACCAGAGAGGTTTGCAAAAGTGGCTATCCAAGTAACTAAGACAGGACCTAGGCAGCTCCCAGCCTAATGAGCTTCCCAGTGGGCCCTTATCCATCACTTCCATGGCAACCTTCTCAGCTCCTTGAAGGTCTTTGCTGATGAGCATATCATGGAAACTGCTGCTGACTCTCAGGCCTCTCCCTTGGCCACAAGGTTCTCTACTACAGCTAAGTAGATGCTCCTAGTTCTATGCACCAGGCCCTTTGCTTATGGGAAGAAAGGAGAAGACACAGCAGCAGGAAGGGTGGAGATGCTAGCTGACCTCCTGTACCTACAGGCCCAACCCCTTTCACCTATAACCCTGGACCTCCTTCCATGTGAAGCCTTGGCAGTGTCAGCTCCAAACTCACTCTCAGGTTCTGAAACCATGGACAATGGCGTGCTCAGAGCACTCACCACAAAGGCAGTGCTAAGTAATCTACAGTCATTAGATGTTTGCTTTAGTCACTGTCCATGAAATCAGGGCTGAGATGACCTAACGATGGAGGGAGGTTTTTACCACCGTCTTGGAAAGTTCTAGATCTGGGTCAGGTGTTATACAGGCTGCAGTTTCTGGCTCTACGCCAGCCTCTCTGAGATAAACAGAATCTGAGTCCCTATTTTCATTCGACAAGAGGAGCCCCAAAGCAGGAAGAGCTTCCTAATACATCGTCATACTGTTGGCACTTGGGGCTTGCCACTGCAGAGCCCTTCCTTGATAATAAATGAAGGAACAGATGGGAGTTTAGGGTCTTAAACATACTGTGGAGTAAGATCACCATGGAGGCAGAGAAGGAGGTACCAGTTCGTTCCTCCAGCAAGGAACAAGTATCCAGCCATACATAAATAAAAACAGCTGCTCTAGGAAAGCTCGGGGTCAAATTAAGAAGTTACAAGACAACATATGAATGCACCAACCATATAATAGTAAATCGAATCTCAATGTAACAGGCACAGCATGTGTACCCACAGCGAATCACTGTCACCCGGCTTCACACAGGCAGGAAACACTGATCCCTCAGGGCCTTGGGAATCCTGCCACCCTAGAGTTGGGCTTCTGTGAGTTTGCCTGGCTCTTCTCTGGAGTTAAGAGAAGGGAGCTTAGGCTTATCTGATGTGTATCCAAAGTCATTGCCCTCTCACTGTGTGACCTGACGTAGGTTTCCGAACTCCCCTGAGCCTCAAAGCGCAAGAACAAAGCTCTTTGAAAGTACTAGTGTAGGACTCGTGAGGGGACATATAACAAGTGTTCAGCGCTGAGTCCGACACATAACTCAGAAATGTCCATGCAAAGCTCCTTGAGAGGATGCCTTCAACTCCAGAGACCTGAGCTGCAGACAGGTGCCAAGAGATGCATGAGGGAGGCAGGAGAGCTGGGGCTCACCTTCCTGCCTTGCCTCTCCATGCTGGAATTACAGTGTGGGGCTGGGATATGTGTGTTTTTAAAAAGAAAAGTGGGGGACTAAAAAAAAAACATATCTCAAGGGAAAAAGTTACAATGAAAGAAACATTGAGAATAAGTACACAAAAGTTGGCTGAGAACATGAGTTTCATCTTACCTTCCTCGTCCCATCTCATAGACTGGCAGTGCCCAGCACAGAGAGGGCATTCCCGGGCTCACAATGCCTCTCATAGGAAAAAAAAAAGGTAGAGTGCACTGAACAACCAGCTTCCCCGGTTCCAAAGCACTTACTTCAGCTTCACCTTCACCCATCACCAGCAAGGCCAACATAGCCAAGAAGTCAGGCAATATCAAGGACCAAATTAAATGGTCAGAGTTTCTCAATGTCGGCCCTGTGCAAAATCACCGTGGTCTCCAGTGGCCTGCTCTTCAGAGGACACAGCAGCCTTTGCTGGGTACCGTTCCCTCCCTCTTGGTCACTACGGCACAGCCCTGTAGCTTTCATTGTCACGCCGTCTGCTGTGTCTGGCCTGGTGGGTCACAGCACCACTGACGACATAGGAAGCCAACAATAGCACAGTAGAAGTAGATTCTGTCCTTTTTTTTTTTTTTTTTTTTTTTTTTTAAGCACTAAGGAGCTCATAGTTTTTCACTTTTTCAGTCTCCAGGTGTTTGAACCACTGTTCCTCTTCTTGCTCTCTCCAGGAAATAACCTAGCTTCCTCCTCCAGGGGCACCTAACTAGTATAGCCAGGGAGTCATAAACAAATGACCTGTGTACACACTGCAAGCATAGGCTGACCGTGACATATGATCAGCTAGTCTCAACTCTTAATTATCAGGTCTCTCAGCTAAACATGTGTCTGCATCTATCTTGTGAAATCATGCGCATGCTTGCCAGCCCTACCTCCCATCACGAAACTCCACAGTCATGTTCACTCCTACAGCTGGCCCCCATAACTATAAACAGGAGCATTGTAAGATCTGATGCCTCTAGCTGCAGGTGGTCACTGATGCCCATTGGCTCACGTGCTCACAGTCAAGCCTTGTAGCTACACAAACGTACACAGCCAGCCCCGGCTGCATCACCTCATCACTTGCACCACCAGCATGTTTGCATTTACAGCTAGTTCCTGCATCTGCTTGCATTCATACCGCCAGCTTAAGCCCTACTGTTACATATATACAGACAATTGGTCTAATCTCTGTCCGTCTCCCATGACCCAAATGGATAAACAAAGCCGGTGTTTATAATAGGATATGTACACGTTACCAACCAGCCTTATGCCTATACCTGTGTGCATGTAGAGTGCCCTATCCATACATCCACAGTTGCACGTACCCCAGTCCTTGTCATCATGTGCATTCCTGGGCCAGATCCTTGTCATAGCTACCATAAGGATACCGAGGTGCCCTTCTGCTACCGTATCCCTTGTACAACCAAGGACCACGTATTGCTGATATCGTAAACCCCAAATTCCTGAACCAGAACACCGTATTCTTCCTTTCACACCTGGAGACACATACTTGACAGTAAACATGGCGACATAGTGTTTCTCCTAAACCCACACAGAGAAGGTATTTCACTTCTGAAGCCATTCCCAAAACTCTACAAAAGGTAGCTGAGCTTTCTGCAGATGCTCAGGCAGATACTGAAGACTGAAAGAGTCATTCTCGTTGCCCACATGTAATTTCTGTTCCAGGGGAATCAGTGCTCTCCTCTGGCCTCTATGGGCAATAAACATGCATGTGGTACAATGACATACTTGCAGGCAAAACACACACAGAGATAAAAAGAAAAAATGTAAAGTACTTTAAAAAACACTTACAGTCCAGGAGAAAATAATGTGATATACTAAAAGCAATAAAAATAAAATAACAACAATAACCCCTGTCAACAAAGAATACTTTACCTGGCAAATCTTTTACAAATGAGAGAAATAATGACTTTTCAAGATGAACAAAAGCGAAGAGAGTTCATTATCCCTAGAACTATCTTACAAGAAATGATAAGTCACTCCTTGAGCTAAAGGAAAATGATGTTGTTTAATAATATCAAAACCATATAAAAGTCATTGGTATCAATAATTGCATATCAAATTTACAGCATTCTAATACTATCACAGTGATAGGTAAATTATTTACAAACATGTCTTAAAGACAAAAAAAGTATTAAGACTAAGTATAGTTAAGATAATATACTAATAAATACAAAAGCAGGTAAACTGTGACATCAAAACACACACTTGAAGATAGTGGGTACAGAGCTTTTATTGAATTTAAATTCTCAGTTGTCAAAAGACAAGTATAACTTTAAGACATTTCATGTAAACCTCATAACAAATGCAAAGCTATAAAAACATACCACTATAGAAAATTGTCAAATCATAGGGAAAGAAAAGAGAGGTGGTGAATAGAAAGAGGATCTGGAAAATAATTTAAAATAGCAATATTAAGTTCTAATTTACCAATATTTACTTTAAATGTAAATGGGCTAAATTCACCAATCAAAATTCACAGTCTGATTGAGTGATTTTTTTTAAAAAAAGATTTTAAGTAAGAGACTGCATCAAGAGACAAAGAGGGTCAATATCTAATAATAAAGATAAATTTATCAATAGGCTAACATAATTGTAAAAAAAAGTTCATACAGCAATAAAGCATCTAAATATACAAAGCATATATTCACAGATCTGAAAGAAGAAATGAAGAATAATACAATAATAGCAGGAGTTTTTAATACCCGCTTTTAGAAATGGACAGGTCATCTGGATGGAAACCAATAGGAAAACATTGCACTTAAATTATACTTTAAAGCTCAACACACACACAGAGCAGAATACAAAGCACACAGGAGACATATTCAGGATAGACACGCTGGAGCACAAAACCAGCCTTAAATTTAAGAATAAAATCACATCAACTGCCCTTTCCAACCAGAACTGTATGATGCTAGAGAATTATAACAAGAAGAAAGCCAAAGATGGAAAATGCACAGACAGATGGAAATTATGTAACATTCACCTGACCAAGCAATGGGTGGTTACCAAAAGGAAACATGAAGAGTATCTGAAGATAGATCGGAGTGGAAGTGTAACAATCCAAACTTAAGCTGTTGAAAAAACAGTTCTAGGAAGGGAATTTGTAGGGGTAACCGCTGGGGTTTAAAGAGACAAAACAACAACAACAACAACAACAAAAAACCTTAAACAACTTGCTGTTATACCTCATGGAAATATAAAAAGAACACAGAAAGTCCTAAAGAGGCAGAAAGACGATCTAACCATGATCGGAACAGAAATAAGAGGAAAAAAAAAATAAGTGAATGATAGAAAATAAATCTGTGAAGGATATTTTGCAAAGATAAAATTGATAAACAGGTAGCTATACCAGAGAGATGAAAAGGGAAACAGGAAAACTGATACCACAGGAACACAAAGGAAAGTAAGAAATTACTAAAAATGATCATGCATCAATCAACTGAATTACCTAAGAAAAAAAAGGAATACATTCTTAGGATCATATATATATATAGTCTACCATGGCTGGGTAAATAAAATGAGTAAGGAGATTGAGTCAGTAATTAAAGAATATGGATTTCTATCCATGAAAAGCCTAGGACTTGATAGCTTCACGACCATCAACCAAATATTTAAAGACTAACTTGAACCAGTCCTTCTCAAACACTCCTTAAAAAGATTAAAGAGGAGAAAGTACTTCCTAACTTATTTTAAAGGCTAACATTACCTCTATACCAAAACTAGAATGAGGACACTAACATAACGGAAAATTACGTGCCAATATCCACAAGGAGTTTACAAGCAAAAGTAATCCACAACAAAACAGTAGCACAGTACCTTAGTTACTTTTCCTCTTGTGATCCAGTGTTCTGACAAAAGCGACTTACAGGAGAAAGGGCTTGTTCTGGCTCACAATTCAAATACACTCCATCTTGGGTGGAGAAGACAAGGCAGCTGGTCATACCTCCTTAATGGTGCTAATCTTCTTAGCAGCAAGTTACAGCTGCCTTGTCAATAGTCTCCTTGTCTGGATTTCTAAGCTTGCTCACACACCTTCCCTCTGCCAAACAGATTCATACAAGTTCTCATGAAGCAGGAGAAAGAAGCCAGACATTTGGTCAAAATATTATTCAAGGTGACCCTAGCTCGGATCTAAGAGTCCTTGTTCTTTGGCAAACCTTGTGACCCAGGCCTCTACTACCTGTGTTTCTTCCAGCATTGAATCCCCCAGCAGAGGGGCCCATTAAGCTCTTTTTTTTTTTTTTTAAAAGAGTATGGAAGGTATTTTGTAATTCAGAATTCCAAAGTATTCCAAATTCCTCCCACAAGCCAATCCCAGAAGCCTAAAAACCACATGAGCAAGTTCGTCAAAGCAAATCCCCATTTCCCAATATCAGACTGTGTCTTAGCTGCTTTCTCAGTGCTGTGATAAGATACCTTCACAAAAGTAATTTAAGGGAGAAACTTCATTTTGGTTTATTTTTCCGGGGGCGGGGCTGGTCTTATTTAGTGTTCTATTACTGTGATGAGGCAGACACCATGACCACAGCAACTCCTATAAAGGAAAACATTTAATTGGGGCTGGCTTACAGTTTCAGAGGGTTAGTCCATTATCTTCATGGTGGGAGGCACGGGTATGCAGGCAGACATGGTGCTGGAGAGGGAACAGAGAGTTCTGCATCCAGATTGGCAGGTAGAAGGAAGAGAGAGTCACTGGGCCTGGCTAGAGCATTTGAAACCCTAAAGCCCATTCCGCCGCCCACCCCCACCCCCAGTGACACACTTCCTCCAACAAGGCCACACCTCCTAATCTCTGTCAAGTAATGTCACTCTCTAATGACTGAGCATTCAAATCTGTGAGCCTACAGGGGTCAGCCTTATTCAAACACAGGGCTATAGTCCATCCTGGCAAGGAGAGGCTGCAGGCATGTAAGGCATGGTGGTAGGAACAGGAGGCTGGCTGGTGACTCTGTATCCCCACTCAGGAAGCAGAGTGTTAACTGGGAATGGAGATGGGCTATAAAGCCTTTAAGGTTTACTCTCCCCCCAGTGGCTCACTTCCTCCAGTGAGGCCCCACCTTCTAAGGATTCCTTTCCAAATAGTACCATTGGTTAGGGACTAAGTGATTAAACACATGAATCTGTCGGGGAGATTTCACATCCAAACCATAAGACACAATGAAGTTTGCCATGATCACGTGGAATTTATCTTTGAGATACAAGAAAATCTCACCACGCACAAATGAAATGATGTAACATACCATATTTACCAAATAAAAGACATAAAACATGACCATTTGAACAGAAGCAGAATATATATTTGACAAAACATCAATATTTTTTTCACGATAAAACAAATAGTTCTTAGGAAACTAGGAACATAGGCAATAGAACAAGAAAAAAAGTTAACTAAAATATTTTTACAGTAAATAAAAACAATCAACAAAGCAAAACAGCAGCCTATAGAATAAAGAGAATATTCATAAGCCATATGCACGATAATGAGGTATGCAAAACATATACAGGATTCATAAAACTCATTAGGAAAATAAGCACCACACACCTGAACAGACTTTCTCCCAAAGAAAACATATAAATGGCCAGAGGGTCTGAGAAAAGATATTCAGTGTTGTCAACAATAAATGAAACACAAATTAAAACTTCAATAAGATGTTACCCCTCAATTGTTACGATTGCATTGATCAAAAAGCCGAGAGATTCATATCAAAAATGTTATACGGTAGTTTAGGATAAGGAAGCCCTTGTAAATTGTTGGTTGGGATATAAATTTGTATAGCCATTCATTATAGAAAACAAAAATTAAAAATAGAATTACTATATAGTCTAACACTGCCAGTTCTTGGAAATAAAGTTGCTTTTTTGAGGGGAAAATTCACTTCCCTAAATTATTGCAACATAATTTGCAGTAGCTAAGACACAGAACCCTAAAGTATATGTAGACAGATGAAAATGAAAGAGATGTGCATACATGCGCTCACACACACACGCACTCACACAGACACATGAGTGAGCTATACAAATATGCACATTGTAAAATTATTGAATCTTAAATAGAGGAAAATGGTTCATCTTCAACAAGTTGGATAACCTAAAGGTCATCATGTTTGTGAAATAAGCAAGAGAGGATAACAAATATTTTATGATGTCAAGTATATGTGAAGCTAGAAAAAAGTTGAATTCACAGTAACAGAGAGAGTAGAATAGTGTTCACTAGGGATTGAAGGCTGGGGAAAAGGAGAGCCATCAGAGTGTATCAGCATTCACGTGTAAGGGGAATCAGCATGGCAACCATTGTTGCTATGTATTATATGCATTATAATTTGAATTTTGCTGAATATAGATCTCAAGTATTCTGAAGCACATACAGATAACTATGTGAGGTATACATATATCAGATATTAAAGTCTTGACTATGAGAGTCATTTCAAGGTCTACAATTATATCAAGCTGTCATACTGTACACAATATGCTATGATACAGATATAAACAGGCACCCAAAGGGTTTCTATATTAAGACTTCATCTCCAGCTAGTGAACCCAATCCCTGACAGATGAGTGAGTCAGGAAGACTCTGGCCTCAGCCGTAGATGAGCCTTCTAGTGGCTTTGTTGGGAGGGTGTGGGAACTGAGAGGGGGCCCAGTTGAAAGAAGTGGGTCACTGGGATTGTGCCTTTGAAGGGTAGGTCATGTCCATACTCCTTAACCTCTCTTTCTCTGATTCCTGGCTGCTATGAAGCAAGCATCTTTGCCCACCAAATGCTCTTCACTGTTGACAGTTGGCCTCATCTTGGGTCCAAAAGTAATGGAGTCAACTGACCGTGCACTAAAACCTCTGAAACCAAGACTCAAAACACATCGTTTCCCCTTCTTCAATTTTTCCTATCAGATATGTGCCACAGTGACTGACAATGCAAGTGTTTGTCAATTGTACCTTATACATCTGAGGGAAGCACACACATGCTGTCACACTCACCTTTCATGTCTCATCTGGGGAGAACAGGGATAAGAGTCCTTGACAACTTAGTCCAGCCTTGTCTCAAATCCTTACCAATAAAATGGGATTTAACTATCTGAGTAAATTAACGCAACAAGGCACTTGCTGGAAGACAACGCCTAGCTGCACAGGAATCACACATATCTCAGTTGGTTGTCCTGTACCATTTTCCTGGAATCAAGTTTTAGATGAGGAATTGCATCTGAAAAGGTCTGGGCAACTTCACAGGGACCCGCCACAGATCACCAGGCACATTTCCAGAAGGGTGGCCCCAACTTAAATTCCACCTGCCAGAGGGTGAATATCAGTGTGCTGACTTCGCCCTCCTCTCCTACATTTAATTTTTGTTTTTGAAAGTAAAATAAAAACTTAAGCTAGAAATGATCATAATGAGTGAGTTAACCCAGAAGCAGAAAGATCAAATGGTATATACTCACTTATATCTGCATATTAGCCCAAGGGGCATGTCCCACAAAAGCCTTCACTTACCAGGAAACTGGGACAGAGGGGAGGACATCCTATTGGGACTCTAGATGAGAGAAGCATGGGAGAATGGCAAAGTAGAAGGATCCAGAGGGTCCTAGAAACCTACAAGTAGAACATTATGATAGGCAGATTTGGGCCCAGGGGTCCCGCTCAAACTAAGGCACCAGCCAAGGACAATACAGGCGGTAAACTTTAAACCCCTACGCAGATCTAGCCAATGGACAGAAGACTCTCCACAGTAGAGTGGAGAGTGGGATATTACTTTCTCACATACTCTGGTGCCTCACCTTTGACCATGTCCCCTGGAGGGGGAGACCTGGTGGCACTCAGAGGAAGGACAACAGGTTACCAAGAAGAGACTTGATACCCTATGAGCATATACAAGGGGAGGTAATCCCCCTCAGTCACAGTCATAGGGGAGGGGAATAAGGGGAAAATGGGAGGGAGGGAAGAATGGGAGGATACAAGGGATGGGATAACCATTGAGATGTAACAAGAATAAATTTTTTAAAAACTAAGGTAAGTTCTGATTGGGCATTAAGAGCTACCTTCCAAATTCCTTTAGACTTTAATAAACAGACGAAGGTCGGGAAGGCCTACACCTGAGTTTATTGTGGCCCAGCTCCAGTAAGCAGCCAGCAGTAGGAGCTCACTGAGAGAGAGAGAGAGAGAGAGAGAGAGAGAGAGAGAGAGAGAGAGAGAGAGAGAGAGAGACGTTTGCAACAGACACACAGATGGCTGGTCTCTTTCTGAGCTTTCAGAGCATTTTAAATGTGTGTCTTCTCCCCAAACAACCCTCTCCCATGCAACAATGGGCCGCATTATTATTCTCTCATTTGTGACCTAATGTTTCAAGCTCTTTGCTTTGAAGCTCATTTGCACGTGCATGGAGTTGGTGGTGGTGGTGGAGAAAGTAAATTAGTCTCCCAGACAGTTTCATTAAGACTTGTTCCGGAAGTAGAGCTGCAACAAATTGAGCTAAAGATTCAGTTTGTGTGTTTATTCTTCTGCTCCAATCAATAGCGCTTTGTCTCCTCAGTGCTACGCGACTGTCAACCCCGAGCCTTCCTGTTTTTAAGTGGTGCACCTTTCTGGAACAGTTACACTCTGAAGAAAGAGAAAGTTAAGGCTTCCGTTCAAAACTCAATCCAGTGCTGAGGAAACATTCCTTGTGATGAGTGTAAGGTGCTTCCACTTGGCAGAGTCCTTGAAGGCAGCCACAGAGCAGTTTGTAAAGTGGTTCTCAACCTTCCTAATGCTTCAACTTTTTAATGTAGTTTCTCATGTTGTGGTGACCCCCAACCATAAAATGATCTTGTTGCTGCTTCATAACTATAATTTTGCTACTATTATGAATCATTATGTAAATATCTGTGTTTTCCAATGATCTTAGGCAACTCTTGTGAAAGGGTCAGTCGGTCCCCAAAGGGGTCACCGTTGTCATAGGGAGTGCTACCAACCCTAGGAGCCATCCCAGACCTGTGCAAGCCTTCAGAGTAAAACCAACATGTGGAGGAAAGTACAAGGGGTTCCACACATCAGACAGACATACAGAAACATAGCAAGCCCATTTTTACTCAGAAAATACACTCCCACATGCATAGATGCAGTTGTGTTTCATAAATGGTTGAGAGCACACAGCAAAGGTGCCTTTGTATTTCTCTGCCGTTGACCAGCCTCCACTTCCCCTCCAGGCTATGCTGGCAGATGTGCTTGCCGAATCAGCTTCCCCAGTCTTTAGAGCAAAGTTTGATTTTTCTAAGACATTCTGGTTGTAGGATACTGTCCCACTTTGGGTGGATAATATTTAACTGTTGAAATGAAGAAAGCGTATTTACATAGGTTTCTATTAGTGGTAAGGAAATACAACATAGGTGTTGTAATCATACATTCTATGTTTGTTGATTTGTTTTCTTGATTTTGTTTTCATAATTTCACTCTGAGGTAAGAGATAGTATCTGAGTTCACATTTACAGTCAATGCCAGCATCAAAGGGGGGGGGAAGAGAGAGAGAGAGAGAGAGAGAGAGAGAGAGAGAGAGAGAGAGAGAGAGAGAGAATATAGGAAGGAAATGATTCCCAGAAGTTGGAGGTGTTAATCTCTTAACACTAAGCACTTAAGAGCATTGAGTTTGGGTCTTTATTCATTTTTTTCCTTTGGAACAAACTAGCATTCCATCAAGAAACCAGCTAGTCTAAGTTTTGCTCATTAGTGACCAAATATTTATTTCTGATCATAATATTGAATTCCTCTGGGCAAACACACACAAACGGCTGTGAATACATTGTTTGGTCTCTCTTGGAAAAGAAAAATGTCTCCTTCCTCGGGGCGAGGAATCTGTTATTCTGTGCAGCTTTCAGAAGGGAGGTCACACATTTTCTTATTGATTTTACTTCCTATTTGGTAGCAAAATAATGTGAGAAGAGGCAGTGAGCATTCCTGGCGACAAGCCCAGATGATAAAAATTCTGTGCCAGGATGTTGTCTGGGTTCCGTCTCTTTCCCAGAAACTTCGTGGTGGATGGACACTCTGGGCCCCGCATCGAGGAACATGTGTGCACTTTCAGGGCAGTTTCCTGGCAACCCACTACTTAGATGTAGATTCACAGACCAGGTCGATTCCACATGTGGCTTGGAATTCTCTGACAGGCCCATTACACAAAGAGATGGCTCCATCCAGTGGTCCCCTAGAACCCACCACCAAAGCAAAGGAGCCTCTTGTTGAGGGAAGACGGTGCAGGGGAGGGTGGTCATTTCAATCCCTCTGAAGGTTGATGGGATGGGAAAGCGGTTTGGAATAAGTGAAGCCTACTCCATGTGGTCAGACACGATTGTGCGCATCCTTGTTCTTCAGGCAACATCCGGAACACTGAGAAGCTGAGCTATGACAAGCAACGCCAGTACGAGATCCTGGTAACTGCTTATGACTGTGGACAGAAGCCCGCTGCTCAGGACACCCTAGTGCAGGTGGACGTGAAGCCAGTGTGCAAGCCTGGCTGGCAAGGTGAGCCTCGGTGTCTCAGTTCTACTATGTGAAGGCCATTCGAGCTCCGGCACCGTGTGCCCCAAATCTCATAGCCCCGTGTCTAAAGGAAGTTTTTAGACTATAGCTGTTTTCCCTGCAGGAAATAGTAGTGTGTGTTTCCCCAAAACCCTTCCGTGTGTATAACCTCCATGTTTCAGTTGAGAAGGTCAGAGGCCATCTACTCTAGCCACAGTTCTCCCTCACTCAGATTTCATCACGTTTCAAGGCCTAGGAGAGATTGTTAGGGTCTGTTGACCTACCCAAGAGTTCTGAGCCTAACTGATGTGCTTCAAGTTCTGCATCCCTGCTCAGCACCTAGGCAATGTCTGCATGGCCCTTATGCATGCATATTGCATGGGGGTGGGAGAGAAGGATTGAGCCTCAGGGGGAGGGGGTTTCTGAAAGCTGCTGCAGGGAAGGAAGGACAGTGACGCTCGCGGAAGCTTCACGTTGGGTCAGTTTAGATCTTTCAGGAAGCAAAGACAACACATGTTCCAGTCAGTCACCCCTAGATGACTGACCGAGGGGAGTGGCTCTTACAGAGAGCTGAGTGGTCTTTAGAACAATAACCACCACTCTAAGTGACATCAGCCTGTGTGGCAATCCAAAGAGGGATGCTTAGTGTTATCTGTGTGTCTCAGGTTTGGTGCCGACTGCTCTGTTTCTTCTGCATGTGTTGGAAATGCTATTGCTCAGTCTTACTTCCTCATATCCCATGGTGCTCTGCAAGGTCACTCCTCTTCTGGCTTCTGCTTACTGCCTTTTAATGATGTGTCTTTAAGCTTCTGGCCTCATCATTCACCCCCTCTCTTTTAGTCACTCATGTCTCTGTCGAGCACACTGATGCCAAGCCACCCTGTAGTGTCAGCCACTCATGCTTAGTACAACCCACCACAGCTGGACTGGTCATTCATAATGCAAAAACACCTATGGCTGAGGCAGGAGATGGACTCGCTCTGCTCAAAAGGCAGCTCTCTGTGAGCTTTCCCGCAGCACAACCTGAGCTCCCATAAATGTAAAGGAGAGAGCTGGGAACTCAGAAGCTCATCTCCGTGAGAGAGATCTGGAACTGTGTGGACTTGAACTAAGTAGACAGAAGATAAAATGATCGTGAGAGCCACAAATGGTGTGTGTGTGTGTGTGTGTGTGTGTGTATGTGTGTGTGTGTGTGTGTGTGTGTGTAAAAGTAGAGTACCTTGGATAAATCAGCTTAGAATCAAGCAATAGCAATAGAGAAAGAGAGCCATGCTAGCCAAGTCTAGAGGCACATGAAGTTGAGGCCAGCCTGGGTTACAGAGCAAAACTCTGTCTCAAAAAAAAGTACACACACACACACACACACACACAAACACACACACACACACACACACACACACACACACACACACACACACACACACACGTGATCCAGTGATGAAAGAAAGGACAAGAGAGCAGAGCAAGCCAGCCTGGAATAGGAAACTGTTTTCTCTGTGTATGAAGCCTGAGCTCAGGTGGGTGTAGTTCGCTAGGATGTGGGAGGCAGGGCTCTTCCTGCTTTACTATGACTATTGTATTTCTCAGGCGTAGCACAGTGCCTGGCCCTCATGGAAGCTGCTTAAGGAATGACCAATGAATGAATGAATGAGTGAGTGCGTGAATGAATGAATGAAGGAGCCAATACCCGACTAAGAGGTCACTGTGTTTTATTTTAACTTGTAAAGATTATCAGCAAAAGCCTGGCCTTTCAAAAGAAAGCCCAGGAGCAGGGGATAAAACAAACAAAACAACATCATGCTTTGTAAGCACGGAGCATGATCACAGTGAGGCTTTTAAGTGGGAAAAGCAAAGCATGAGGTTGTGTCTTAAAAAAAAAAAAAGGATCCCAGTACTTTCTGACTCTGACAAATGAGGCACCTACAGACTTTGGAGTAAGTGTTCATGCCTATATTTAAACATTATTTATAGAGTTTTGTACTTGTTAAATCTATGCAAATTTAATGTTAAGTGTATGTTAAAAAAAAGAAGAAGAAGAAAGCTTGTCAGCGTGCTTAATTTTGTGTGTGAAGGGTGTTTGAGGCACCTACCCTGTGATGTGTAATGTTGCCGAGACTGCCTATAAGTGATGTTGGGCAGCCAGGGCGGAGCCAGCTGTCTGTGCTGTTTCCAGCACCAGAAGAGGCTCAAACATAAGGTAGACCCTCCCTACCTTAAGAGGATTAATGAATGGGCAGTGAGAACTCATTTGTTGTTGTGGTGGTGGTGGTGGTGGTGGTTGTTACTGTTGTTGTTTTAATGCTTCTTTCCTAGAACAAAGAATCAGTTCCTTGCATCAGTTAGTTCGTCATGGCAGGCAACAGTTTACACATGTGTGATACTAAAGTCAGCTGCTTCCGGGTGGCTCCTTGCCTGAGCTGGTCACGTGTGGTGGCAGAGGCTGCCACAGTTTCTATATTGAGAGCCTGTCCCTCCAGCTAATAACTCCACCAGATCCCTCTTTAACCTACTCCCCCAGCAGCCTTTCAGCTCATAGCTGGCCTCTCTAGGCTATCTGTTGTGGGCAGGAGGGGTCACTGTACCTTTCTGTCATGTCTCTGTCTCTGTCTCTCTGTGTCTCTGTGTCTGTCTCTGTGTCTGTCTCTGTGTCTGTCTCTCTCTGTCTCTCTCTGTCTCTCTGTCTCTGTCTGTCTGTCTGTCTGTCTCTCTCTCTCTCTCTCTCTCTCTCTCTCTCTCTCTCTCTCTCTCTCTCTCTCTCAAGAGGACACTCCTCTTGCCAACCTAATATCCTGGTCCCAGATGTGGAAGGACCTCTCACCTCTGGCCCCTCCCACCCCATTCTCTCTTCTACCCTCCATCAAGGGCACAGGCCCTATCTAATCTGTATGGACATCTTTCTCCAGGGAAGAACTGCACTCAGGTGATCCTGGATCTGTCTTTCTTGCCTGGTTCATTCTCCCAGCCTTGCAGGGCCACCTAGAGTGAACCATATCTTGCTAGTTTCTCTGCCACCTGTAGACAAGGCAGGCCACCTCATGGTGAGAGGCAGAAAAGTTAGATTTTACCTGGAGCGTAATACCTGGAGGTGCAATACTGCATCTTGTATATGGGAGAAGAGCCCAGAAAGGCCATGTCTTTGAGGGAGAAGAGTAGCCTAGCTTTCAGAAACATATGATTGGGAAATGGAGAAGGCACGATTGCGGAGGTCAGAGGTACGGTGAGGTAGATGGCTAAGATCTTGAAGTCAGGGTGAGGAGCCTCAGTGAGCCTCAACCCCTCAGACCCGACAAGGAGTCATGAGTCACATGCATGTGCCCAGTCAGATTCCTGGTAGTCCCCTAGGAGAGCACAGGGCCCTCCCCCAGCTCACTTCCTACTGGCAGCTTGAGGAGCAAACACAGCTTGGCAGTCTGAAGTCTTGTATCTGTTCTAAGCCATTTCCCCGCAGGCAGGAGGGGACTGCAGCTCAGTGAAAGCTATCCATCATGTTCAGGGACCCTGCCTCCCTGGGAGCACTCCCAATCTGCACCCTGCTGAGCCTTTCTAGCAGCCAGCTGCTCCCAGGGAGCTGTCACAGCCAAGCAAGGGGACCTGCTCATGGGTGGAGCCTCCCCAGACACCAATGATGGTTCAGAGCAGTGGCCCCTGAAGAGGTCCACAAGTGGGATGTGGTGTGTGTGTGTGTGTGTGTGTGTGTGTGTGTGTGTGAGAAAGAGAGAGAGAGAGAGAGAGAGAGAGAGAGAGAGAGAGAGAGAGAGAGAGAGAGAGATTGTGTAATCCTTCCACATTCCCTTGCTCTGCCTTTGGCTTTACCCGTGTATAAGGTGTATAAGACACTAGCTCTGCCACCAGCCTTATTCCACACCTCAGCCAAGGTGTGGTCTCCTCAGACTATGGCTTCCCAGCTCCTATCTTTTTTTCTGTAGGTTGGTCTTATCTTCTCAGAAAGCACATGAGCTCCTTGAGGGCAGAGCTGTACTTGGCACAGCTTCTGACATTGAACTTTCTATCACATACACAGAGTCTAAAAACTTACTTGCTAGCTTCACCCCCAGATAGGGGGGGGTGTGCTTCCCAGAGATCTCACTGGCAGGAAGAGGAGGAAGGAGAGATTTGCATGCAAAGCATGAGACCAGGCGTGCTTACCCCTCTCATTCTTGAGATTGACTCCAAGGCAGTAACACAGACAAGTGAAAAGGGGGCAAGTCACACTGTGGGAGGTCAGCCGACTTTACTGGCGGGAACAATCTCTTTCACGGTGGGGTCAGGGAAGAAGCATAAACTGCCTTTGTGTTTTGATCAACTGTTCAAGAGCTAATGTGTTCTGAGGCACACCCAGTTGTGGGGATGAAGGACCATACATATCGTGAACCAGCAAAGAGGGGCACACACAGCTCAACCCAGGACAGGGGTGGGCTGGTATCTTACCTCTCCTGCAAGATGTACGGATGGCAGTCATCTCGGTGTGTCATTTCCCTCTGGTTGTTGTCAGCTGGCCTGGGTGCTCTATGAGGGTGTATCGCAGGATCCACACCTGTGGGGAGCAGATTACTCCTGAGTCAATGTGTGTTGTTGATACGAGCATGGCCGTATTGAGGACCCCAATACCTCAGACCCACAGGAATGGCAAAATCTTCCCCTGCTCAGGCTCAGGGAAAAGGCAGAGCCTTCCTCTGTGCCCTGGCCCACGTGCAAATGTTGACAATGTATGTAGGAAGTGTCAACAGTGGCTCCCTCTTCCCCAATATTTATAGCCTGAGGCTGCTCCACTACAAGAGACAACACCCACACACACACTGCACCCCACAGAGAATAGCGGAAACCCGCCTCTTTGTTCAGCTGGATACAATAAACCCACCTCCTCCTCGATACAGATGCATAAAATAAACACAGTGAGTCTCTGGCAGCTACCGCTGGTGTGTCTCCATTACAGTGCATGTCCCCCACTCTCAGCTTTTTGTATGTCTGTCATTTCTTCATTCCCCGTCACCCCAGTTAGGCCAGTACCTAAGCTGTGCAGGTCTGAACAAATACCCACTCATGAGTGAGAGAATTCAAGAGGTAGAGTGGAGGCCATCGGAGGAGGGTGGAGGCAGTAAGAGCAGTGCTCCCAAATAGGGATGGAACTGAGCCGTGTGACCTCATGGACCCCTCACAGAGGCATTAACCAGTCCCTTAAAGGCTCATTTCCCATTTAGTTGTTGGTCTGGAGGTTTAATGCATTTAGTTTCATTTTGTCTGCTCTTTGGAGGAACGCTGTCCTTCAGCATGCTTTTACTTATGCTCCTTTTCGCTCCCCTGGTCACTCTGTGTTTTCAGACTGACAGCATTGTCTTTCATAACATGTACATGTATAATTGCTACCCGGTCCTGCCAAGTGAGACACAAACCCCACTACTTCACTTGTCCATCATACAAGATAATACGTTGCAAAAGGCAGCACTGCAGACGGTCCTTCCTGTTGGTGGTGGCCTTCACTATGTCTTCTCTGGTCGTGTAACTGACCAGACAACCAGACAAGTGAATCTGGCCTTCCCAGACTGCAGAGTCAGCTCTCCAGTCCCCGAGAAAGCCCCTCATCCCTGAGCAGAGGACTCCAAGACGTTAGGCATGCCTCACTCAACAGTTCACTTCACTGCAAGTTTCTCCATGGGCCCGAACAACACGTTTTCCTCAAACCTTCACACTGATGCATCTTAGTCAGATGAAAAGAAGAGAGGTGCAGCCGTGCCCTTGGATGCTGCCCCTGTGTTCTCCGGGATCTGGATGATCTGCAGGTGCATCAAATCACCCCAGACATTCCACTGTTTCACCAGGCAGCCTTTCGAGAGGAAGGAAGTATGACATCGTTTGGGGATCACCACAAATTAGCCAGAGGCCTGGATCAAATGTTGATGGAGACTACACAAGACCGGGGCAGGTCCGAGTACTGCAGATAGATAGACTTCATTTTTAATAAGAGGATCGAGATGTCATCAAGGCCACCAGAATATGGCTGTAACATTTGTTTTGAAAAGCTAGTGGCAGAGAAGTTGTTGGCTGGTATTAACTCTCCTATCCTAGCCACCTCATAAGAGAGATCTGAAGGTTGCTTACACATCATGATGCAGGAGATGTTCTTAAGTGTATTTCCCTGACCACCAAACAGTTCCCTTATGAAAGAGGCCTTCTCTGTGCTAAAGAGACTTAATCTAGATTTGACCTAGCAGAACTCCTGCAGCGGGAACACTGGTGTGCTGAGGATGAAGGGCAAGGTGTAGGGACCTGTGGACATGCAAAAGAGATGCTGAACTTGAACCAGGCAGGGGCCCTGGGGAAGCCATGCCCAGATCAAATCTAGATCAATAGATGGCTTTGAGTACAGAAGAGAAAGTTATAGGTTATAGCCCCAAGGAGGTACTAGGAAAGTGGGAGGGACCACAGTGTGGCCAGGCACAGAGGAGGAAGACTAGGCTGACCAAAGGGGCTGAGGCCATAGAATAAAGATGTTGTTGTTATTTGGAGGTCAAGGAGAAGCCCCAGAGACTTTCCTACATCTGTAATCTTAGCACGGATCTCAGGGCAGCAGGCTTTCCTCACCACCAAGGTAAAGAGTGAGTGAACAGGGACCAGCTAAAAGGAATAATTATTTCTGAGTGCACTTTACTAACACCAAGTGTTTATCCCAAAACCAATTTAAAGGAAAAGAGATTCAATTTATAGTCTTATCTGAAGGCTCTATACCTGGGGGGTCAAAGTTGCAACTGGGTATGTCTGAGGCCTTGTCAAGGATAACATGCCTTAAACTCCTGCCAAGCATTTGTTGCTAGAGTTTCACCCAGGGGTCCAAACACGGGAGAAGAAAGCCCAGCAAGGGGCCAGCTGGCTTCATCTCTACCCCTTTCAAAAGTCAGATTTATACTGAAGAACTGGTTTAGATTTTATTCTCTGAAGGAAATTGGTTCCAAATGGAAGGTGATGGGCCCAGTGAGATGTGCAGATCGGTGTATGGAACCTGCTCAGGGCGGAGAAGGTGGAGCTCCATCTGTTAGAGAAGTGGCCGGTGATGTTATGCTGTTGATACGCAAGGCTCTGGCAATAGCATGGAATAGAGGAATGCTCCCTCCCCCACCCCCCACCCCCACTCCTGCTTCTCCTTTGCTGTATGCTGGCTATATGAAATGTCCCATGATGCTGCTGACTCTTTTTAAAGAAATAATCCCCTCTTAAGATGCAAATACCACCTTCAGTACTAATGGATTAGGCCAAGGTTCAGAAACTCTAGCCCATAGGTAAATCTGGGGAACCACTTGTTTTTGTGGAACCATGAGCTAAAATAATGTATTTTTATATTTTAAATGGTTACCAAAGAGTCAAAAGAATACTATTTTATAGCATATGGGCATTGTAAGTAATTCAAGTCTTGGTGTCAGGAGGGTCACTGGGACGTAGCTCCATTCCTTGCACATTGCATATGGATGCCCTGAAACAGTAGAACTGGTGACAGAGGCCATGTGCCCCTCAAAATCTAAATATTCACGTTCTAGCCCACGGTGTGTGAGGGGGAATAAAGCTTCCTGACCCCTTCACCAAGCTCTTATTGTTCGCTGTCACTTCAGGAGGAAATGTTTTACTGTATTATCTAGCACAGTCTAGAAAGACCAGGACACCAGATGGGCATATTTGTACAAAGGCAAAAGTTCATAAATAAGACAGCTGTAGCATCACCACAGAGAGGACAGGCATGACCCTGTGATATAAGCAGTTCTAGTCCGACTTACAGATAGGAAATTGGGCTAAAGAGAGACTGAGGGGTTTCCTCCAACCTCACAGCTGTTAAACAGCAAGGATGGGATTCAAATTTCTAGTTATCAATCCAAAAATATGGTGAAGTACAGAGAGGCCATGAAGGAGGCTGGGAGAAGAGGTTGGGAATTCCCAAGGGCAGGGGATATTATAGGCTTTACAAAGGCTGTTTTTTTAAGAAAGCTTAGAAGATAGATGTGACCCCGGGCATTCCTGGGCAACCTGTTACCTTCTCAGTTGCTCTACAAAGATGGTGAGACTCATGTGGGAAGGTAGCCAGAATTCAACAGAATGATGCCCAATAAAGCACCCATGAAGTGCCCACTGCCACTGCAGTAAGTCTGGCTCCTCCCTCTGCCCCGCCCAACTCGCCATTTCTTCTTGAAGCTGCTCTAGCAGCTCATTAAGAAGCAAACCCATGCTTGCAGAAGGCGCATCTCTCAGATGCCCTCTGCCCAAACCAAAAGTTGCCTCCGGGTATCTCACAGGCCAGAGGATGCAGAGTGAACCCGGAACTTGGAGAGTAAGCTTCAAACACAAAGATGCTGGCCCTTACTGTGGCCCTTTATAGCGGGACAAGAAGATGTCACCTTCCCCTCAAAGAAAATGCACATGCAAATTCCCTGTCTTCCTGTCCATTCAGCAAGGTGGCACCTGGCTTATTTGAGCATCATCTTTAGGGGACCAGTTTCTTTACCCTGTAGCCCCAGTTTCTGTCCCCTCTGCCCCCAGGCTTCCTCAGCCTCCTTCACTCTGCCCTCTGGGCCCATAGTCTCTCTTTCCTCTTGGCCCTATTCTCTGTTCATCTCTGTCTGACCTTCAGTCTTTCTACCATCTTCCTCTGATCGCACCCCTGTTCTCTCTTTCCCAAACAGTGTTCCCTAATCCGCACATGGAAAAGCCCCCGGGCCCTGGAAGGTGCAGGGGTTTGGGGGTCAAGCACAAGCCATTGATTACCGGGCTAAGCATGGAGTGTGGACTGGACTCAGAGATTAGCTCCACTCCCGTCTGGCCACAGGATTTATTTCAGCCATTTCTCTGACCTAGATTTGGTTTCCTCAACAATAAATTATGAATCGTAATTCTTGGCCAAACTATTTTTTTTTTAGGACCAAAAGAGATTTCTATGTAGAAATAATGTTGCAAAATTTAAAATCACTGTGTGAACAATGCTTTGATTAAAACTGGGGAAATAAGTGATCCATAGACTACACCAAGACTGTGGATTAAGCCACACATGTCGGTGCTGAAGACTAGAACCAAAGGGAGACAGTGGGAAAACAACAGTGGTCCCAGTCGCAGCTTAGCTGCCACTACTCTGTACTGGGAAGGTTACTCCCGTAGGGCCTTGAACAGAACCACACAACAGGCTCAGCATACGGCAGCTCTTTTATCTGAGTTCCCTTTGCTCCGGTTTTTTAAAACCACAATGGGTCATTTTAGCCCAGATAACTAGCAAAGCTATCACTAAGGCCTGAGAGCTGCTGGCTGCCACACGGTGACCCCCGAGCTTTGCCTTTGCTGAGAGCTGCCAGGCAAGCAGCTTGCTCTGGCTGCAGGCCTCATGGGGCACTCCTCTGTGAATAACGACCTGTTTTGACATCTCTGACATAGCCGATCATTAAGGTACAACAAATGACTCTGTAAGGGATGCTGATTTACCTACTCGGTGGCGTCCTAATGTGCTTAAAGACCTGCTGGATCAAAGTAGCATACTCCAGCCATCTTCCACCTGTCTCCCCACCACCACCCCGTGCTAGGAAGAAATGGGCCAGCTCTGGGGGGAGAGGTGGATGGCCACCACCCACACAGTATTAAAGACTGTAACAACAGTTACTGCTGTTTGAGCAATCGCCATTTGCCAAGTGTCAGCTAAGGGCCCATGGGCTCTTTAACACACCCTGAAAGCTGCTTACACATTTAATAGATGAAGACGCCAAGGTTAAGATTTTCCACAGGGTTCATGCTATCCAGGCCAGTGGCCATCTGTGTGTGGACACTAGGCTCCCCAGCCTGGCCATCTCTGATGCTTCCAAAGCAAATACAGAGGGCACAGTTTCCTTTAGAGTACTGCAGCAGAGCTGCACAAAGGACTCTGCGCTCCAAACCATCCCATGGTATCATTGCACAAGGCAGCTCTGAGGAAAGGCCGTGGCCTCCAGGATGGCGGGAGGGAGGAAGTGTCACTCCTTCATACAAGGCCACCACTGGGACCTGCCTTCACTCAGAGATGCGGGCACAGATATCGATCAGCCTTCTTAAGTGACCTCTTGGGAACAAACAAAGAGAAAAGGGCTTGGACAAGGACACCTGTGTGAGAGGAGAAACCATGACTAGAGGAGGGGACCAATGAGATCCCTCATTAGAATCCCCGTGCCCTGTGGACCTGGCTGAGCTACGGAGTGGTTGCCACCGAGTTCTTTCACATCTGTAGTCCACGAGACGGCACCCCATAGGAAATTAGCAGGAGTAGAATTAGAGTGCTGCCTCTTGGGTCAGAAAAGTCTGGCTTCAAGTTCAGGGCCTACCACACCTTGGACTCCAGAACATTGGACAGGGACAGTTCACCTCCCTGGGCCCTCAAAGGTGGTGTCTGCAAAACGAGTCTAATACCAAGGCCTCAAGGGGAGGCTGTCACAAGGAACAAGTGTGAGTGGCAGGTAGTAATAGGCACGAAGGCAGAGAAAGAACAGAAGCCAGTGATGTGTCCGGGGAGTCTGGCCAGCCTGTTGGTGTAGCTTGCTGGCTGTGCAGCCTTGGATATCTCAGCCTTAAGTGTCTTTGAGTGAAATGAGCCAGTGCCTTCCCCAGATGGGCAACATATGCACTGATGGCTTGCATAACACACCCAGCAAGGGACCTCTGCTTCCTCACTGCCCTCCGTTCTCTCTGCTCTCAAGTAGATAGCCCAGCCAGCTTTGGCACCATGTTATCTGTATGCCAGCCAGCCTCAGGTTCATTTCTGATGAACATGACCCAACCAGCAGGCAACCCCTCCTCTTCCAATACTGTTTTCAACTGAAACAGGTAGAGAATAAGGCCCGTGTCTCCCCATATCTACCACATGGGCTCTTGGTAGAAAGGGAGAACTGTGGATTTGCACTGATGTGAGCTACAGGGTCTCTGATGCCACCCCGCCTTGCAGACGTGGTCCTGGATCAATTAGAAAGATCTCAAAGCTCAAGAAAAATGTCCCCAGAGCTTGCTTAATCCCTGGCCAATGATGAGACCCTGGGTACCATGAGCTACAGTGGCGAGGTGAGAGCAGGGGAGTGGTCAGACTGTTCTAATATAGAGTGGTCAGGGTACTAATCAGTGCATTCGGGGTGTGGTCAGGGCACTGACCAGTGCATTCAGGGTGTGGCCAGGGCACTGACCAGTGCATTCAGAGTGTGATAGGTGAGGTCAAGGATGCTTGTCCCAGGGACCAGCTGCCCAGGAGAGGTGACCAGCAGTGTGTCTCTTCTCACAAGAGACAGCACCAGAATTGAGCTTCTAAAGGTGAGTGAAGTTACCTAGGTGCCCTGAGGGGCTGGGGAAGGCCCTCTAGGCTTGCTTTGTGAACAGAAGAGAACAGATATCCACAATGTAGTTGAAGATTTTTGTAAAAAAGTTGTTGCCTATTCATTTTCAGTGGGGCTTCTGATGTAGACAGCTGGTAAAGTAGACCTCCCAGACCTTTTCAGAAGGAGTCTGTGAGACAGTGGGTGTAATCACCAAGTTCTCCTGGCCCCCCAAAGGCAAAATAGGCCTCAGCAAGAAGGATCCCTTCTCCCTGCCTGTCTTAGCCTACACTGTGTAGCCATACTCGATTATCTGAGGCTAGATAAATTATAAAGAGAAAAGGTTTATATTTGCACACAGTTCTAGAATAGAGAAAGTACCAGATCAGGGTGCCAGGATCAGGTTGGCCTTATTCTGTATCATAACACAGTGGGGAGATGAAAGTGAAATAAGAGTATGTCAGAGGAAGCTGGGGTGAGAGACGCGTAGAGTCATACTATCATATAATAACTCACTCTCCTGGTAATGGATTAAGTCCTTTGAGCCCTGATTTGTTCCCTCTAGCCCTAAGCTAGTCCCTTAATAAAACATTTAATCTCTTAGGGGAGTGTTCCCACTATGACCTAATTAACTTGCATTAGGCACAGACTAAAACAAGCTTTATTTGTCTTGCTTTAGTACCAAGGCCTGTGCCACAGGACAGATGCCATGACAGCCTTGGTACCCTCCGTGTCCCCAGTGTCAGTGTCTACCTCTGGCCTGTGACTCTGAATCCCTGAATCATAGCAGCTCGGTTCACATGGGTAGAACCAGGGCTGTGAGGAGCAGGAGCCTTGTCCCCCAGCTGTGAGGCTTGAGTAATCACAGCAGGTAGAATAAGAACCAACTAAACTGTTCCCGCATTTGGGCAGGGGAGAGAGACGGCTCGGTAGGGAAAGAATGTGCTGTGCAAGAGGGAAGACAGGACCTGAGTCTCCAGAACCCATGTATCCTGGGACGTGGTAGGGCACAGGCCTGCAGTCCCCAGTGCTCCTGCAGGGAGATGGAAGGCAGACATGAGAGAGCCTCTGGGAGCTTGCAGGCCAGCTGCCTGGAAGACAGAGCAGCAAAACCTCAGACAAGGTGAAATGCAAAGGCTGGCATGAGGTAGTCCTCTGACCTCCATGTGCATGTGGCACACCTGAGTCCTCTTTCACAAACACACACACACAAACACACACACCAATGTACACAAACCCACATATAAACACAATTACACAATCATAAACATGTTCACACAAGATGAAATATTAATGATAATGGTGATCATAATAATAAAATACCCATAATCTAATAATGTAATAGTATCATCATGTGTAAACCATATGTTTTTTCTCACTTCATGGCATACATATATTTCACATAAAACCTCACAAGCTGCATAATGTTCCTTTACAGAGGAATATGTAGATGTGTTTGGCCCTGTCCTGTAGGCTGATGGTTGTTAGCCACTGGCATGGCTCTAGTTTTCTTTTCAAAGCAATCATGAAGATTCATGAGGAATGCTCTACAGTCTTTAAACTCTTACTTACTTTCTCGGGAGTGCATAGACTACCCTAAAGTCAGAAGGCTTTGAAGCCTGAGACAGGTTACTGAACATCTTTTTAGTGTTTCCTGTTTCCTCGTGACTCAGCCTTGCCCCCAGGCATGAGAAGGAACTGCATCCCCCAGCAGCTGCATCTCCCAGCACCTGCATCCCCCAGCAGCTAAATCCCCCAGCACCTGCATCCCCTAGCACCTGCATCCCCCAGCACCTGCATCCCCCAGCAGCTAAATCCCCCAGCACCTGCATCCCCTAGCACCTGCATCCCCCAGCACCTGCATCCCCCAGCAGCTAAATCCCCCAGCACCTGCATCCCCTAGCACCTGCATCCCTCAGCACCTGCATCCCCCAGCGCCTACATCCCTCAGTAGCTCCATCCTCCACCAGCTGCATCCCCCAGCAGTGGCATCCCCCAGCAGCTGCATCCACCAGCAGCTGTATCCCTCAGCACCTGCATCCCGCAGCACCTGCATTCCCTAGCACCTCACATGTGGACCCCAGGGTTTACATAAATTCAGCAGACTGAAACTTGGCACACATCTTCCAAAGATATGAGAATTGCATTCTAACTTGAGAATACTGTCCAGTGAAACATTAAGCCTCGTGCTCTTGGACCACATAGAGCCAAAGTTCGTTTGTGTAAAATTAAGTTTTGAAGTTGTGTGCAACTGATGAACTAATGAAATTTCCATGGCTAGAATGTGACAAAACATACTTAAGTCATCTTTTCAAAAGGACTGAAGAGGCATGCATGAGAACTCATTCTCTTCCATTGTGAATGCAATTCAGAGACATAAAAGTAAACATTCTCAGAGGACATATGCTCCATCTTACACCAATAATACATTTTTCCCAAGATAAGAAATTTGCCTGGAAAATGCTCATGTTTATTGGGCATGTGAGAGAAGCATCTCTATAAATCTATGAGAAAGTACCCTGGTTGGCTGAGTTAATGATTTCTCCTTTGGGAGAAGTATCTCTCACCGGGGATGCTCTGAACTGCCTGCATCCCTTCAGCATCAAGCTGCTTCTATTGGAGAAGCACGAAGGTGGAGGTGAGTGGCTCAGACAAAGGGCCGGGGAGAGGGGAAAAGCTCTAGGCCCTGCTTTCTGAACAGTCTCTTCAGGGTTGGATGCTCAGGCGCTTGCCCTCCAACAGGCATGGAATCAGAGAAAAATAAAGGAAAGGGCTATCATAGCCTGAAATGAAGTGGTACCCATATTCACAAGAGTACACACTATTGAAGAACTGAAACACTCATCCCAGCACGACAGATCTGTACAGACCAGAGTGGTTCCCTTGCGCAACACATGGACGGCCAGTGGCTGCTGGGACTGGGGTACAGTATCTCAGGTGCCTGAGCCAGGATGGAACACTGCAGGACCTACCTAAGGTCTGTGCACAGATGTGTGGGTCCTGGGGGTGGAGTGGGGGTGGCATACAAGATGAATGACAAAGCCAGTCAAGCAGAATGCCATCCATCACCTGCAGGACTGGACTAAGCAAAGGAGCCTGCAGTAAGCATAAAATGAAGAAAGTCTGACCATAGCAAGCAGGCTAGGGGATTCCTGCAGTCACAGGCACCTTTTCTAATGTGATGTGTCCTTGCTATTCCTTTCTGAAATACTTAGTGAGAACCAACGTGAGACTCTGTCTCAAAAAACAAACAAAAACAGCCCACAAGGAATGATATTTGAGGTTGACCCCTAACCTTTCCATGCTCAAGCAGACACACACACACACACACACACACAGAGAGAGAGAGAGAGAGAGAGAGAGAGAGAGAGAGAGAGAGAGAGAGAGAGAGAGAGAGAGAATGATTAGAAAATCACACAATAGACAGACAAGGCAACCAAAAGGTAGGTGGTAATAAATGGCCCAGCCTGATTCCAAGTCAGCATATATTTGTATTTATGAATAACTGAAAATCAATACGTGAGGCAAGAACAGAGCCAGGTGGGAAGAAAGCTCAAGGGACGGTCCCAAGGAGGCTCCTTATCTGTCTCCTTGGAGCCTTGGAGTTTGGGAGAGGCAATATCAGCAAAGAGACAAGCTGTAGCCCCAGTCTTCTTTCCTCCAGACTACAGGAGAGCAGCCACAAGATAAGCTAGAAGCAACTGAGCCCACCCATGGAATAAGAGACCCCCCACAGCAGTTTGTTACTAAATAATCACAGATACACCACATCATCCTCTTCAGTGCTGCTGATTCAGCCTCCCCAGACTGCCTCCTTAACAGACCAATGGGAATTCTTAGCCAGTTTGATCTGAATCCATTTCCGCTAGGGTTAGGTAGGGTCTTGACCCTATGGCTCCACCAGTTCACTGACCCCCACTCGTACCCCTGCCACCAGCATGCTCTCCACCCCACTGTCAACCCATTGTAGCAGTCCCTTCTGGAGCCAGGATACTTAGTCTTGTTTTCAAACTTGGTGTTGGCTCCAGGTCCCCCGGGGACTTTACTGAGCATCTTCTCATTCTAGAGATTTTACTGGTCAGTGGCCTGTCTGGTGCACGTGATTCTCTTGGCAGATGCAGAAACCAGCCCAAGTGAATAGAAACACACATCGCCTCACAGAGCCTCTGCACAGAACTGTCGGCTGTGCCACCCACCCACACTCTGCTGGTCGAGCCACAAACCAAACCCAAAGCCACAGGTGAAAGTCCAGTCTCTACAGACCCGCTTTCATCACAAGTGGCTTCTTCTCTGTGTCTATAAAAATACGTCTATGTCCTCCCTGAGATCTTCAAAAGTGTCTCAGATCACCACCCCAGAACCATGGTGCCTGGAAGGTCTAGAGAAGGGAACTTCTGTTTAGAGATCCATGGTCCAAAAGGAACACGGTATTTGCTAAACACAGACACAATAGGTAGCACCTAGTCCTAGGGAAGGGTAGTGTGTGAACAGTCCCATTCAGGAAAGGGAATGAAGGAAGCCCACAGCTGTCCATCAGTGTTCTACAGCACTGATGCAACCTTACAGACAAAGGCTGCAAAGTTCCCTAGTCAAGGGGAAGGAAGGCTCGTGAAGGGGCCCTGACTTGAAATTCTAGGTGCAGCTCTTCTGTGCACTGTTCTGTGGTAGTCCTGGCTCCAACTTTGGGAAGTCCTTCCATTTTCATTACCCGTCTTGACCAAATCTAAAAGCAACACTGAAGCAACAATGCCTCCTCGGCAACTGAATGACTCTCCACCTACATTCTAACCCAGGAATTCTGGGGCCTGGGGCTTTTTCGTAACACCCACAACCTGTTAAATTATTTTTAGCCACTGTTGTTTTATTGGTCAAAAACAATTGTGTCCCTTAACACCAACTCCATAGGGGCAGAGATATGCAGCCCTACTGGCAGTAGAAAGCATATTCCAGAACATCACAAGCACCCTGTCCTACATCTGTGGTTTCTATGAAAGGAAGGGCATCCTCTTATGAGGTCCGTTGATATGCGGTTCCACTGCACTGTGCCGGTGTCCAGGCTACAGAGTCCCCTTAGTGTAAATTCAGTCACAAGGTATAGATCTTCCTCAGCTCTTCCTCTGTGGCCAAGGCTCATGGATATGATGGAACATCTTGCCCAATATTATCCAGGCTTGGGTTTTCCAAGCCTATTTATGCCCACTAGAGCACTTTAGGAACAAATTTATATGAGATATGAAAACAAAACAAAACACCTTCCTATTGCAATCTTCTGAGGTCAGGAGAGGAATAGTCATTAGTTTTGGTGTGATCCTAAAGCCAACCACCATCCCATGCAGTCTACGGACAGAATTTTGAGAAGCGCAATGGTGGGGCTTGCATGCAGTGTGAATTCTGAAGAGAAAGAAAAATCCAGGCTTTCTAGTCACAGAGGACATCTCAGAAGAAAAGTCGAAAGTGGTGGTTGGATAATGGTGTCTAGTATAGGACGGAGGAACAAAGAGAAGTAAAGAGGTTGTCATAGTAATTGGTTCAGGTAAGAAATGATGATGGCCCTAAAACTGGAGTGAAGACACGTTGGCCTTGGGAGCCATCTAAAGCATGGTGCAGATTTAGTAGGCTCTAAAGGCGGCCCGGATGTACAGCTTAAAAAGTTGCGATGCTCTAAAGCTGAAGCCAAATGCCTTAAAAGTGGTTTTAGGAACTCGTTTTGATGGGTGCTGTTTAAAGCAGAGACCCTCAAGTTATCTTCAGGGAAGGGTTGGGGTTCCTCGCAATCAGTCATGGACCAGCACGTCATGAAATCATAAGAGAAACAGGTTTCTTTTAAAACATGGGAAGGGGCAAACCTTATTGTTATTAGACTGGACAAATAGGAAAATAGTGCCCATGACTTCACTCTGTCTCTGGACTTGGTAGGCCTGGAGCAAGCAAGTTGAGGGGTTGGATCGGGGTACAGGGCAAGTGAGAACGTGTTCTGGAACAGGCTCTTGCCCCCACACTTCACAAAGTGGGGTAGACATGGGGATCACTTGCCAGGCAAATCCTGACCTGAGGGTACAAGCTCTTCTGTTCACTGGCAGTAAGCAGGGCAGTGGACCTAAGAGAAGACTGGCTGGTGGGCAGGAAGCTCTGCCTGAGGCTTGCTGGTGTACTGGGATGTGCCTAGAAGAATCTGCTAACAGGTGTGACCTAAGTGTAATGCTGAGGTCTGCCGGTGTGACAGAGGAGCCAGTAATTATGGCATTGATCAGGGACAGAATGAATTCCCCTCTGTTCCCCAGAAACAATAGAAAATGTCATGGGAAGACAAATTTTGAGTTACTTCATCTGGTATTTATTAAGAATAAACAAGGAGACTAAATAGGGCAAAGAATACAAGGAAGATCCCAACATTAAAGTAATTTATAATAATTTAAATATACATACTCACTCCCACCCCCAAAGCACTGAGGGTGTCTTGAATCCATCCCATTTTAAGGCCTGGTACCCTGTCATTTAGCAGCTAACCAGATGCTTGGGGATGAAAGATAGGCAAGGTGTGCCAAACCATAAGAATAGTAACAGATTCCTGGTGTTGGGAAGCAAGAATTGCAGAATGCACATGCATGTGTGAGTGTGTGTGTGCTCGTGTTCTGGGTCCTACATGTGACCAGTTGTTTTATAGATAATTATTGAGTGCTTGCTCACTCAGTGTGTGACACACTGATCTGACTCTGGAATGGGGCTGGGACATAAACAAATAGGCAAATCATTGTTGCTTGGGGTCAGGAGCTGGCTGGAGGTAGGCAACAGACTCTCCACCAAGGCAAATCTGAGAGGCCTCCTCTCCAGAGCCACATAGGAGATGACAGCAGGAGGAGGAGAACCAGAACCACAGACAGAGGGCCCAGCAAAAGCTTGGCCCGAGGAGGCTTAACCAAGAATGTGGGTATAGAGATCCATGCCACCACCCCCCTGCTTTTTGTAGTTAATTATCTCTTTTAGTAAGAATTAAAAGGTAGTAAAAATGCTGTTGCTAAAATAAAATATAGCAAATGGCAAAGGGTCAGTCATAAAGGAAGAGAGGGGAGCCCTTACATTTGTAATTGAGTTCACAGAGTTTGTGTTGTGTTTCTTTTTAAATGGTTCCTGAGTGTAATTGTTTTTAATTGGAAAAAGAGAAAGGCAAATAATTTACCACCCAGACACTTGGAATGTATGTGCCTATGCATATCAGACGCAGGACTAAGTGGCTGGCATTTATTATCTCATATAAACACTATAATTGACTCCGAACTAGGTGTTTGCGTGAATAAATTCACACAGAGAGAAGGCAATGGCTTGCCCCCAGGAGTGAACAGCAGAGCTGGGACCACATCAGAGCTGGCTTCAAAGCCCTAGTCTTGGTAGTTATGCTCTGGTGCCTCCCTTTGGGACAATTAATTAGTGTTCCCATTCTAATACAGATTAAAAAAAAAAAAAACTTGGGCTTAGGAAGGTTAAAGAACGTGACTAGTGAAAGCTGGCAGAGAGGACCAGTCAGATCATCTGTGTGGTTTGGTACAAATGGAAAATGGGCCTGTTGTTTTGAAATCATTGGGAATTTAAAGACAGTGACAGCCAGCCAGTCAACCAATCAAGGCCCTGCCAGCCAGTCAACCAATCAGGGCCCTTCCAACCAGTCAACCAATCAGGGCCCTTCCATGCAGTAAGTAGCTCAGACTGTGGACCCTGTCACACCCCCAGACTCTTCAGTGACTCCAACCTCCACCAACAGAGGAAGATAAGACCATGGCTGTTGAGGTGGGAAAAGAAGCTCAAGGCAAGGGTTGCCTTTGGAAGCTTGGGTCTCAGGTCAATCCAGTACAACTTCTGGGTCAGCCTCACTTACGACTCCCAGGAGCTCATACACCCTCTGGCCAGCCCAGCTTCCTCTCTTCTCCCATAGGAGAGAATACCGCTGCCCCTTCCCGGGGTTGGCAGGACCCAGAGGAGAGAGAGCGCTCCTCACCTCTCCAGAGGGCTGGTTGCAAGGATAGCAGAGCCTGCCTTCAGATGCCCAAGGGCTCAAGGAAAAGCAGTCAGCATTCAGAAGCCTAATAAAGACAGCCCACAGTTCCTGAGCCCCACTGAGCTTCTAACTGGTACCTTCTCAGTGAACAAAGCCTCAGGAGGTACAGCTACAATCTCCCCATGCCCATTTTGTGGAAGATACAGGCCACAGAAAGGTCGTGTAGCCTGCCAGTGGTGCAGCGGCTGGTAGGCAGGGGAAGCAGTGTCTGCACTGAGGATCCAGCTACTCATTCTGTACCACAGCGTCTACCTTCCCCTGGCCCTGCCCAAAGGGGGACCCAGATGCTGGGGTTGGGGGTGGGGTGGGGAACAGGATTCTGAGAACTCACAGAAATTGTATCCTGATGTGTAGGCCTTAGGCGCATAGTAAGAACAATGGTTAAAACGCCGTATTAAAACAAACACCTTAGTCACTTCCTCCAGAAAGCCATTGAGTGTCCTCTGTGCTATAAATTACCTCTTTGCTCCTGTCACCCTTAAGCTGGCATGTGATTGTGGATTTCTTGAAAGTAAGAGGTACCAGCCAGGCAGTGGTGGTGCATGCCTTTAATCCCAGCACTCGAGAGGCAGAGGCAGGCAGATTGTTGTGAGTTCAAGGCCAGCCTGGTCTATAAAGCGAGCCCAGGACAGCCAAGGCTACACAGAGAAACTCTGTCTCAAAAAAACTAACTAACTAACTAACTAACTAAATAAATAAATAAATAAATAAATAAATGGCATGGACTCTGCCTCCTATCCCCCAGGTTCTGTCTGGTACATAGTATGGTTCATAGCATGTGGAATAATGACAAGAAAGGACCATACATGCTGAGAGTAATGGCAACAGCCTCCGAGTCTGGAACACTCTTGGAGAAACTGCCTTTGGGTGATCCTCATCATACAGTGTGAGAAATGGAAGTCAGGGCAGTCCAGTGAATCAGACCTCACATTTATGAACTTGAGGTTGGCAGAGCCAGGGTTCAAGCCCCTGCCTGTCCAGATGCAGAAGTGACACTCTGAAAGATGACCGAGTTGGGCTGGATGGAGAGCCCTACCCCTTTCTTTGTATGCTCCCAGCAGAAGTGATGCCCTGCACTGACTGATCATGAGGTAGCTGACAGGAGCGCTCTGCTGTTCTGAAAGTGACTGAGAGCCCAGCCTAGCTCTCAAATGAGCACTCAAAGCCCACTCTGAGTCTTTTGTGTCCTCTCTAAGCACATGTTTATGGCTCTTCCTTGGCTCTGAAACGAAATCTAAATCTCTTATGCAGCACTCACCCTCTGACTTCCACTTAACCTCTGCAGCCTACCCTTTCCGTATCTGCTCTCCCAATATGGATGCACAAGATGGCCGCTGCTTAGCCAAGATTCCGTGATAGCTTCTCCTGGTATCGGGGTGGGATTCTTGATGCCCAAATCCAAGTTACGTATTTTAGAGAAAGAGCTGAAAGATTCCTGTTCAAGCTTCCTCATGGAACTCCTTTCTCCCACTTTCCACTCCACAGTCCCCCAACGTCCAGCCACTCAGCTTATGGAAATCCAGCAACTTCCTAGGAGCTGCTCCTTCAGCAGCTAAGAGCTGAGGCCGGAAGGACCTGGAAACATCCAGGCATGCGCAGAAGGAAGGAGATTATCTAGGCCAAGCCCATGTCTGTCCCTTCCATCTTCCCGAGGCATTCCCAAAGGCCAAATTGGAACAATGACTTGAATGTCTTGGTATTTTTTTTAAAAAGCCACAAAGCCTGTGCTCTCTGGAAATCTCTGATTCACTTCTTTCCAACTCTTAAGTGTTTAGTGTGAAATTTCTAGATGGTTACTAGCCTCCTGATAAGAAAATGTGAGATCCCTAAATTTAGCAGGAATCTTAATAAAAATCATCATGTTTCCAAGTTGTTAATCCACAAAAAGGAGTTTAAATCTCAATGCCATTCCACTCTTAGCATCCTCAGGAAAGCTGGCAGGGTAATTTAGGCCTCGTTATTAAAACAGCAGGCAGTCCTCTACTTTCTGTTCACTTAAGAAAAAAAGTTGAATTAGCTTATAAACCAACATCTAGACCCTTTACAGATGGACAAGATTCTTCTTCTTCTTCTTTTTTTTACAAGCAGAACAGTTTAGGAGGCTTGTGACCCCAGAAGTTAGATGTTCATACAGAGGCATCATGGAAAGGTCCTTGGGTTGGACCCTTAGGCTGCACTGTGTCTTTTGGGACTCATGATCAGCCCAGGAGCAGGTGGAATCATTTCAGATGAGGCAACAAAGGCTATGAGATGACAGTGGCTTTGCTAAGGTCACATGTCTGAGTTTGGAGAAGTCGAGGTTCCAGTTCAAATCTCTCCACTCTTCTAGATAGGAATAGTCACCTGAGCCTCATGTAGCCATGGCTGAAAATTGGTATGATGTCCCCAGGGCCATACAATTCTTCTACAAATCTTCCCACTAAGCCTGGGGATGTGCCAGAACTGGGAACAGCTGCCATTTTCACAGTTTCATTTGTGACAATGGGTGTGCACGAAGCCTAAGATTGGCGCACTATCACTGTTGGTAGCATCACATGTATCCGTTGCTTGTCCTGTTCCAAAGGCGAAGAATTGACTAACTGCCTCAAGGTCAGGCTGAAGTGAGCTACGCTCTACGGCCTTTGCCAATAATGAATTATCCCTCTAAGAAACTGGTACAAGTAGGTCTCTAAAAATGAATCTGAAAAAAAAAATGGCAGTTGCCCTCAGTTCTGGTGAATTCTCAGGCTCAGTGGGAAACTTCTGCAAAAGTGTTGTATGGCCATGAGCAAGTCACACCAATTTTCAGCTGTCGCTTCCTCATTTGTTCAATTAAGGCAATAGCATCCCCATGTGGCTCCCAGGGTGGACTAAATGATCTAGAAGTACTTGGCAGATGCGCTGACTGATAACCACTTCCTGACATATCATTTAAAAAGTGGTAACTTAACAGCAATGTGTCTTTTGAACATGGCCCTGTGTTTGTTGGTGAAATCACCCTCTTTTTAATCCCCTCTCCCAAAATTCTAAGTAGTTGTTACAAATTTATGGAAACCTGGACTCTAAGAGGACAGATGATTTTCTTGAAGTTCCATAGTGTGTGGTAGGACGGGTGTTGATATGGGGAGGGCTGGCCTGAGGGGTCATACTGTTAAACACCGTACTCTCTCGCCCTCCAGATGATGAGGAGGCATAGACATGTCATATGGCAAAAGCTGGGTGTGATGACTTCCTTTGGCTCTCTTGAGCACTCCTTAGCCTCCTTTTGCAAGACTTGGAGATGTCTGTGTAAACTTCCTGTGCTCTCAAGGATGTTGTGCTCGGAAAGCTTCAGCGATTTCTTTTACTGGAGAGTGGCAATTTTGCTTGTTCCTCGTAACCCTCAAAAACAAGCCTTGTGAGGTCACCAAAGCAACTGGCAGTTTGTTGCTTTTAAAGCTCTTTTGTCCCTGACTTTTCTATTGACAGCCAGAGAGAATGCAGCCCTGCCAACCAAGGGGATGGATGTCCAGAGGACACTTGGTTGGGACCAGACTTCTGTTGGTTTTATAGCACAATTTAGTTTCTGTTCTATTTGTGCTCTTTCTGTGATAGTTCTCATCAGAAATAATCATTCAGACATCTAGATGAGAAAGATGGCTTCAAAGCCCTCAGGGTGAATGGAGTCAGTCCACGTAAGGGAGGGTGCTTACACTCTAGGGCCCTGGACTCATGCCATTGCCTCCACACCAAAGTCCCCTTCACACAACCATTTGCAATTTACTGAGAGGGTCTCAGGAATGGGGTTGGGGGAGAAAGCAGGTTGTCTCCTTGGTGCTGTATCTTGTTCAGAAGGGAGCAGATTCTGCCATTCCCCAAGGCCAGCTCCAGGAACGGTGAAGAGAGGTGGATCTGCTGGATCCGAGATGGGGAGGATTGAGCAGGCGGTGAGCGGCTGGTTAACGGAAAACAACCGTTGATTGAACAACTAGCTAGTGGAACTAGCTGTTGAGGAGAAGTTGAGGAATAGAGGAAAAAGAAATACTTGGAGACTCAGGCATATGTGGTACAAGCTTAAGGTCTTAAAGCCCAGGAAACTTTTCTTCTGGCTCTCTATCTGTCTCCATCTCTGTCTCGCTTGCTGTCTGTCCTTCTCTCTCTCTCTCTCTCTCTCTCTCTCTCTCTCTCTCTCTCTCTCTCTCTCTCTCTATCTGTTACCCATCTTTCTAACTCTCTTTTTGTTCGCAGTTACCCATCTACCTATCTCTCTCGTCTTTCCCCATCTATCCATCTCTCTTGCTGTTCCCCATCTCACTCTAACTTTCTCTCTCATGTCTGTTACTTGCTTGCCCCTTTTCTCCTTGGGCCAACCCCAGTGTTTTATTTAAATGAAGTTCAATTTTTTTTCATTACAGATTACATCACGATTTTTCCATCTTTACAATCACTAGGGCAATCAAAAATCAACAGAGTAACAAAGAAATACAAAAAGTTCTGTAACCTACAACAAAGCGTACAACAAAAATCAATGAATGTCCAAACAACAGTCAGCATAACCTGCTCGTTATCTTTTAAATGATACACAGGAAAGTGTCATCATAAATTTCCCCAGGCTAAAACCAATCTGTTTACAAGATGTTCATAGCAACATAGCTTGAACTAGACATTCTCTAAAGAAAAAACTTGACCCACTTCCAGTCCCAGACCAACAGGTGTGCTATCCAAGCCTACACTAACTGCCAACGGGTCCTCTATTGTAAAATATCTGTAAAGCATGACATTCCAGGCCCACCTTCTATTGCTCTCAAAGCAGATTAAAATGAAACATTTCTACGGGTAACAATATCTACCCAGGTATTGTTATGTCAAGGTCTTAGCTCTCTTTCATGCAGTTTCTGCTTGGGTGCTCACAGTCAGAGCAAAAAGCTCTATCATTGTCTCGAGCCTTTGGCCAGATGCCCTTTTTCAACATTCTCTGTGGGAAAAAAAGTTTTCCCTGTATGAATTTCCTAAGGTCTGGGAAATAAAGAGGAAAAAAAACAGTTTTAGGAGAAATAGATTTCTAAACATTACAACTGGACCATACATAATATTTGGGGGACAGTGGTGATCAGCCAGAGATCTTTGGAACTTTGTCAAGCAAAGCCTCAACAGCTGCTCTGGATGTCTAGAGATCATGCTGGACAGTCGGAAGTCTCTGGAACTTTGTTGAGCAAAGTTTATGACTTATCCTCATGTCTGCGACAAGATTCCTTCTTTGTCAGCTATGGACCAAGTGCCTTGCCAAGGACAGAGAAGCATGTGTTTTGTGCTGCTGTGTGTGTGGGGGGGGGTGGGGGGGGGCTCTGAAGGGCTGAAGATAGGGTGGATAGGGCAACAGCAGAAAGTTATAGATGGGCTTTGGATTCTGTCTGGGCTCAAAATGGGCTGCCTTTGCAGCAGTGAGGATTCCAGCCTTCTGCAGATCCTCCTAACAAACATTTCCTGCCACAGGAGCTAGCCACGGAAGATTTAATACGGAACATCACAACCCCTGCTTTTAAGGAATTCACAGTTACTGAAGGAGACAAGCCACAGGGGGATAGTTTTAGTTAGGGGACTCAGAGCACTTTCTTCCACCAACTAACAGGATCTAACTCTGGACCAGGTACCTGGAACATGCTGGGGATTCAGCCATCTCCCAAACTTAGGGCCTAATGCTGCATAATGATGTGGCCAGCACTGTGTAGACATGACAGAGGCATGTACCTAGATGAGAGACCCCTCAGGAGGATGCATCCAGGGTAGGACCGGAAGTGAGGAGACAGCATGTAGGAAAAACAGCACGATCAAACACAGTGACGTGAAATGTTTTGTATCTGGGACATGTTACCAGCTAGTTGTGGGTGGCTCTTAAGAATACCGTGGCTCTCAGATAGCGCTCTGACACAAAAAGCCTTCCTTTCCTTTGTTCCATGGTTTATTCTTAGGGTTGAACTGGGGACATTGGACCATGGGCTGATAGGACGGTCTGGTCACAGCTCCCCAAGGCTGTAATTTGGGCATATTTCCCTTTGTGGGTTTGGATCACCCTCCCATTGTCAGTTCCTTGGGGCTGAACCTCACAACCATGATAATACAACTTCTGCTTATGCCATGACTTTTAATAAACCCTGTCAAAGGCCATTGATTAGCACAGAGGCTCTGAGCTAAACCTGTATTACATGGTTATCTGGAACATACTGAGGAGGCATTGGCCCTGCCTCCCCAGGAAGCCTCAGTCAGAACCCCATTATATTCAGGAACACATTGTCGCACTTGACTCTTATCCCAGCTCTGTACCACTATGTCCCTGCTATCCTGATGAGGTCCCTACAGTTTGGAAGCCTTTTAGAGCCTGCCTATGACCTGACAGCCAAACTAAGATCTTGGCTGCCACCACGCCAAGTAGAACAGATCAGTCCTTGGCATTCAGGCCTCAAGTTCATAGGAGAAATCTCAATCTGGAGGCTCCTTGTCACCTTCCTCCTGATAGCCTTATTTATCACCTACCTTTTTCACTCACTCTGGACTTCTTCACTTGCTGCATCCATGGTCCCTAAGGCAGGGTGTGGCACATGGAAACACCAAACGAGTGGCTGCTCGGTAAAGGAAGCCCACCGGCTGGTCCCTAAGATGGGCTTTCTCCGTGCATCTCTTTGATGGATGCCAGGACTTTCTGAGGTTCTCACAGGTGAGATCAGGCCCCTAATAGATTTCCATTTCTATGTGGCAGAAGGATACTATCTAATGATGCTCTATATGACAAACACTTGGGACTTGTCAGCTCATCCCACCCGTAGTTTACATCTTTCACCACCTCCACTCACGCTTCTGCATTTAAGTGTGGTTGAGAGTGGCTGCACCGCCTCTCAGATGTACCCTTGCAGTGTGGAATTCCGGCTGTTGTCAGGGACCATGAATTATCAGTCTTCGGGAGTTGTCTTTGTCTTGAGTCAGTGGCTCTGGAGTTCGATTGCTGCTATTATGTATCAAGCTAGTATGTATCAATCAATTCCCGCATGAGCCCACTCAGTGTTTATTCTCCCTTGATTGCTCCGTTCTTCTGTGCTGCCATTTTGATTGTGGTTTTTGCTTCTCTTCAATGCTTTATCACCTCGCGATTATTTTTTTTTTTTTCCCCACTGAAAAGCAGTGACAGGATGATCAGCCAGACTGGAGTCACAGTTTCGAGTGTTGGAGAATCCTTGCACTCTCCTCTGTAACTTCACATGTGCCTTGAAGGACCTTGCCCCCTTTTGTTTTGAAACATGACACGTATGTCCCTAAAAATCGCCATACGAGATAAAATGGGGGAGATGGGGTAAGACACAGCTCTCTAAAATGTCTCCGGCAATGCGCATAAAAGGAAAAGAGAGAGAGAGCGCGCATTGGCATCCACCTGTTCACACCACTGGCTCCACTTTCCATGCCAGCCTTTCCTCCCACCATTTCACAGTGCCACACAGGTGTCACGTGTCTCAACAGCAAATGCCAGGCAGCTTCAAGGTCAAGTGACAAAGTCATTGTAATACTCATATGAGAAGTGATAATGTTTTTCTTTCTACCTTTTCTGTGTATCGCTGATATTTCTGGGTGCTACGGGTCACTCTGTTTTTCCCCACAAACCATAGTGAACTGAGAAGCAAGTAGATGGCTGGGGTATATATGCGTGTATATTCTGCATAGTCTTCTGCGGCTCAGTGAACTGAGTGAGTACAGAGCACTGGGTCACCTGGTACTCTTCTAAGGTCAGGTGGGATCTTTAATGCAGCAAATGTAAACTTTCCATTATCCTCAGCTGTTCAACTAATCTATTTGTTAAAACAAATGACTTATTGGAACGAATTCACCTTTTCAAAACAAGTGGCCTAGCAGGACTGACTGTGACTGATTTAATCTTCTCCTTGTTTATTCAGACTGGACCAAAAGGATTGAGTACCAGCCTGGCTCAGGGAGTATGGCCTTGTTCCCCAGCATCCATCTGGAGACGTGCGATGGAGCTGTGTCCTCCCTCCAGGTCACCGCAGAGCTGCAGACTAATTACATCGGCAAGGGCTGTGACCGTGAGACCTACTCCGAGAAATCCCTTCAGAAATTATGTGGTAGGCTTTTCCTTGGAGAATTTGTTCAATTAATGGCTTTCAAGTGATACATGCAAATGAAGTCTATCTAATTATACCAAAAGGACCAGCCTTCGGGCAGAAGGGTAAGAAAACTCAGTTTTTGGCCTCAGACACAACCGACTCAGAGTCTGTTTGCAGGCCGTGTGGCTTTAGGCAAGTAGCATGACAGCGTTTCTCCTTCTTCACGGGTAACAGAGGGATAAAATGGCAAGGTTCGAGTAAAAGGTTCTGGCACCAAGCCAAGCGGCACTCTAGATCTTTCTACCATGTTAGGTCACGGAGAGCTGCTTGCCTAAGACCATTATGAAGAGCGGTGCCAGGCACCCACCGAAGGCTTTGACTCACCTCCACTGGGTAGCCGCATCACTTCCAAGGCCCAGCGCAAATGAAACGATTAAGGATGTTAAACATGGGAACAGCAAAGTGCCAATCCACATGCCTGCGGCTGAGCAAACTGTTCAGGGTCCAGGCCTGGGAAGCTGAGCCAGGCTGCCCCGTAACAGAGCCGCTTCAGGTAGGGTGAAGGCAGGTCAATGAAAATATTCACTCATGGGGGTGAGAGAGAGAGACAGGCCAGCAATTATTAATGGAGAGGGAGCGTGGGCTGAAAGAAAGGAGAAGGGCCAGGAATTATTAATAAAAGGATGCCATGGAGAGTAGCTCAGGGGAGGCCTTTATTGAACACCCACCGTTATGTATCCCGTGGCATTCCCGTGTGCTGCTTCGTTTAGCTTTCACGTGTTTACTGCAAGGTTTTCGAGCAGCTTTAAGGATGGAGACTTGGAGAAGTCACAGTATGACGACTGCTGATGTTTACACAGATACACAGTGTCAGAGATAAGAGTCTGAAAACAGGCCAGTCTGAAAGGTAGGGTCAGTAGGTGAGCATCTATCAAGGCCAGCCTTGCCTCTCAAGTTGGAATGTAGCTCTCAAGCGAAAGAGAGGCTACATGTCCTGTGAGGTGGGGCCGGTCCACATGCTCTGATGACTGCTACTGTGTTGATGAGCCTCTTCATCTCACTTGGACATACAGTCCTTCTCCCTTGGCTCTACAGGGATCCCCAGGGACATACATACAGCTCCCCAACTTCCCTATGGGTGCTGAGGAGAAGACTTCTTCTTCCAATGGGCTGCAGTTGGCCAGTGTAGGAACTGTGCTTTTTCAAGAGGAAAGTGAGGGCCCTCTGTGTGCAGCTTAATGTGTCACCTCACAAGGGCCTCTACCACACTATCTTTGGGGTGGATTTTTTTCCCCATTGTTCTTGCCCAAAGAACCAAGTGAAAAGTCTAGAATTGAAATAAGCCCTGATTAATCAGCACATTCTTGAGGAGAAGGTCTGTGAGGATGCCTGCCCCCAATGGAACAATGTTTTCGTTTGGGGGAAGCGGTGTATTTACTAGATTGGGGGGAAATGGTGTTTCAGACAACTATTTCAAAGGAGGATATCTAGGGATTTACAATGCTCACAGAATGCTTCAAATCCCATCCTTTCCCCTACTTGGTCCATGAAGCCATCGTAGGTGACATGTTACTTGGAATGAATATCCCTTTTCATTCTCTGTGTACCCGGAGTGTCAGTGAACTCACGCCCACTCGTCCACCATGGGTTATAGACATTTCCCGAACTCTGGCTTAGAAGGAAATGATGAATCGGCTTGTTAAAGATCAGAAGGCCCAAGGGCACGTGTCTGTGACTTGATTTTGAATGTTGCTGGGGAGAGATGGGAGATACAGGGAGTGCAAAGAGTGTTTTGAGGGGAGAAACAGCAGAAACGAAATTGTATGTGGCATGCTAACAGCTCACTCCATCTGGCCCGCCAGCCTCGCGGGCTAACTCAGCTGGGGAAGACAACTGTGTTCCCTAGGTGTGCTTCATCTGTTTCTGGGGGCCAGCCCTTTGAGTGAGGCAGCCTGATGTTTCTCTCTGGCTACCTTTCCAGCAGCACAGCCTATACCACTTCTATAGGATCCCTGCCCAGTAACCACGGTGGACAGATGAGTTATGCCTCATGTCAGAAGCCTTATTTCTGATGGGCCTGGAGTAGAGTACACCAGAACAGGGCAGAAGCAGAGGGTAGAACATCAGAAGTCAGGCCCTCTGGGATCTAAGGAAAAGGTGGGGGCTGGGTCATGCCCAGCACATGGTCGTGTTGTACCCTCTGACTTTTGCGCATCATGGCTCTTGTCTGTATTTTCAGTTGCTGGTTTTCGGTAGATGGCAGAGAGGTTTCTGGCTGTGTCTCCCAACTGGAGAGCTGCTGTGACACTTTACACTTCAGCGTTTATGCATTTTTTTTTTCATCCTACAAATCTTTACAGACTTTGGAAGGGAACAGAGAGAGCAATTAGGATGTTATTACCATAGTCTAAGCAACGGATAATGAGTTCTGAACCAGGGGAGTGGCAGTAGGGATGAATTTAGGACGGCTAAGAGGCAAAATCAGCAAGATTTAATGAGTGGTAAGCTGTTGGAAGGAAGAGAGGAGGGAGTTTTAACACACCAGCACCAGTGTCTAACTTGATGAAGGGGCCACACCCTAAACCAGAAACCCAGGAGTAAGGATACATTTCTGGGGCATCACTGGCAATCACATACCTGTGCAACAACACATGGCAGCCTCCTCTCAATTCTCCTGAGGATCTGCCTCAGCCTTGCAGTCCCATCGCTGCAGCTCATTCCATGCCAACGTTCCACCTCACGCTCTGCCCGTATTTTTGTTTCTTCTCATCCCCAACTCTTTGCTTTTCTCTCCCAAGCCTTTCTTTGCCGTCACTAGTCATCTGTTCCCTTACCCAGTTAGGCCATGTCTAATGTTGCTTCTCTGTTACTGTGGTTGGACAGTGACCCAGCCAGGCTGGCTTCCTAAGTGGTACAACGAGTGAATCCCATCTCAGGGGAAAGAGGGCAGTAGCTGATGCCTGCTGGTATCCGAAGGCACATGAGCAGATGTGGCAGCATCTGAGATGGACCTGGAGAAACGCGGGATGGCAGACATTTTGCTTCCTAGGATTTAAACATGGAGACACTTCCATTCTGCCTTAGAACAGCTTAATGGAGTGCCCTGGTCCTATGTCTCCTCCAGATTGCAGACCAGATACAGCCTAAGCTGGTCCTATCTTCCAGACCCCAGGAAAGCCAGGCTACTTAGAGGAGGTAGCCAGCTGCCTATTCCTTTTTCCAGCTTCAGGAATTCAGGCGACGGTCCTGTCTCGGGACCAAGCTTTCCAGATGTGAAAAGTCATGGCACTGTATTGAGGATGAAATGCAAGAAGAAGCCCTCAGGGATACCTCGCAGACAAATCAAAGTTGACATTAACAGCAGCCCCCCAAAAGGTTCCCTTCCTTAACCCCATGTCACTCCATATTATACGAAATAGAAAAGTACTTTGTGGTGCATATGCCCTTTGTAACACAGAGGCCAGGGTGTTCCTCAGGGGATCGCAGGGTTCCTGGCAGCTGGCCACTACTTCCTGAATACAATGCCAAGAGCAGCTGTTTTGTTTATAAGTCAAGAGTTCCCAGGATGGGTCCTGTTGAAGGAAAGGCCACGGTGTATGAGCATGCTATTAAAATCAAAAGCTTTCCAAGGCAGAGCAGGGCAGGATAGCCCAACCCTGTGTTCTTCTCCAGATTTATATATTGATGAGCTGGGGGATTGGTTCATGCATTAATTACCTCACCAAATGTCTCTTTTCTTATCTAAATGCTCTGTAACTCTTAAAATAATATAGAACCATCCACAACATACAACTATTTAATAATTCAGTGTCCTAGGAAGACAGAATATGTTAGAAAAGGAGTTGCGGTGCAACATTTAGGAGGTATGAGAAAGAGTCCATGGCTTTCTAGGATAGCTTTCAGCTTAGCAGAGCTTGTCCACAGAAGTGCTCTCAGAGGCTTCCATGCCCCCAGAGTCCCACAAACCTAGGAAGTCATCATTGGTTGTGTTCCCCGGGTGACAGTAGCAGCCCCTTAGTCTTTCAAAGCTTTACTTCAGAGAGTTTCACTTCAGTGGATCTGGCACCAGATTAACATGCTATATGATAGCACATCAGCACCAGGCTGACCACACTGACTCCTCACGACGGCATGAGCAGTGGGACTCTCTCTCTCTGAATATGTTTGTTCCCTGGAGGCCACTTGTGAAGCTACCACAGCACTACCTTCTTTTGTCTGAGAGAAGCCTTTTTGCCTACCCTGGTGGTTCCCAAGATGGTCAGAAACTAAGTAGGTGCCCATGGCCCCACCCCAGGGGTCTTCCAACTGAAGACCAGCTTGTTTCACCTGGAAAGCCAAGGTTCTGTTTTCAAGACCTTCAGATATCAAGCATAATGATGTAAAAATGGAAACCATACTTAACTACGTCCCTTGCTTCTATGAATCATCAGTAAAGACGGTCAGTCGGGTTAGGCTGCAGTGACACATCATCTCACAATCTCCTTGGCTTAAAATGACAGTGGTTCATTATTTCTATCACTTGTCCTTCTTGGGTTGGACAAGATCCCAGCTAATGGGGTAGCCTCTCTGTTCATCTCAGGAAAGATGTAAAAAATTCATGGTGAACTGTGGCCTTCTTTCCTAATACAACATGTCACTGGCATCCCCATTTCTCTGGCCAGCGTAGGGCATGTGGTTGAGTTGGTATCGTGGGTAAGGGAAGTATGTCACGCACACACGCACTCTTCTAGCACGCAGGCCCAGTGCTCCACCAGGCACTTGCAGGAGGCTTTTCTGGGCTCTGCCAAGAATCTCTACCCAGAACTGTTCTACCCACCTAACTGTTCCTCCAAAAAGAAATTAAAAGGCTTACCGGGTCCCTAAAGATGGGGCCATGCCCATGTGATTGAAAGTTGTGTCTTAGGACAGTGCCTGGCATGGCTTGGACACTGCCTACACATTTGTTGAGATAATGTGGAATGACGTCGTCATGCCCCTCTGAGGATACTGTAGAGTGAGCTTTCACCTTAGATGAGACAGTTCCTTTCTCAAGGTCCTCCCACTTACCTCCACCCCCTCCTCCGCCCTGCGCTGCACTCTGAAGGCTCTATGCGCATCGCTCTGGCCACAGTTCTACTTTGGAATGTGAGAGGACACCGCCTATCCACACCTGGGCCGTGTACAGGAGAACAAAGATCTCGGTGACTACCCCTCCATGGCCCATTTGACCTCCTGCATTGTCCTATGGCCATAAATCTTTCCCATTTGATCCCATTTGCTGCTCAGAACAACGTCTCCACCTTGCTAAAGCACAGTATCTTGGAATCAGACCTCACCTCTGTTTTGGAGCCCCTAGCACTGAGGCCACAGCTACAGTGCACCAGAAGAGCATGAATTCTTAGCAGCTAGTGGCTCTAGGGACTGTCACAGGGGACCCCTGAAGAGCAACGTAAGCATACTTGAACGTGCAAATGCTGCCACAGCATGTCTACAAGTGACATGTCTTGTTTTCCTATGGAATCCTTTGGGAGGAAGAGATGAAAGAACTCTGAGTAGAAGCGAAATCTCCCTCTGTTGTTTAAATGTCCCCAAGAAATACATTCATTGTGTTAATTCCGTGGAAGTCTGCACCATCTGGTTAAATGTATCGTGTTTGCCAGGCAGCATCTTCAGGAAAGGGAAGGTGGCCTGCCATCCCCTCCACAGGAAGACATCAGAGCTTTCCTTGGGTAGCCTCAGTGTGCCTCTCTGGGAGAAGGCACCTGAGTGGAGAAGGGGCATCTCACTGGGGGTGGTGAGCTCAGTGGGCTACTGATTGAATCTTCTGCGTGTTACAACTGCAGCTGCCTCTTGTCATGTGATGTGCAGCCCTGGTCTAGTCCTTTTCTTCCATGGTCTGCAGTTTCCACATTTGCAAGATACACAAAACATTCTAGAATTTCACATCAGTTCACTGAAGGAATTCAATAAGGAGCTTGAGAACAGGAAACCCCTTAACTGATAGAGGGGTCCTCCTATGATTGTTTCCATCCCTGCCAAGCCTCACACCAGATCCCATATGTGCCACCCTAGCTGCTCCACTGATGGCAGAGCAGGCCCCCTAAGACACCATATGTGTACCTCTGCACCATTCTTGGATAAACTCTATTGACTTTGCAGGGGTTCTAATGATCAGCCCGCATCTCCGCATCCCCCTCAGGTTTCAAGAACCAACAATACATGCCCGAGTCATTGGTTGGCTTCATGCTGCACAAATCCCAGGCCTAATGCCATTACCAGCAAAATGAGTGGGCATTCATTGTGTGCTAAGCATGCAGCTTCAAGCTTGAATGGATAACCCCGTTCAGTCCCCACATGCACCTAGGAATGGAACACAGTCGGAGAGATTAAGTGACCTGTTCCCAGTCACAGAGCTGCCAAGTCAAGCTGCCAGGTGTCAAATTCAAGTGCTTCTGACCCCAGAGTACCCATTCTCAAGCACTGTACCCTTTGGCTTTAGCAAATGGTTGTAGAAAAATGTAGTGTGTACAAACTGACTTACACACCTTCTCTCGAGATGAGAGCCTAGAATTTTTCCCAGTCACAGCCTTGATCGTGCTATCTTGTCTCATGGAGTCACCATGGCAATGAGTAGCTTATTGGCCTTCATGTGGCCAGGACTTAGCAAGGGTCAGGGTATAGGGCTAATGTTCAATAAATGACTGACAGAGTAATTGATTGATGGGTGCATGAATGAATCCATTCACTCGAACGAAGAAGCCCTGGTTGTCTACAGGAAACCAAGATGATAGAAACCCTGCAATCCTCCCAACCCTTTATCCTCTGCTTACACCTCTTCCTGGTACAACAGCTGATTGTACCTGCCTGAACATATGTATCACTTTTATCTGCACATTAGCAGTGTATGTCTAAGCAGACCAGAATCAAGTCAGAGGCTCGAATGTTATTGGGCTCTTTTCTGAGCCACCTAGGTCAGGTGTAGGCACAGACCTCAGTAAGTAGGCTAACTCCATTCTGACCCAGAAGCAGAAGTCGGAAGGCACGGACACCGTCCTCCCACCCCGAGGAATAACCACCGTGCTTTCATCTCTTCCCTTTGCAGGGGCATCATCGGGCATCATCGACCTCTTGCCATCCCCTAGCGCGGCTACCAACTGGACTGCAGGGCTGCTGGTGGACAGCAGTGAGATGATCTTCAAGTTTGACGGCAGGCAGGGCGCCAAGATCCCTGATGGGATTGTGCCCAAGAACCTCACAGACCAGTTCACCATCACTATGTGGATGAAACATGGCCCCAGCCCTGGCGTGAGAGCTGAGAAGGAAACCATCCTGTGTAACTCGGATAAAACTGGTGAGTCTCCAACCTGCTAGGTCCCCAACATCTGGACAGATGTGTCTGTGGAGGGTGTGCCGAAGTAGAAAAGTGATAGGTAGCCTGGAAACATCTTCTGCTTTCTGTTTTTCAAGGTACTGGTTTCTAGGGTTTAGGTAAGGCAGGACTGGGTGAGAGTGGGGAAAAAAGTGTAAACAAGACTGTGCAGCAGTTTGAATCCACGATCTTCAAACTGGGTTCCTCGGAACCCCCACGTCTGTGGAAATACCTTAGGGTTGTTGTAAGTAAGGTAGAGGTGACGAGGGCAATTTTTCATCCTTACTGCAACAAAGAAACCCCACGCTTGCCATATTGTGTAAGTATTTTCTAAAGCCCTCTTTTGAATAAGAAGGATCTTGTCAACTTAAAGCAGTCGTTTGAAAATGGACAGTGGCAGCTAAGAGGTGTTGCACATTTCTCTCATGCTGGGCCTGCACACGGGAGCTCTGGGGATTTGCCACACCCCATCTCTTACAGATGCACGACCTTGCTATAGCAGTATCTTCCTCAGAGTTATCTGCACTGATTAAGTAGCTTAAATATACATGAAGCCCTCAGAAAAGTGCTGGGCACAGAGAATATATGGTTGATGTCAGCTACTCCTTTTCTGAACCTTTGCAAAGAATTTTATGAATACATTACTGTGGAAACAGCCACTGAGAGGGTGTGCATCTTGTCCCAAGTAGTTACACAACCAATAAACACCAGCACTAGAATGTCAATTTAGGTGATACTAAGTCCATATCCTATGCAATTTGTCATGCATTTGCCTCCATACACAGATGCACATGTACACACACACACACACACACACACACACACACACACACACGACTTGAGATCTTTTGCCAGATTTACAGCTCTGCCTTTAACTGTGATTCCCGTCTCCCATTTCAAATGTGACTTTTGTAAAATAACTCAAATAAATCACTGTTTATAACTGTAAGACAGTGCAGAGGGTAGCCAGCAGCTCAGCACCTGCTATCAGACAACCCGAGTCCACAGCCCAACTAGATGGCTGCTAGAGTGTGACCTTTGGAGAGCTATTAAGCCACATGAGCCTCAGTTTCCCCATATGCCAAGTGGAAGAAATAAGCCTGAAATAAAATATGAAATTGTTTAAATCAGATGCCGAGGCAGTGCACCATCAGTTTACATGGTATCACTGGCACCACCATTACTATTGCTGTTTCTGGGTTTATTTCACTTCATGCCACTGCAAGGACCTCCACATTTTCCATCCCAGTTGATCCCTATAGTCTATGCTAATGTGTTCTCTTCTAGAGAGACACAACTCCAGGGTCTTCTGGCTTTTTGCCTACTCACAAACCAGGCTATGCAGAGGGAGTCTGCACCAGCAACATCTTTTCTCTGGGACCTGCAGGCAAGGAAGATGCCATGGGCCTGCATGAGATGGCACTGAGCTTGGAGCTGGGCTGAGTGGCCTGGTCCTAGCAATACCTGGTGGTTGCTCTGGACATAATGGTCCAGGAGCCAAAGTCACACTGAGGCCACAGCTTAGGATGGTGCAAATGCAAGGCAGCTGATGAAGATTGAGCAGCCACAGATAGGATTGTTTCTTGAATGTGTGTCAAGCACTCCTGGGTGACAGAGAAGCCAGGCAGTGTTTCTGCCTATGCAAGAGCAACTGAAACAGGAAAGTTAGCATAACAGGGCAACACTGCTAACTATCTAAAACAGTGTATATGCGTCTAGGACCTCATGTTGCATATCCGAGAGCCAGACTCTTACAACAGAGGAATTAACAATAACCAGTTATTGTTAGAATAAACCAGCAATGCTTTATAAAATGTAGATGTCAGGCAGGGCCCCACCTCAGGTCCATAAATCAGCACCTCAGGGGAACTCAACTGGGCATCCATGGCTACAGTCTGCAATGATGCCTTCTCTTTACAGTAGCTCACCAGCAGGAAGCTCAGCACCTCACAGACCTGCAAGGCCTGTACCTCAGCTCTGTCCTCGCAGGAAGTCACACCATACAGTTAGCTTAAGATTGGCACAGAGGGCAGGAGAGGTGGTATAGTGGTTGACAGCACTTGCCACCAAGTCTGCGAAACACAGTTTGATGCCTGGATCCCACGTCATAGAGGGAGAGAACCAATTCCTGAAGACTACCCCCTGACCTCCGCAAACACAATGTGTTCATGTGTGCAGACACGTATGCAGGCACTGATATGTATGCATGTACATGCATGCATGTGTTTACCCCTGCCCCACATACACATGCATACACACACATATTATAAATACATGTTAGAAAAAGATTGTTACAGAGAAGATTTTTTTTAAAAAGGGAGGGGGTTGGCCTAACTTAGCTCCCTGCAGGGAAAGTACTATAAATATAAAATATTAGGATTTAATTAAGGTCTGATTAGGACTTTTACCTTATATCAGAAATTTTTCCAGTAGAAAAGTGATACATATTGCAACAGAAAAAGAGAAAGCACAGGAAAGTATCAAAATATGCAAACCACCTAAAATCCAAACACCTGGAGAGATTACCTGCTAACGTTCTGCATATTTCATTTAAATGTTACTTTTATTTCTATGAATAAGTATAATGTTCTTCCCATTTCAATCTATTCTAATAACACACTGAGATTATTGTTTTATATGTAACTATGCCGAGGTCATATATCCATGTAATAAAGTAGTCTTCTTAGAAGGGTGCGTGTGATAAAATGCCATGTTGCCCACATTGGCCTTTAACTTCTGAGCCTCCTGACTCCACATCCCAAGTGCTAGGATTGCAAACATGCACCACCATGCTTGGCTGATAAAATAGTCTTTAGAAGCTAAATTGCCTGCCAGTTTAAAACTCTGCCATGTGGATTTATCATACTTTATTTAACGGCTTCTTTTGTCGGCTACTTAGAGTGTCTCTTTTTAAAGGCAAATAAAGCAATGCTGTACTGAGCATTCTAGAACCTAGCCTTCACACATTTCCGATTGCTCCCTGGCCGGAGGTTGAATTATTAAGTCAAAGAATATAGATTTTGAGAAAATTTTTAGTGAAACTTATGACATTGGCCTTCATGAATATAACGTTGCCTCCTGTTTGGTGCACTAAACAAAACTTACCAGTGCTGGTCCATTATAAAGCCATCTATAAATAGCTGGATAGCAGAATTGATTAGTCAGCAGAGGCTAACTGCATGGAAGAAAGAGAGAAAAAAATGAAAGCCACCATTACCGTTACCACCAACAAAGCTCTCAGTGGCCACCACTCTCCTCTCACGGTACGGAGAAAAAGCTCTGCTTGGTCCAGATGTTCTGTGACAAGAATCTTTGCACTGCTTGGTCTGTCTATACTTAGCCACCAAAGAAAAAGAAAGTGTTGAGTACAGAGGGCTTTATTGACAAAGACAGCAGGCTGTATGTTTCAGCTCTAATTAGCTTCTGCTTTCCAGAACTTGGTCACAGGGCAGTCACCCAGCCACGGTCAGGCTGAGTTATACAATTAACCATATCAAAGCAAAGGAAGCAGGGTTAGATGCACACATAGCAGTGCTGCTGTCACAGGGATGCTTGGGCCTTTGCCGGCCTTCATCTCCCTGTTCTCTGTATGAATGAATGATGCTATTGCTTGTTACCACCCTCAACCCCTCCCCAGCTCCTTCCCTCTCTCCATAAACCCCTCACGCCAGCACACCTGTCCCTGTAGCTGTCCGGCTCACTTTGAGTTCAGCTGGAGATGATGAATGATAAGCGCCATACATAATGCTTGACATTTTCCTGCTGGGAATTCTAAGACATGGGGACCAGTGTGGCCTTAGCACTAGCAGAGCGTCAGCCTGGTAGGAAGTATTACTTGGCCCTCCAGCCTATGGGAAAACAAGGGTGTGCCCGCAGCCCCAGAGTGTCGAGAAAACTGCTCTGACCTGAAGGATTGCAACTGTAAGAGCAGGTGGGAAACTCACTCCCTGCTGCCCATTGCCTGGCCAGGAGCTATTCCTTAGCCTGTGTGTTGATCCAGGAGTCAGAAGCCATGAGACAGATGGGAGAAGAAATGACCTCGGCTGAAAGATGCTCTAGCAGAGGAGGTCTGTTCTTCTGGTCTTCTTCTTGGTCCACTTCTTCACCCTAGTTGATTCCAAATAAATCTAACAAAGTCTTTCTTCCTCCCTTTTCCTAACAATTCTCAACAGAAACACAGAAAATTATGTATATATGATCATGAAAGGGCAAGAAGCACTTAGTAGATTCCCTATAACCAGGCCAAAGGAGTTTTGCCAATTCAGAGGCTAAGAATGTCCACACATTGGACATGGGTAGCAATTGCCCATCCATTTCTGCATTGGGTTCTGGAGAATGCTGATGCTTGAGCATAAACAGCATCTGACTCTGACGTGGCTGACTGTGCTGCCGTAATCCCCAGGCACAGCAACGGCCTTTATAATAACCGACAGCCACTGAGCATCTGTTCCCAGCAGATGCTTTACACACATTTCCTCATTGTGGCAATTAAGATGTTATCCATTACAGAGATAGCAAGTCCAGATCAAATGATATCATATAAGTGAAGAATCCAACTAAAAGCAGAGAACAGTGACTTTCTTGTACCTGAAAACTCCCAGGTATATGACAGCTTCACACAGGTAAAGTGTGATCAAGATCCACGTTCCTCTCGCTGCATCTTCTCAGATCCATGTCTGTGCACACATCTGTTTCAGATTAACAAATAAGGCTGCAGGTGCCACAGACCTCTGCTTATACACTGCACTTCCCCCAAGGAAAGACAACATCTCTTGGGGTCACATTCTGCTGGCACCTATCCCAGAACTACTTAGGAAACTGCCAACCATTAGCCTAGACCAAGCCGCCCCTGCCAGTTCTCAGCAGAGGCCATGTGGCCAGGAGAATGGCCCTCTCTGATGACCTTGGACAGACATTTTGAATCAGCTCCTGTGCTGGGTCAACTGGTGGGAGCCTATTTGGTCAAAGTCGGTCAAGGCTCATCTTTAGAAATGAGGCCAGTGTTGACATCATAGCAAAGTTACTACAAGACAGACAGGAGTCAGTCACAGTATTCCAGCCTTAGGTTACTTTAAATTAGTCCACTATCCCTACCTTAATGCCTGTAAGGAAACTGAGACACCAAGAAGCCAAATGACTCCTAGCATCATCAAAGATAAGAGATCCACCAACTTCTTAATACACAGCTATGCTCACTCACATACATGGCTATGTACTCATTTACCTACTTGCAGCACACATGCATCCTGGTAAATTTCTCTGTGTTCTACAGCCAAGCAAGATGTCATTTCTTTATGTGTTGATACAGAATAGCTCCTCTCTCGCCAACTGGTAGTGTCTTGTGACTCTTAAGTGTCATGGCTAAAACCATGTCATACGATTTCCTAAGCAAGTAAGGAAGTCTTTATATCAGAGGAAGAAAAGGTTCCATTGATTGATTACTGTGCCTGGGGAAGGGGTGATTATTCATCGCTTTGAAGAGCCACGGAGTTATGTCTAATGCTGGAAAATCAATTTGTCTCCTCCTAGCAGCTAAAAGCAAGGCAGCCCCTCTTAGCATAGATTAGGGAGACAAAAGAGACTTGTTCTGTGGTCACTGTGTCAAGACTGACAAAATAAAACAAATCCCATAACTCCAGGAGAAACCAGCCATGCCGAAGGAGCCCAGAGAAGCCCATGTGATTGGCAGAGGACTTGCCAATGTGGTCACCTTTCACCAGGCTCTGATGGAGTTTAGGTTGGGCTAGGGTTTAAAGGCAAAATCTGAGATGTTTTGCTATGGGCCCTCCCAGAGCTTATTTCATTCTAGTGCCTTCCCCCAAATATGTTCTGGAAATTTTATCGGAACCAATTGTAGATGAGAAAATAAGAGAGACAATTTCTTTGTCTTCTGAGCTATGCCTAGAAACATAACAGAAGACACTTTGGGTGGAAAGAGATGGAAATTCTCTCACGCCCCAACCATGTTTCTGCCTTCCAGAAATGAACCGGCATCACTACGCCCTGTATGTGCACAACTGCCGCCTTGTCTTTCTCCTGAGGAAGGACTTTGACCAGGCAGACACCTTTCGCCCTGCAGAGTTTCACTGGAAGCTGGACCAGGTAAGGCTCTCAGGGAACATTATTTCCTCTGTCCCGTGCAAGGACCATCAGTTTGCTCTCAGGGTAGCACCAGTGGGTAAGCTCTCCAGGTCTGCTCAGTTTCCTGGTTTTGGAAAAGTCAGTTCAGGGAGGAAGATAGCATCTTAGGTCAGGATGGACACTGCCTCCTGAAAGCCAGTAGAAGAGAAAGGGGCCATATGTGCTAGCTGTCTTAGATGCCACAGAGTCAGAGGACCTGTGGACCTTTATGCCTGTATCTTTTCCACTTACTCTTAGTTTAGCCCCCATGGGAAGCTGCTTTTCCTGACCCCCCAACCCAGCTGATGATCTCTGTTGATACATGTTAAAGTTACTTATTATAAAATTGTGTTTGTTTCTCAGGACCTGGCTATGACCCAAATGATTGAGACTCTATTATATTATTTGTTAAATAAGCTTTATAGCACAACATTGAGCAGTTTAAGTATGTTCTTAACCCTCTATGCTGATCTGACTCCCTCTTTGCCAAAATCCCTGCAATACTTGCTTTTTCGGGCTTTTCCTGCTTCAGCGGCTCCTTCCTCATGTCTCTTGGACTTCTCCCAGTAGCTGAATCCCTCACTTCCTCCTCTAACTCCTCCTCCCCTGGCTGGCGGGAAGTCCAGCCCTATTCTCTCCTCTTCTTAGCAGTTGGCAGTAAGTTGCTTTATTGGCATACTAGGGGGACAGTTGGAGAGCAGAGTTTACACAACATTGAGACAGGAGATTCTCAGAACAAGGATTGCAACCAGATATGAGGGGATAAAGAAATCAGCATTTGAATTACATGATAACCTTATGCCTACAGATACAGCTTTGGTTTTTTGGGGTTTTTTTTGTTTTGTTTTGTTTTGTTTTTGTATATGTGACCATCATGTCTCTCCTTGGATGCTACCCTTCCTCCTTTGGGTGACAGTATGACTTGGTTTTGGTGACAGGTGCTTGAGAACAGGGACCTGAGGACTTAGAAGAAAGCGGTGACATGGAGCATTGTGAGAATGGTCTGCTTCTTTACTGAAGGGGGAAAAATCTGACTCATTGGAGCCCTATGGCTTTGATCACAGGGCTAGGTTCATCACACTTCTCCACAACAAAGCATGTGTCTGGGTTGAGTCCAGAGCTTTGAAATGTGTGTGCAGCACTGAGGGTACCAGAGAGCACTCATGTGCAGTGAAAGGTGCTGCATGGAGAGGAAGCAAGACCAAAATGACTTTCAGCTAAAGGTGAAAATGGGCAGGGTTTTGTTTTTTTTTTAATGGTTATTAAACCAACAAAAGGAAAAATGCTTAGAAACAGGGATGACATGTCACTTAACAATGATGCTCATCTTACAGTCCCCAATGCCTCAGACCTCAACTCTTTTTTTTTTATTCTATGCCAACTTTATCCCAAGCTGTGTGCTTTTGTGACCTACAGACCTATTCTTTCTCTTCTATATTCACTGTGTGTATTGCTACTTTTCCCTTTCTGGACCTGCATGTTTTATAATCCTGTGTCTTTGGTCTCCTTATTACTCTGCCTTTTCCCCATCCTCTTTTAAACAACCCCCCCACCAGCTCCCAGTGGGACTGACCTCAGCAAGTATTTACTCACACTAAAATGTGAGTGGTTGCTGCCCCTTCCATCCTCACAGATGTTTACATGTATACTTTGTGAAGCCCACATTTCTCAACCCCAAGAATGTTCTCTAATGGAACTTCTTCAATGAAAAAAAAAAAAGCAAGGATGCTGTGCCATGGGACAGTGTGCAGAGCCAGTGGCAACTGTCTGGCCTGATCTGTGTAAATGCTACCCTGCTGGCTCCCAGGAGGGTGAAAAGATAGCATATGTGCTCCTCTGCATTTCTTTGTGTTAGGAACCGTGGGGCTTGGAGGAATGGTAAAATCTTGACATTGTTTATATGATTTCTCAGCAACCTCTCTGCTACGTCCTGAAGTGCCAGATGGCTTTTATGGGATGTTTTAAAATATATAATACAAATTGAAGTGAATTAAAATAAATTCCATATTGTGAGGGGTTCTTTAATAAGAACATTGCCATACTGGCAGAGATAATTATAGATACCCCGAGGCATTTTCTGAGATGGGATTGAGAAGCAAGGATACAGGCAAATGGAGTTGAAGGGTTTGGAATTAAAAATAGACAAAGAAGGAATCCTGGTTGTATAGATAAATATATAGTGGATGTAGCAATTCTGAAAGCCATGCATTTAAAGGGAATTAAATCACTGAGCACTTTCCAAACTACCCTGGTACCATGGATGTTCCCTTTTGTTGTTTCTGTTGTTGATGTTTTTGTTCCTTGGAGCTTTCTCTGTTCCAGGCAGCCCTGTAGCTTGCCTTTGTCCTACAGCAAGCTATAGCCAACACCTGTCCTTTCTCTTGTGCTGTTCCTTTTATGAGCACACTGACTTAAAATGTCAAATCTATCAATTCATTGATAAGAATTATGCATAATATTTACAGCTGTCATGGAACCCTACAAACTATCAGATATTTACTTGGATTAAGCTCTGTCTTAGCCTGTGTCTAACTCCGTGCAGGGTGCCTTAACAAAAATATATTAGGCTGCATGACTTAAGGTCAAGAATTGGGAAATGCAAGGTCAAGGAGCTTCTAAGAGCCATTTTCCTGGATGCAGAGGACTTCCTTCACCCACTTCATCTTCAGGTCCAGACAGAGAAAGATAGCATCCCCGTATCTGCTCCTCTGAAAAGGAGCCAGCCCTGTTATATGAAGTCTCAACTCTCACTCTCTCATTTAATATCGGTTGCCTGCCGTAAGCCATATCTACAAATATATTCATATCGGTTGCCTGCCGTAAGCCATATCTACAAATATATTGGGGTTTAGTATTTCAATCTGTAAGTTTGGGAAGGACAGAATTCAGTCTTCAGCATTTCTGTACTGAAGACACGAGTCTTGTGAAAGTTAAAGGACTCCTTTCTATCAGACGCTCCAGGTCATGAGGACAGTTGCCAGGTGAAGGCAGGAGGCTGTAGTGAGGAGGGCACAGGAACTCTCAACAGTGTTCCTGCCTGCAACCCAGCGGTGTAATGCAGGCTAGCCCGCAGAACCACATTTCTCCTTCCTCAGCTCCCTGTGATGTTAGAACCTTATCAGAGTCTCTGTCATGTAAACTACTTGATGCCCAGAACATACAGACCTGGTGAAGCTTTTCCACCAGGGACCACTCTGGCACATTTCGTCTGTCCCCAAAACTCTTCAGATTCCTCGTGACTCTTTCTGCACTCTCATCACACGGCCATCTCTCCCATCTGCTGCCTTAGTGCCAAGCTCCTGCAAACAGGGTGGTATCTTACCCATCCCCAGCTTTACAGTGTCTGGTTCAGCTCTGCGCACGTCGTTGGTTCCCAAAAAATGTCTGTGTAACAGTGAAAGGATGTGGAGGGAGAGACCCAGTGAGGCTCGGGAGGAGGGGGAAAACAAACGAGGTGGAGAGAAGAAAAGCCAAGAGATCTTTTCAAAAACTTCTGGCGATGAATTGAACGTTTGGTTTATATCACTGAGCATTTAAGAATTCTCAATTTTTACCGCTTTTTTTCTTACTCCCTGGTTCTTAAACAGTGTTCATCTTTTATCTTGTTAGCTTATTTCAAAGATCCAGCTGGATTAACCACCACTGAGTCTATAGCTGGCCTTTGCCAAAACGAATTCAAACTTGTCGAATACTACGTTGTATGTAACTCAACTCGTGGCCTAACCTTGGGAATTCTCAAAGCCTCTTATCGGTTCTGATGCCTGCTGGGACTTATTTTTTTCTTCCCTAAGTAGCTTATTCTGTGAGTTAGACTCTGTGCTTTATTCTCAAGGTCAGTGCAGAACTAGAAGCCTCAGGTGTCTAGAAGTTTCCATGATCCTGGGTCTCATGAAGGCAGTGCCTGGTCAGAAGGCAGGGCACAGTAGGGACAATGGGCAGGGCTGTCTGGTGTGGGCCTGTGGGGAACAGCCTAAGGAAGCAAGAAGAAAGAGCATTGGAATGGAGCGGTCCATGTGGAGAGTCAGGCATCCAAGATGGCGGACAGTGAACTGGACCCAAGTGTTAGAACTCAGGAATGGTAGAGCAGGATGGAATTAAGTCCAAGTAGATTTCTGTGTCATTTCACTGTCCCCACCCCCAAACCAGGTGAATAGGCCATAATCAAAGTATCCATCATTCAATATAAGACCATGGGTGTTACGGGTGGGCAAATGTGGAGAATCTGGTATGACACACATCAAACCACGTAACTCTGGCTAGATCAATACACTGAGCCAGTGGCAGGGACTAATCTCCCCATCTCACCATCCTCACAGCCATTGCCAGGTGTATTTGAAGACCTTGTTCCTCACTGGCATTGAAGCTAGGGTTTGATGTACAGGATGCTTTCCACAAAGCTCTCCAGGGGTGGCCAGGAGTGAAGCAGTTGCTCATGCCCCAGAGACATCATGTGTTTCCAACCCTTTTCCCTGCACCCATGCCTCAGAAGGCTTTTTGCCAAGGTGCCTAGATCGCCTATAAGTCTAATGAGGCAGCCCCAGGAAATGCCTCTGAGGATCTAGGGCATCTTGCTAAAGTGATGCTAACAGCAAGAGAAATGTCATTTTAAAAGGATTTTTACTCATGATCCACACTCAAGCCAGCAGTCAGTCATGTGCAAACTCAGACAAGAGCTCCCAGCACACACAGAGAAGGTTTATCAATCCCCTTGGCTTTAAAACTATTTGGATATGCCTGATTCAGTATTGTGAATTCTGATCATCTTCCTTTTGGAACGGTTGGTGTTAGAATGGTGTTCTCTAGCAACTCCCCATTGGAGGAGATGGCCTGAGGGACAGCCTCGGTGAAACGGAAAGAGCACAGGTCTCCCACTTCATACAAGGAAAATAATGTATCCATGAAGAACGCAGAGCCCCACAAGAGGCAGAAATTGGTCTCATTTGGTTGGCCACTGTCTTGTCTGTGCACCAGGGACAGAGACAAGAAGGGTATGATTCACTCTGAGGAGGCTCACGGATCTGCTGGTTCGTGGCCAGTTAATGTTCCTTGGCAGCATTCTCCTGCAGGAGTCCCAGACTCTGATAATTGTGGGCTACAGGGAGAAGCAGCAGTTATTTGAGAGGCCCAGCCAGGTGGATCCACATCCCTAGATGGGTGAATTAAAGATTCATCTCTCGGCCATACATCTAGACCTGGAACTGTCTAGAAGCTGAAGATCGGGGTTTCCTGTGAGCCATCCCAATTTTTAATATGTTCCCAATTAAAATTGTATGTCATTAGGCCAAACCAAATACTCTTCAGTATACCTTTATCTTCCGACTAGGTTGAGTCTATTCATTAAAAAAGGCCACTTTTGATAAACAGTCCCCCTCCCTCCTCTCTGAGAAGTTTGGATCTTCATAGATGAATTTTATTGTGTGTTTCTTTTTTAAAAAAATTTTGTGTATGTGTGTGAATTCGGGTACATGCATGTCATGGCACACAAGATAAAGTGTCCTATTGTCACCATACCATGCTAGCTGTCCGTCAAACTTCTAGAGCTCTTTCTGTCTCTAGCTCCCATCCTGGCCATAGGAGTGCTTGGATTTCAGGCTTTCTCTACTACACATGGCTTTATGTTGGTTCCTGCGACCCAAACCCAAGTCCCCAAGTGCTTTACCCTATGGGACATCTCCTCAGCCTCTACTTGTGCCCTTCCTAATACTCCTCATTCTCCCAGATCCATAGCTCACCTCCTTGGAGAGGGACCTGTGAGTGGTAAACAACACTCCCAGGCGACACCTAGAGGGGAGGAGTTTGGGGACATGGGCTCCCTTCATCCAGGCCACTGGCATGGACAATGATCTTTCTCTTTTTGCATAAAGGAGACAGTTACTCACAGGCCTGGATTTTCCCACAACCAGGAGTTACACACATGTGTCTTGAACCAAGGACTTTGCCTATCAAGTCCATTGTTCTTACATAGACCGTGAAGCTCCTAGAAGAAGATTTAAGAAGACCACATCCTTTATTCTTGGAGGAGGAGTGTTAGAATGATGCAAAGTCAGTGTCCTTGCATTTGCCCAGTCAGCCACACTGGGAGTCAAATGGGTTAGTTCAATCATTATTATAGCCAGTGCCAAGGAGTTAATTGGAGAATGGTCAGTCCAGTCTGGACCAGTCATCTTAATGAGCAACATAATTGGGCATTGTCAGCACTCTAATTTTGCTATTAAAAACTCACTCCCGGACATGCTGGCATTGTTTCTTCCAATGGGATATCACTGCCCTGCTCAGCATCCCCACCCATAAGCTGTCTTAGTGATGCCTGCCTTCCTCAGGGAGCAGGTGTTCCAAATAGACAGGGAAGGCTGAATGGAACCTCTGTTTTCTCATGCCGAGTAGAATCTATAACAGGGTTTTCAAAGAGACCAATCTGCATGGTTATTATGAGTCAATAATGTGTACACAGAGGTTCCCTAACACAATGACCCTCACTACCATACACGAAGAGGACCTAGAAGGTTTACTTCTGAATATGTAGGAACACTGCAAAGCCCCTGGTCTTCTCAGAGCCCTACCCTCCCCAGCCTCTTTCCATAGCCAACAGAGCTTCTGGTCCTTAAGGAAGAGGTAGCTGACAGAGAATGGCCCTCTGGCTCTCAAGGCATAATCAATCCTCTCAGGTGAGCACTGCAGGTACTGGGTGGACTGGTCTCTGAAAAGGCAGTGAGAGACACGCTTTGAGAGATGGTGGCATGCAACCCATTGCTGAGCCAAGTTCTTTTCATCTTAACATTGCCTGACAGCATCCTTCCATCATGCCCTTGGTCCCTGCAGTGCAGCTGCCCCTGGTTCCCTCTGTGCCATGCCTCCTCCTTGCTTATTTGAAGCAGCCACCTGTGGCAGACAGAAAAATGACCGCCAAAGGCATTCTCCTTCTGAGTACCATGTGGGTGTGTTCCCTTGCATGGCAGAAAAAAGGTGTTTGCATCTGTGACCAGTTAATGATCTTAAGATAGAGAGATGATAGCTCCACATTATTTGGGGGGGGGGGGTCCAATGTAATGACAGGAATCTAAATGTGAGGGAGGCAACAGTAGGAGTAACAGAAAATATAAAGATGGAAAGAGAGGCCCGATGCGTTGATGCACTAGGGTGTGAAAGGCCATGAGCCAAGGAATTTGGCAACCCTTACAAAGTGGAAAACTTTCTTCCCTGGAGCCTCCAGAAGGGATATGGCCATGCTGACACCATGATTTTAGTCTACTGAAACTTATTTCATCCTCTGACCTCCAAAACCGTAAGATCATAAATCTATGTTGTTTTAAGCCACAAAGTTAGAGGTGATTTGTTATAGCAGCAAAAGGCAACAAATACATCACTGCGAGCCTTGGGGAGGTCTCAGGATCATAAATCAAGCCACGTGTCTCATCTCCTTGCATCTTACCGAGGTGACCCTGAGCCATGTTTTCAGAACAGGCCTATCGCCTCCTCTGTGCTCCAGTGTAGATGCCTCAGCCACAGGTTTCCTGAGCTCTTCCCTTTCTAGAAAGGCCCTAGGACAGAGGGAGGAGAAGGCTGCCTAACAATGACCCCCTTCACTGCTTATGCCTGGCTTTCAACCCTGCTTGGCTTTACTCTGGACGAGGCTGTGCAAGAAGCAGATTTGGGGCTCTCCTTCCTCTCCGAGATATATTGTACTGCTGCCCAAGGGACCAGCAAGGAGAAAAGGAAAAGATTCTGCAATCACTGGAAGAAAGATAGCATACTCTGTGTTTGGGTCTGGAAATGCTGAACCAAAGTGACAGAACCCTCCCTCAATTTAAAGTTGATCAAGTTGATATAAAGCTACTGAGGTTTAGTTTTTGTCTGCCACAGGTTGGCTACCTTCCGGTTGATGGAATCTAAAAACTGCCCATCTGAGCCATTTGCCTGAAGGGTCGGTTTCAACAGGTTTTCTCAGAGTGCTTCCATTGCTCAAATGGTTTTCTTGAGAAGACTCCATGCAAAAGGACAGGGTGGGCTACCGAGTGTAGAGTGGTCCAGAGTAGCTACGCTTCCTCCTCCCCTCCACTGCCTCTTGGAGTCTAGAGTGGGTCAGTTGCCTTCCTTCACTACTCAGTGTTGCTACCTGATCTCCATTCTCCTGCCTTGCGGTCGGCAAACTCAGCCCTTCTCAGATCCCCTCTCCCTGGGTAGCACGGGCTCAGCTTCTCTCTCCCATGAAATCAGCATTTGTGTTTTAGCCTAGATATCTGCCCGGAGGCAAAGGCTGCATGTTTTCAACAGACAGCCCTTAATACATATTTAAAAGCAGTGTGAAAAAGAAGGCCGTAAACCAACATTAAAAAAGAATGTTGTTTTATTGTTAAATGAGGAATCGGTACCAACACGGTTAAAGATGCTCCGTAAAAAACAAAAATACCCTTTCAGATAATGAATTAAGCTGCTAGAGCCTCGGGTGGTCCTGACAGTGGCAGCTTGGCTGAGGCGTGATCCGGCCTTTCCAGTTCTTCCAGGCATCAGAGCCTTGGCGTAGAACCCAAATGTTAACTTTAGTTGTATGCCTGATATTTTTCTACCCTCAGAAAAGACAAGAAATTAGCAAAACCTAATCTTAGTGTAAAATGGCCAATTCTAATGATACTCCCCTTCCACAGGAGCGGTGAGGCCAATGACCACTAGGATAGCCGGTGCAGGAGCCTTGGAACCAGCATAATTCTGCCTCTTACTTCATATGCGGCACTTTGTTTTAAACCTACAAAACCTTAGGGTTTAGGCGCAGCACTCAGGTTGGAGGTGAAGAATAAGACACAGTGAGAAGCTTACATAGTTCTAGCCTGACAAATACAAGAGCCTTGAACATGACCTTAAAATGCCCATACTTTAAGGAGAAAAGGAACCTTTTTTTTTTTTTTAATGTGCTTGGTTGTTATGGGCTCTCGCTGACGCACTAACTCTGAAGGCAGGCCCTTGAGCATGCTTTAGTCTAGTTCTGAAGGTCACAGGAATTTGTGTTGTTGGGTTTAAGAATTTCATACGTGCATACAGTGCATTTTGGCCAGATCTACCCACCATTTCCTCCTCTCCAAGGTCTCACCTATCCTTTCCACTACTCCCCACTCCTGAATTCATTTTTTTTTTAACCAACCGAGTAGAGTCTGTGTTTCCTGTATGTATATTGGTGTAGAGCTATCTACTGGGACATGGGTAGACTCTCGGGCCTAAATGCCTGAAGACAAACTGACATCCCTTCCCTCAACAGCTCCTGGGAGGCCCCTCCTAGTACACCAGGCTGTAGACTGTCTCGATCTCATGAAGGTCCTGTGAATGCAGTCTCAACCACTTTGAGCTCATGTGCACAACAGCCTTGTCATGGCCAGACAATACTGTTTTGTTAGGAATGCCCAGCACTTTCTCTCTATATATGTATATTTCTCCAACCCTTCTTCCATGACAATGGCTGAGTTTTGAAGGAGTTTCCCATTTAGAGCTGAGCATTTATTGGTCTCCAATTCTCTTCATTTTGACTAAATGTGGGTCTCTGCATTGATGGACATTTACTGTAAAATAGAAGAGTGTCCAATGAGGGCTAATCTGTGGCTATAAAGACAAGAACTTTGTGTGAAGTTTAGTACTTTGCTTATTTACCATAATAATAATACTAGGTTTTGCTCTAAGGCCTATAACCTATCCAGCCAAACATTTTTGGTCTAGTTAATGGTATGAGGCATGGGTTCCATTTTGTGCAAGAAGCCTGAAATCCAATCAGAAAGTCACTGGTCACACCAATAACACCGATGACACTGTTAACCAGTGTGCATTCCTCATCAGGCCCGTCATCATTGTAGCTTGCAGAGATCACAGCTGGGGAGGTCTATTGATTACTCATTCCCTCTCAGCAGTGTGCATAGCACCTTCCAGTGCTATGAAAACTAAATAGGGATGAAGCCTCCAGCTTGGTGCCAGCTTGGTGTCTCCACGCCCTATGACTCAAGTATATGGTTCTCTTGAACAATAGAATCTTACCATCAAGTTCTGGAAGGTATGCAACAGCAACAGCCTGTAGTTGAGTGGGTCAGGGGAGTGTCTATGGAAGCCCTCTGACCAGCAACTCAGAGAGAGGCAACCCATTCATAACACTGAACTTTTCATTTATTTTCCTATGGTGCTTGGGAGATGTATTGTCTCTCTGTTAAAGGATACTCAATTTAACACCTTTTATATGTCTTAGGCAGCCTCTACAGGAGTAGGATTCCATTTGGCAATTTTTACTTTTTGTGGTCTTGAGTATTTTCTTTTCCTGCTCCTTCCTTTACCCTGACACCTCCCCCACCCGCTTAAGCCTTCCTATTCCACTTTTTCCCTTTTCTTATTCTTAGCCACATCATTCTATCTTTCCCCTTTGAACCTCTCCCCTCCATGGACCTTTGTTGGTCTCCTGACTTCAAACCTAAGGACTCAAAGCTCGTCTCTGTGTACGAGAAAGGATGTGAGGCATCTGTCTTTCCGAGTAGATATCACCTCAGCAGACTAATGATTTCTCGCTCCAGTCATTTATCTGCAATTTTCATAATTTCAGTCTTTCTCGAAAGATGAACAGTATATTGGAACCACAGTTTCATCCAGTTGTCCTGTGATAACCATCTAGGCTATTTCCGTCTTTTTTAACTGTTGAGAGTAGCACAACCATGAACACATGGGTGAGGGTACTATGGAGTATTCTGGAGATATGTCCAGGAATGGTACAGTAGGATCATATGCCCAGTCTAGCCCTAGCTTTTTGAGGAACCTCCACATTGGTTTCCATGGTGGCTGTGCCAATTTTCACTCCTACTCCCAGTGACTAAGTGTTCCCTCTCCCTACACCCATAGCAATGTTCTTTCTCTTTTTTTTCTTAGCCATTCTTACTACAGTAAGATGAAATCTCAAAGTAGTTTAATTTGCATTTCCCATTGGATAAGGATGTTTAACATCTAAATTTTTTTTTTTCTTAGACGTTTCTCTTTCTTCTTTTGAGAATTCTCTGTTTAGTTACAATTTTTTTAATGGAGTAGGTTTTTCAGTGTTTGGTTTATTGAGTTCTCTGCATAATCTAGACACTAACCCTCTGTCAGATCTATAGCTAGTAAAAAAATATTTCCACTCTGTAGGCTGTAGGCTCACTCAAATAATGGTTTCCTTTGCCATACAGAAAAAGCTTGTTAGTTTCGTGTGGTCCCTTTTGTCAATTGCTAGCTTTAATGCCTGTGTTACCAGGGTCCTGTTCAGAAAGCCCTTTCCTATGTTTGTAAGTTGAAGCATTTGCCCTACTTCTCCTCTATCTGATTCAGAGTATTATATGTAGTGTTGAGGTTCTCAATCCATTCACAGTTGAGTTTGGTGCAAAGTGAGAGAGAAGGATCTAGTAGCTATTTACTCTGGCCAGCACTATTTATGGAATCGGCTGTCTTTTCTCCAATAAATATGTTTGGACTCTGCTAAACACTAAGTGGCCATAGGAGTGCTGGCTTTTGTAGGATCCTCAGTTCGATTTCTTTTATCAGTGTGTCTGTTTTTATGTCAGTATTGTAATGTTTTATAACGTTGGCTCTGTAGTATTAATTCAAATTAGGGAACATGATGCTTCCACTGCTGTTTTTACTCTTCAGGGCTGCTTTGACTATTCGTGTGTGTGTGTGTGTGTGTGTGTGTGTGTGTGTGTGTTTCCACATGATTTTTAAAAATAGTTTTTCTAATATCTATGAAGAATTTCATGGAATTTTGATGAGGATTGCGTTGACTGTAGATTGCATTTGGTAAGATGGCCATTTTCACAATGTTAACTCCACTGGTAGACCTATGAGCATAGGAGATCCTCCCATCTTCTGGTAACTTCTATTTATTTCTTCAATGTCTTATGCTTTCACTGTAAATCTTCAATTTCCTTGGTAAGATTTATTGCAAGATTTTTTGAGGCTATTGTGAATGGGATGGTTTTCTTAATTTCTTTCTTGATATGTTTGTCATTTGTATATAGAAAGGCTGATTTTTATGTGCTAATTTTATATCCTGCTACTTTACTGAATATGTTTACCGGCCATAGGAGTTTTTCTTTTTTTAATTTTTGGGGTTTTTTTTTGAGGCAGAGTTTCTCTGTGTAACAGCCTTGCCTTTTCTAAACTTGCTTTGTAGACCAGGCTGGCCTCAAACTCACAGAAATCTGCCTGCCTCTGCCTCCTAAGTGCTGGGATTAAAGGCGTGCGCCACCACTTCTTCCTCTCATCACCTTTTCAGAGTCCTTTTCTCCTCTTATTGGTCCACCTAAATTTCAAGCAATATATTGACCAAAAGGAAAAAGGGTGGATATTCCTGATTTTAGTAAAAGTGTCATGAGTTTTTCTCCATTTAGCATCTGTTAAGCTTTGGGATTGTTGTATATCGTCTTTATTGTGTTGTGATACGACTCCCACATCCGAGATTCTCTAGGACTTTTATTAGGAAAAGATGTTGGATTTTTTAAAGCCACCCTTTTTGACATATGAGCATTTATAATATTCATGAATGTACAAGTTGACAATATATATGATGATACCCAAGCATTGAGAACAAGGCACAGAAGTCCACCCAGAAACAGGTTCCCAGCTCAACTAATCAGGAATCATCTATTAGCATTTTTGAAGCAGATATCACTGTATTAGGAACCTTTATATTGCTGTGATTTAAAAAAAAAAGTATCTGAGACAATTTAAGTACAAAAGGGCTTATTTAGGTTTATGATTCCGGAGGGTTAGAGTCCATGATGGCAGTGGAAACAGGAAAGCTGAGGGCAGAAACCAAGGACTCACATCTTGAACCATAAACAAGAAGCAAAGAACATGCACTTGGAATGGCATGAGGCTTTTGAAACTTGAACCCCGCCCCCAGTGATATACTTCCTCCAATAAGGCCACATGTATTAGACCTACCCAAACAGCCCCACCAACCGGGGACCAAGGATTTAAACATCAGCACCATGGGAGACATTCTTATTTAGGCCACCACAGTGACCTTGCTTCTGAGGAATAGTAATGAGATAGTCATCTGTGCCATAAAACAAGAGAAGATGGTAGAACCAACTTCTCAGAGAAGACCTCTCCTTTGAGGAAGTCTTGAAAAAGCAATAACCCTGGAGGCCCAGCGGTGAGATTAATTTGTTCTACCTTCCCTGCTTCCTCCTAATCTCCTACGAGTCATCTGTTTCCATCCTTAATGTCTAAACATGCAAATATTGCTGCACTTACTGCTCATTAGTTTAGCTAAAGGAAGTGCCCTTTAATTATGCCTCTAAATAATGAACCTCCTCCATCACCTTGACAATCAGTGCATATTTAGAAGAAAGCAAGGCCTCATTATGAAGCAGCAACTGCATCCCTTCGTTTCTTAGAAGATGGTGGCTTTCTTGAGGCAACAGGAATGGGAATCCAAAGACAAACAAGCCTTATGATTGCCTTAGCTCTTTGTGCCTTTAGAGGCAAGAATGGCAAACAATTACACAGTAACTCCTTACACTTAAGAATTAAAAGGGAAACTGGCATTTGCTAAAACACTATTGCATCCCACTCCGTAAACTCCTGATCTCTGAGCCTTTGGTCTAAGCTACACAGTTACCTTGGTGATGCAGTCTTGTTTTGCAGCTGAGGCTCTGGAAATGGATGTAATTTGACTAAAGGGTTAGACCAAGCCCGCCATTCTGCAAAGCTCCTTGTTACTTTCCATTATTGCTTTTATTTGGTTGAGATTTATGTAGCTTGGCAGAACTAAACCTGCACCATATTTCTTCATTTGTTGACCTAAGCCGAAAGCCACAGAAATTGTTTGTTGACACACCATTGGCAATAGTGCAGGCAGAGTGGACAGCCCCATTGTGAACCTGTCTGCCTCGCTTGGAAGAATAAAATGTGTGTCACAGAAGCAAGTCATCCCTGCTCTCTGATGTACCACATTCTGGGTTCTTCTGTCAATCCTGCTCTCATGGGCCACATCCCTGATGGACCTCTAAGTCCCTCAGTAATAGAGAACTGACTTGACATCCATTGTGGGGAGAGATCACAAAGACTCAGTCCAGTTTTCCCACACTTTACCGCCTTGATTTATATACTAGCTTGCTTGCTACCCTGAGATATCTGACTCGCTAACCTTTCACTCCATTTCTAACCTAAGGATGTGTTCAGTAAATATATATTAATGTTCCAACTTATCAGCATGGCATAACCTGATCTGTACTGTGGTTCTTGAAGAGATATACAAATACCAGTTTGGCCACATACATATCATCCAAGGAACACTGAAAAAAAAAAAAAGCCTTCGCTGAGCTCCAAAGCCACACCACTTTTTTGTGTTTATTCTCTGAATGGTAGTCAGAATTTTTTTAAATGAAAAACTGAAAGGATTGAAACACAAAGCAGACACACTGCATGACTTTGTGTACAGGAAACATCCATCCATAAAGTCAATTCTATAGGTGCCTGTTATGCATAGGCTTGGGCTCAGGGTAAAAACAGACAATTTTATTGTATGATGCTAATATTCTAAACTGGATTATGTGATAATTGCCACAATATAACTTTATTTAAAACCATTGACTTATATGCTTACAGTGAGTGACTATGAGGAAGTATAATCATACTTCAATAGAGCTATTATATATTATTAATAATTGAAAAACTGGAAAAGAGAGGGGTGGAGGCAGAAAAAGAGGAGCAGCAAAGGCCACACTAAGCTTGAAGTTCTAAGGCATTGAGAAATGCCAGGGTTGTTAGACACTGAAAGGGCAAACACCAGAGACGATAGGGAGCCTTCAAATTGTCAACCACCCTGTGAACTGTGTACATAGGGGAGACCACAAGAACCTGGGAAACAGCAGCACCAGGGAATAAGAAAACCAGCAGAGATACCACAGCCTCTGTGTCCTTCTTCCTAGAAAGGCTGAGGAAACATCTAGAATTTTCTAGTAGAATGCCAGAAGAGACCCTCTTGGAGATTAATGAACATGTATTAGGGTTTAAAGGGCTGGCCTAGAACTAAAGATAAACAAAAGCAGCAAGCAAACAATCCTCCATAAAACAGAAAGCCAAACCTCCGCAAGGGTCAGGGGACCATCCAGTCCTTTAACTAAAGTCAGCAATCTCCCAGAATGACAACAGAAGCCAAAGCATCAACCCCAGGCTTCAGTGAAACAAAAATTGTGAGATACATGAAGTAACCACAAGTTGCAAATGAAGATCCAGGGTAACATCTGAAAGTAGAGATTGTCACAGTCAGTGAATTAAACAGACAAAGGGGGAAATATCAGCTACAAGTAAATTTAGAACGCCTAGGTGGGAAATATGATGTCTTAATTAAATGGGTGGTTTTACAAATGACGCAAAGTTAGGCGTGGCAGTGCACACCTTTAATCCCAGCACTCAGGAGGCAGATGCAGGCTGATCGCTGTTGGTTCAAGGCCAGCCTGGTCTACAAAGTGAGTCTAGGACAGCCAAGGCTAACATGGAGAAACCCTGTTTTGAAAAACCAACCAACCAAACAAAACAAAACAAAACAAAAAAAACCAAGTGGCACAAAGAAGTACGCCAGGAAGTAATGGTGCAAATTGTTTCAAACTTGTTGAAAGCATTTTAAAGGTGGGAGGAGATCAGCAAGCTTCGGGCTTTACAATACGAAGTAAGCAACCGAGTCACATTGTCTACAACCTGTTGAATACCAGAAATAAAGAGGAAATCTTGAAGACACTCAGGGGGGGAAACGTGTCATATGAGCAAAAACAAGCAATAGAGAGGAACAAGAGTAATTAACTACAGAGAGTTTTGAATAGTAAAAGGCAAAAGGAATGCTGGGAAAATCCTTGGAGTAAAAAGGAACTGATGCTCAAAGAGTATTGACCATTGGGAGGGAAGGAAGGAAACGCTCCGGAAATGGTGGCTCTGTGTGTGTGTGTGTGTGTGTGTGTGTGTGTGTGTGTGTGTGTGTGTGTGTGTACTAAGTCTTCCGGCTCAGCTTCTCTAAGTACTTAGCTGTTAGTGCTGATGGCGGTGAGCTATGTGGGAAGGCATGCTGAACAGAAGTGTTAAATAAGTCATAACGATCCCAGGCTCTCACATTTTCTATGAGGTATTGTAACGTTAATCGTGAGTATGCTGTGATATGATAAATATGCATACTAAAGAAAGCCTGCTTGGGGTTAGACACGGAAAGATGAAAGGACTAGGCAGACAAAAACTTCCAAGCTCGGAAGATTATATATTTCTTAAAGCCAATAGACAGAAAGGCCAACCGGCTCTCAGTTGAAAGTCACTGACCGTGGGTGTGGGCCACTATTAAGAAGGCAGAAGTCAAACTTGGACTTTCCAGACAACACCCTCAAACCCTGGACGGCACATCAAACATACTACTTAAGAATACAGAGTTGCTTAGTTACCATGAAACAGAATTCAAGAGCACCTAGACAGAAGACCCCGAGGGTTGGATTTGAGAGAATAAGCAGGAACACTAATGAGGTGCATGTGAGGGATATGGAGAGTGCCCGAGAGGGGCAGAGTACGTTGCTCTTGGGGCTGCAGGCAGTAGCACTGGCATTGTCTGAACTTGGAGCCCTGCTAATGCTCTAAGAGGGCTACAGCACTGCCAAGGATGGGCTAGGAATCATTTATTCCTCGATACCCAGAATGACTCAAACAGTGTGTGCAGGTCACGGGTGTCAATCAGTGATAAGGTCTACAAGCATGGAGGCTCCAAATATAAATTGACACATGAAAGGGGGAAACTACGGGAAGAGCTAAGAGTGCCCACAAAGCCTCAGCAGTTTGACACATTTGTTTGGGAATTTCTTTGAGTCCCCATCTGTTCCCTTCAGGTGTTTGGGCCATTCTTACTCTCCACACTGCTTTCTGGGACAGCCCAGTGGAGGCTCTCTAGTAATTTCCTCTTGCTAGTGTAAGTTAAAGATTGAAGTCGCATCTGGCCTCTATACCTCTCCATTAGTGAGAACGAAGTGGCACTTCTTCTGATTCTCTCCTGACTCCAGTATCCAAAGACAGAGGCAGAGGAGAGTGTTAGGAGCATCTCTGTATTTGACTCCTTGTACCATGTATGCCAGACTTCCTCCTTTCCCGGGAGATTCCAGCCTCTGCCTCCTTGGCTTTGCAGGGACTATTGGATGTTAAGCAGCTCATATCCCTCTTTAGGTTGTCTTGGAAACTGAGACCATCCCATTAGTCTCTGTCCTTCCCTTAAAGAAAAAAAAAACACTACTCAGATTCCCATGAACTGCCACCTTGTCAAAGGTTTTATTACTGTCATAAATACTGGGGGGCAATGAAGTTATAGCTATTTGAACACAGAGCTAAGATAAACTCATATCTATTATCTAGACTCAAAAAAGTGAGCCCACAGTTGGAACATAAATGTGATTTGGGACTTCAATTGCTTGGAGAATCCTCTGATAACCAGCCACAGTGCTTTTCTATCTGTACGCTTATGAATAAAATGAGTCTCATAAGCCACCAGTGAAAATACGCCTTTAGGTTTATTCTAGAATACTAAAAATATGCCTTTTCCATGTCTAGAAAAAAAAAGACTATACCATACTGGAAACCCTTAAGGAAGTGTGAGCCAAATGCAAAACTATATTGTGTTTACACACTGCCCATTGAGGCACATACTTATTCAGTCATTCGCTCATAAGTCCTGAGCAAGATCAACTTTTTAAAAACTGTATTTTAGAGACATAATCATTAAGACATCTCAGATCAACTCATTTCTGCCCCCAGATAACCATTGTGGCCTAGGGTGAGTCATTTCATCTCTGTGACCATGTTTTCTCACTGGTGAGATGTATGTATGTATGTGTGGATGGATGGATAGATGGATGGATGCATGGATAGATAATAGACAGATGACAGACAGATAGATGATAGATAGACAAATAGACAGAGAGAGAGAGAGAGAGAGAGAGAGAGAGAGAGAGGATTGGTGAGTAATAGATACCAGGTGGATGACAGGGTGTCTTCCTGATGAGTTCATGAAGCCTGTTGGTCTGCAGCTTACACATATGACATATGAAATACCACTCTAGTGAGAACAGACTATATGGTGCTTCCTAGAAAAACAACGTTCTTTTTCTCTGTATATAGATGTGGTCTATAAATATAAGTTCTACCAAAAAAGAAATTCAAATGAAGATAGTTAGTTCTGAGTTTAGTGCCAATGATGACCAGAGTGTACTTGGATCCTGTTGCCTAATTACAGGAAAGAGGGGGAGAAAGGAACATTTTAAACTACACGTGTGTGTGTGTGTGTGCAAATAACAAGATCCAAACTCAAAAATTCTGTTTTTCACATGCTCAGGACTCTTTTGCAGGTAAGTGTTGGGAAAATAATGAGGAGGAATCTTTAGATTTCAAAGGATTTTGGAATCATAACAAGTTTTTTAATGGTCAAATATGTTAAACAGATAACAGAGATAAAGGCTAAAACTAGAGAAACAAAGGCTGTGGATGCCAAGGAAGTGGGTTTCTTTGGGGGAGGGGAGAATGGTTAAGTGTGGAGAGGTGTTCAGGGAAGGGGCCTCTGGGTAGCTGGGAGGGTGCCAGCTGCTGGTGTAGTTGTAGCTATGTGTAAGCCCACCGTCTACTACTCGATTAAATGATGTGTGGGTTGAAATCCTTGTGCCAGCAAGAATTAGCTTAAATGGAGGAAACAGTATGCACTGAGGGACACTGTGTGCAGGTCTTTGTCCTATGGGCATGGATGAAGCTCAACCTTGTTCCTGAAGCTAGGAGTTGAGTAGGAGAGAAAAAGAATTAACAGTGCCGTGATTGGGGCTATAATGGAGGGAAGAGCAGAAAATTAGCTGGCAAGGGTCACCTCACCTGCGCTAGGAACTGCACGTGAGGGCAGGACCTGACAGGTTTGAAACACGTGCTACAAGCTGGCCTATCTAAGGATACAGGGGGCAACTGACCCTGTTTGGGCTCTGAAGAGCATAATGCAGGCTGACCAGCGGTTTCATAGAGATGGCCTTCAGAGGTGACCTTCACCTCACTGTCCCCACTCACCCTGCCAGGCACCATTATCCATATATCCATCCATCTGACTCATGCTGGACAGCCTCTAAATAGAGATGGTCACTGTTTTAACATTAACATTATTATTATTATTAACCTCGCTTTGCCCCCAGATCAGATGAGAATTCTGGCTGGATCAGATCTGCCCTGCTGGGGGAGTCTAGCATTCAGGGTTGCTGAGAAGCAGGAGGTTATCCTCCTCAAATGTACGTGGTTGTGAATGGCCACCTGGCTCGGTGAAGCACTTATGTTCTAGAACCTGATTTCATGACACGGCTGGGTGCATGGCCTGAGTGCTGGGCGCCTCAGTTTCTCCACCTGTTGAGCAGAAGTTTGTATGACACGGTACCAAGTGTAACTTTCTGACTGGGGGCTCCTGCAGTAAGGGGATGGTGATGACCCTTCCCTATGTGCCCAGCAGGGAGGGTCTCTGCCAGTCTGGCTGAAGCCCCCCTGGCACTCTCGATTAGCCTCAACGAGTTGAGCCTCTCAGTCCTTGCCCTGAGGTCTTCTTTGTAGTTTACATGAGCTCTGGCTCTTGTTTAGTGTAAAGAGATGGAGTGTTTAAGTCTTTCCCCAAGCATTGCATCTGCCAACTGCTCAGCTCTACACTGGAAGCATGACAGCCTGTCCTCTAAAAGGATGTCCCATCAATCATCTGCACTCTGCACCCATCACTGCATCTCCACACATTTCCTCACTGCAGATAGGAAGGGGCTGTCACATCTCATGGAGAAAGAACCCCTTGCTACTAAGTCACAGCTGAGCATAAGGGTCCTGAGGCTGTGTGTCACTTCTCCCCAGCTGCAGCAGTAAAGAGACGCTGCTGCTGTGGGCTCATCTGCTGACTACATGGGGGTAGCCCACTTACCTCAGACAAGTGAGGCTGAGCCACAGGCAAGGCTCTCATCCTTTGCTGCAGGATGCCCACATCCAGGTTGGGATGTGGTACCCCCATGAGAGCTACCTTCTCAACAGTCACTGTGACTTACCACCTTTCGGTAATGGGCAGTCTGTTCACCGAGCGATAGCGCAGCTGGGCACTGACACCATCATCTGCTACCTGACCTGGGAGGGACTACACACCTCACACCTCACAAAGGTCACACGGCCTACTCTGCCCAGCTGTGATGCCCTATACAGGCTCTTGTGGAGCCAGGGAGCATTCGTGTTAATGGCCAAGCCAGCAAGAATCCTCATTACCTCTTATGACTCTGGGCTGCAGCATTTCTGCATTTCATCTCACAAAGCCTACCCAAGGAGAGGCAGGACATGAAAAGGCTGTTCATTTAATACGACTTTGCACCATCTTAACCCCTGCAAGTCACCTGTCCCTAATAGACTTAAACCTTTCTATCTGTCAGAGCAAAGGGCAATTGCTCACTTAATATCTTGAAACGAAGTTTGTGTATCACAACCTAAGTCGAGTGCAATCTGCCTTCCCATGTTTCTGTGTGTTCATCTTCCATGCTACCCCTCCAGCCCTGTGTGCACTGTGCTGCCTGGCCCCAGTGACCTTCTCAGTCAAATGGCCTGAGCTGGTAACACTGCTTCCTTTCAGGATGTGTTTCATGAATCGTCAGGCCATGCTTGCCTTGGGCTTGCTTACAGAAGGGCTCATCAGAGCCAGCATGCCAGGAACACTTAAATGAGTAAGGGAAACAAGTCATTTAATTTGGGACATATTAATACATCACCACTGACATTAAGAGAGAGAGGGATTAGCAATACATGAATGGACTTTTAAAAAATTTTAATAGCCACCCATTTATTTTAATGAGTATAAGAAAACGTGTAACTTACACATTACAACATGATTTCACAGCTATGAGATGATATAAAATTATTTTGTCAGTTTAAGTGAGTTAATTTAGAGAAAAAAATGTTAAGAAAATGAGAGCAGAGGAGGCATATGGGTTCACTCATTTGCTTAAGAAGTCTTTCTTACCAGTGTCTACATACTAACAGGCATTGTTCGTTGGGAGTCTAAAAACACAATAAATAAAGCAGACAGAGTTTCCCACCAGTAGCCGCCAAAAGACCCAAATGACTAATTATATAAGGAATGTTATCCAAATGGTCAGAACACACAGCCAAAGGTGTTCAACTTTATTAAATGTCTGGGGGGGGGGAATGTCAATTTAAAGTCCGTAACGAGCCACCTTACCTCTACCAAGATTTCCAAAAATAAATTTTAAAAATGGAACAATACAGGTATCTGGCAGAGATGCAGAGCAAACAGAAACTTTGAATATTGCTTGTGGGGGAAGCAGCTGATGTAGCCACTCTGGAAAACTCTGGGGCGATACCCACAATGGCCCTATCAGGTCCAGCTCAGTCATCTGCTTAGGAGAAACCTATGCATAGACAAGAATGATATTTAAGAAATAGACAGGGTTGGATGAGTAAGAACCTGTTCGGTAGGGCTCTGAGAAGAGGTAGATGAGTCGCCGTTCTCATCCTTGAGAAGGACCACTCTTCCAAAGTGTCACTAAGCAAGCACAAATCTAAAATGACCTCCTCATCTCAGGCAAGCACTGCCACTTACCTCCGCCACTGGGAGCCTTGGCTATTTTGCACTTCGGTGGAGAAAATTTGGTTGGGTTGAGTATCAATAGGGACAACGATGGGTTTCGCTTTGCATCTGTTTCTCTGAGTTTGCGTTGTCTCTCTGTGAGACAACGTCTTCCTGATTTACTGGCCGGTAGCAGTGAGGCGCTTACTGTAACGTTTCATTCACACTCCCTGTGAGTGTGCTGAATGGCTGGGGAGGCGGATCAACTGACAGGTGCCCTGGATAGAAGCAAACACAGATGGGAAAGGCTGAGGAGTCTGTAGTTAAAGGACCCTCTCCCCAAGAAAGATAGAGCCTCCCACCTTATAAGGAATAGTCCATAAAGAGTCTAAGAAACTTTAGCTATCTATCTCTACCAAGGACATTCTCCTCCAGAAGTTTGAAATATTAACATCAGCCATAGAGATTTTTTTTAAAAAAAAAAAAAACTTAAGGCATAGATTAGTATTTCAGGAAAACAAGGTTCTAATATATAACCAAGACCTTTGGTTTAATCAGCCAAAGGAAATGTGTGAACAGCACTGCCTTTCTCTTGTTTTCTCCTGACCTCCGAGCCCACGTTTACCTCTTTGACCTTTAATTATTCCATTCTCTCACATGGCTTTATCTCACACACTTGGGGATGAAAATTTGATTTGCCATTCAGAGGTTTCAGCGAAAATCACATTCAAGTCACTAAAATGAGAATTAGAAAAGGAACAGAGAATTGGGACTAGACTTTGAGAGGATGTTTTAGAAGTGTTTTTAATTAAATCTATGTTATTATTTAGGATGGCGGAGAATCATTTGCATGCAGTACAGGGGTGTTTGCAATCTCAGTCGTGCTGTTTTAAGAACCGCAGGGTTAGTCATGCAGCTGAGAGCGAGTCTGCTTCTTCATTATAATACTGTGAGCCATGCCTGCTTTACCCCAGACAGGAAGCTGGGTTCTGTGGGGACAGAGGAATACTTGGCAGAAGCCCTACTCTATCAGATCAGGGTCTGGGTAGCAGTAGTAATGATCAGGTAACGCAGAGAGGGTAGACGGGGACCAAGGGAGCAACTGGTAAGGTCCCCTCCATCAGAGCCTTTTAACCATTATAGCAATGGGTAAAAAAAAAAAGAATCACCACAGATGTCACATCAGGGGACTTGAGGCCAGAGAATTGAAATGGCTTGTCTTTAGCCACATAACTCTTAACTGGTCTCTAAAACTCCACCTCTTTAGAGGGTATGCCTCAGTCCTAACCTTCACATCACGTTGAAGAACATTAGGAAAGCCCGTTCACAAAACTCTGTAGATGGACCAGAGTGTTGAAAACAAGGGTTTAAACATCATAGGGGGCCCCCTTTGTATGACCCGCAGACAGATTTCTGTCTCAACTCCACAGAAGAGAAGGCTGCCTTAGTTTTTAACAGTAGGTATCTGTTTCTTTCCCGGGGCCTAAGCTGTGTGGCACATCAGGTTTGTTCTTTGTACTGGCTGCTAGAAAGTTTCCATAAGATCATGTGTTCCCTCTGTGAACTTGTGTCAAGACTTTCAATATACATTTAGGACTAAAGCCATGTACACTGCCTCAGAAGACTCTCCATAGCTCTGTCTTGTCCTAAGCCTTTTCTCCCCATTTTTCAGTCTTTCTTTTTTTTTAAATTTTTATTTATTTTTATTATAATTTATTCAGATTACATCCCAATTCTATACCCCTACTTGTATCTTCCCTTTCCAACCCTCCCTCCCATTTTCACCCTATTCCCCTCCCATAGATCTCTGACACAAGGGGCTCTCCTCCCCCACCATAATACCACAGCCTATCAGGTCTTGTCCTGAATAGTATGCTTCCTCTTTTTCTCTGTGCCACCAGGCCTCCCCGCCAAGGGGAAGTGATCAAATTGGGGGCACCAGAGTTCATGTCAGAGCAGTCTCCATTCTCCCCACAACCATGGAGAATGAGTTATCCTTTGGCTAGATCTGATCATGGGTCTAGGCTTACTGTATGCATTGTCCTTGGTTGGTGCATCAGTTTGTGTAGTTTGTCCAGATCCACCAGCCTTGATGGTCTCCTTGTGGGACTCCTGTGTAGCCTTGGCTGTCCTGGACTCACTTTGTAGCGCAGGTTGGCCTCGAACTCACAGAGATCTGCCTGCTTTGCCTCCTGAGTGCTGGGTTTGCAAGTATGCGCCACTGTGCCCGGCCCCAGGTCCTCTTAAAGTGAGGCCTAAAGTAGAACTTGAGGAGCTTTTGCTTAGCACTGCGGAGACCAAATATGGGAAGGTGAGCTGGAAGTGTATAGAGCGAGGCAAGGCATGAGGGGAGAGGCAAAGGGTGCTATGGAGCTGCATTCAGATGAGATTGGTGTCCTATGAAACTGTAAGTAGCAATAATTAACTCTCAGGTCTTATGTGAGGGCAGAAAGGGAAGGCCAGGCCTATTACACACCGTACACGACATGGCTACAAGTCCCACCATGCCCGAGCCAACAGGGAGTCAGTCCTATCTTGATGCAAGGTTCTGAGATGCCCACTCCTGGCAGCTGGTGACCATAAAGACAGATGGCATTGAGAAGCAGTCACGTCCCAAACCTTTATTGCCCCAGTTGGTACCAACACCTGAGGGGTCTCAGAGAACAAGATTTTCCAATCTACATTTTCTTTTCACAGCTTCTATTTCCCAACTTTAAAAAAAAATCTTGTTTTGGTATTATCACAAGGCACATTAAATATATTTCAGGTGGGTCAAGATATAAATAAATGCAACAATTCTTTTCTCATTGCTCCTCTGGTCTCCCCAATAAGAACCGCACCACCAAGGCCTCTTTCCTGTCTTCCCTCCCTGAGTGCTACCAGGAGTGGTGAAAGTGGGCACTTGAAAACCGATGTTCACTACCACTGGCTCAAAGCAAGGAAGCCTGGAGCTCACAATCTCAGGCCAGGTACAACCTTTTTCTTCTGAGTACATATCCTTGGTTAACATTTGTCAAAAACAAAAACAACCTCAAGATTGTACAAAGACAGCAAGTCTTTGGAACCCGTAATACCAGTATAGAAGGAATTTTTCACAGTAGCCTAAATAATTAACAATGGTTATGTCAAAACAAAAACTATTTAGTATAGCTGAATTACCTGGTTTACTTTGCTTCATCTGTATGTAACTCAGTGCTCGCCAGCTGGGACTCAGCTAGATCATTGAATGAAGAAACCTGATTTATGTGCCTATGGGGATTTGCTAAAAAACAAACCAACCAACTAGCAACAAAAGCATGTGCACACACAAGCAAGCATGAGCACACACACACACACAAACACACACCTGACTCAGATAACACGTGTCACCCCCATCAGCCCAACACAGAGCTCTAACAGGGTCTGCTGTCTTCCGCAGCTTCCTTCACTCCTGATTCCCTGGCATCCAGGTTTGCTTTTTCAACTGTATGATTCACAGCCCCACCTCCTGACAGCAGCAAAAGCAATATACCTTTCTGCAACTCCGCGGTGAGGTGGCCTTTAATTTCCTAATGTCTTCAAGATCCCTGGTGTGCAATTACTTTAATTGGACCTCGTAATTGGATGGTCAGCCAAGGGCATGGGAGGATGTATTGGAATTGGGTTTTCTTTCTTTCTTTCTTTCTTTTTTTTTTTTTTTCACTTTTCTGGGCTGAGAACTGTAACCTAAGCAACAAGGACCCAGCTGGTTCCAACCATGGCACCGGATGTTTGGAGAGCAGTTGAGGATGGTGGAAGCTGATCTTCATGCCAGGCAGAGTCACTGACAGAGTCACCCTTCGTGTGGGAAGTGGAAAATGGGATGAGACTTAATATTTCTCTGCGTGTCTTTCATTGACACAAACCCTCTAGAATCAAAGGTTCTCACTGAGGGGCAGCCAAGGTTGGAAGTTGAGGTGCTTTGTGGGAGATCAGAGAAGCTCATGCCGACTAGTCCCCCAAATCTTAACACAAGGACTTAGAGTCAGTGAGCATCAGGGGATGCTTACCCAAATGTCTCCTTAGCCACACACAAGGCCTAGTCCAGGCATTACATCTAACTGAACAGAGCTGGTCCAAACAGGAGCTTTGCTGGTTACTGTGGACTCAAAATATAGCTGGTAACCAAGGAAACGAGTGATAGATACAATATACACAGCTATATGACCACTGAAGAAATACACTCAGAATATCTGCTTGTGAGAGAAAAACTTCCCAAATCAATAGAATAATCCTGCCACTGAGTCAAAGAAAATCATTCAAGTGACCCTAAAATCACTCGAGTCATGACCCTAAAACAATGATCATCAGGATGAAGAGAAGGGCTCTTAGGTCAATAAAGGGGGTGCTCTCTTCTGTGCCTTGCCTGTGATGATCCTCGGTTGTTGCTGCCGGTTTGATTTCCATGTCTGCTACTACATCACTTTGCAAAGTCAGCCAAGAAAAAAAAAACAGCATTAGGATTCAGGAAAGCTGGGCTCTGGCTGCAGCTCCCCCCTCCCCCAAGATGCTTCTGATGGAATCGTTGAACTATGAACATTTTTGGTTTTTTTGGCATCGTAGAATACATGCAACACTCACTCACTCATCCTCCTGGGGGGATTGGGGAGGAAAAAGGGGTAGTATTGTGGAACACTTTGGAAATAATAAAGCGTTCTTCACTAATGGAGAAACGATTAGTTCTGTTGCCATTAATGATGGTTATTAAGGATCTATTATTAACACAGATTAATGTTAAATCTGATGAGGAATGAAGTGAATGTAAATACATAAATAACATCTAAATGAATGGGTCCCAGGGCGGGGGCAGTCATTATAATAATTGAGTAGCAATCTTGCTGCTCTTGCTCTGGGTCCCCAGTAAAGGGAAGAACCCCAACACTAGATGGTAGATGATGCAGCCTTCACTTTCACACTTGTGCACCCAGGGCACCCCAGCTCTGGTCATTTCATCTCTCGCCATGTTCAGCCTGCCTCCTGTCCTCTCTCATGCTCGCCCATGTGGGGGATGGCTTGCGTTAATGCAGTGTTTGCCACTCATTCCACAGCTCAGGCTGAGAGTGCAGCTGGAGTCAGGGACTATTACAGGAGATGCCCAGTCGCCCTGCTACTCTTTGGGAAATGCTGGCTCCTGTTGTCACCACATAAGGAAGAAAACTCAGTGACAGTCCTCTAGCAAATTTACAAAGCCCTGATGGAGGAGGATACCCAAGAAACTAGGGCTTAAGTAAAACGGTGGCTGTTTCTCCTGTCCCAGAGCCAGTGTCTAATTCCCCACAAACTGCAAGAACCTTACACAAACATTCCAAATTCATACCCAGGAAGGGGTTGGGGTTTTTTGATTGTTTTGAAGGCATGAACCACCGATCCAAGAGCAGAGGTCCTCAAACAGAGTGCCTACAAAGCACCCAAAGTCTGGTAGGTGGGAAGATTGATTCAGAAGGTCAGAGTCTGAGCTGAGTTGTATCCCTAATAAAGCTCTCAGGTGGCACATGCCCTACTCTGCTCCTGAATGGTGGTGTCTCTGGTTCACGACCCACAATTATCGCTGCAAAGGAGTCCAGCAAGGCAGGAAGCTCAAACTCACCGTGCGGCCTTGAATAAGTCATTTAACTTCTATGACCTTTAGTTTATCTGTAAAACAGAGAACATAGTAATTCATTCCCCAAGAGTTGTTGGCTGTATTGGAACACACAAGAAAAAGCTATAGAAAAGGTAGCCCACACCCAACAAGGGCCTGGGAGAGCCTACACACTTGCACCTCCCGTCCCTTTTTTTCCAGCACCTTCCAGCTAAATCCATAGCATCACTGAGCATCTCTGGTTTAAGAACCAAAACTGTCTGAAGTAGTCATAAGTCTGAACATTCGCCTCAGTTATGCCAGATGACTAGAGAGGAAGCCTAGAAACTGATTAGGGCTGGAGTCCTTGGCCCTATCATCTTCCTCTGTATGGAGGCTCCAAGCATACTTAGCCCTATAATCAATGAGTGAACACATGGATTAATACAGTTTTCAAATCATTTAATGAGTGACCTTATTACTATAGTCATTTAATATGGGGTCCTCCTTATATATAAAAAGAGAATCCACTAAGCATATAGAACAGATTATCATTATTAGTGTATGGAGTTCACTTTGCTTTTTCTGTCATGGTGGGTGATGGGTTTGAATAGTTCATCTCCTTGGGCTTCTCTACCAAAAGCCCTGCACATGGGAGTCATAAGGGGGCACACACACACACACACACACACACACACACACACACACACAAACAAACAACACAACACACATGATCACACGATCATACACACACTCACACTCAATGGTCCTGAACAGTGTGTCTCAGCTGCAAGCCAGGATAAATGAGCCACCTACTTCTGTGGAAGTGGAGGCATATTTACTTCTGCACGTCTTGACATCAACCAGACTGAAGCTTGGAATTGGTCCGTACTTTGCCTGTAATGAGCACTCAAGGAGTCTATGCTGAGCGGTCCATGGGAGGCAGAGCACAGAAGTGAATGGACCATCTTACCTCTCCAGAGCCAGAAAGCTGGGTCTGTGCCTGCTGCAATTTGTTTACTTTCTATTTTGTTTTGTTTTTTACTTAGGTGGGGAGATGGCTGGATTTTTTTTTTTTTACTAGTTTTTCAGAGCTCTTTAAGAGCTCAAAACCCAGGTGTGAAAACTCCACTTGGTAAAAATGCATAATGCTGTAAGGAGCCTAAGCTCAAGATTTTAGATGTTCTCATGGATTTTAAACTGCAACGGTTCCCCAAAGAGCCCTACAGATTCCCCCAAAGTTAATAGCCTAATTTGTTTTTTGGAGTAAATACCCAATTTCTTTGCTGTGGGATGCCAAGCAGAGACAACTTGTTGGCAAGCATTCATTGGAAAAGCAGTTGTGAAATATATGTCAATCTCTCCAAGGGGGTAGGTGATGCAGTGGGTGGCACTGCATGGCGCTGCTTGTCTAGAGGGTTGATGTGATGATCGCAGCATAGCCTGCTGACAGCCCTGAGCCCCACCAGAGCATAGCCAGTGCAGGAAGCGCTCTGTGCTGGAAACGTGCAGAGCCTTTGTGCAAGTGCTCTGTTCTCTCAAGCTCCCCACATAAACAAGTGCATACCCCCCGGGACTGGCCAGGTCACAAAGCCACCAGCTGAGGAATCCCCCCAGTGAGCTCTGACATGCAGAACGTGCTCTCTGCCAACAGGTACCATGTCTTTAAAAGTGAAAACACTTAAACATTTCAATTCTAGATCATTCTGCTTGTTCTGGGTACAGAATTTACTCTTTGAATTATTCAGGCGATTTTTTTTCTTCCAGCAGACTGAGATATGAAAATATGTCAGCAAAATTACAATTATGTTTCTCTAAAGACATCCACAGAGATTTTTTTCTTTTTAACTTCCAACGATTCCACCCTTTATCACTTACAGACAGACTATATTAATAGAGAGCCAACTTCAATACTCAGAGTAGCAGAATGAAAAATTAATTTTTTTCAAATTGTAGTTTAACCCAGCAACATGGCTACTGTGACAAGGGATCACATCCAAAGACCTAGGTCTGATTGTTCCAGCTAGAATACAGACACCCCCTTAGTACACACCTTTAATCCTGCTGGCTGGAATTTAGTATACACCTTTAGTTCCAAATAATGACTTCTAACTGAGGGGCAGACAAAGTGATGAATCAGAGAAAGATTTGACAAAATGAGTCGAAGATAGCATATCCCCAACTCTCACAGGAACTGACAGAAAAGAGAATCTGTTTAAAACTAAGGGAGAGAGAGAGAGAGAGAGAGAGAGAGAGAGAGAGAGAGCACAAGGGAGTTCATGGGCACAGTGTGGCAGAGCTTGGGAGTATAGTTCAGTGCACTTCAGTTGAGTGTAGCTGAGTTTGTGCAGTTCAACTAGTAGAGTTCAGGGGCCATTTTTCTAAGCAGAACAGTTCAGTGAGAAGCGAGAGAGACCAGTTTGAATCAGTCAGCTTGGAGAGGAGTTTTAAGCCAGAACACTTGAGTTGAAACAGCCAACTGGAGTTCGGGAAGAACTAGAAAGGGTGAGCTCATTCAACAGTAAGTCTCAGAAGCTGAAAACATTCTACGTTAGCAGACAGAGGCTGGAAACTGAAGCCCTCAAGATCCAGGCTTGCAGAAGATTAGATTGTATGGAGGCAAGAAGCTTCCAGACCTAGGCCTAGGGATAGTTAGATAGAAGCACAAGGGCTCGGCCTGAGCCATGTATTAGTCAGGCTTGGGAACAGCGCTCATCTCATCCCATCATCTGAGGAAATAAAAAGAACACTCATATAAAATCCATGAGTGAGCTTCCTGATTCTTTAATGTGATGGGGTTCCCATCTGACAGCTTACAGACTTATTCTCGTTGCCAAGAAATACCTTTTAAAAGCCAGGCCCGAATACAAGAGAGAGGGGTCCTGGAGTCCACCCCCACCATGACCAATATGACCCAGCCGTGTTACACTGAGAAGGTCGCTGGCAACCTGCGGGCCACAGAAAGACTGAAATTTTCTCTGAGAGCTCTCCACTTGCTCTTCTGTAGATTCCCACAGACACCGTCCTCCCTCCAGGGAAGGAATGCTACTTGTGAGAACTCTGATTTTTATCTGAGCAAGAAGGAACAAAGGGAGAAATTAAGGATGGAAAGAAACATGTTTATAACAGAGTATTCTCCTTTTTATCTCTTCTTCCGGTCCTTTGCTTCCACTGTCAAGTCCCCAAGAAGCTGAGGGACATATTGGAGATATTGTCAACCTCCTGCTCCATCCTTCCTCCTCACAGGACTCTCCTGTGCAGACCCTCTGTCTACACAGATGAATCCTCACTCCACATTTCTTTGCATTTCCCTCTTCAAGAGGCTGCCTTGAATCCCTGGGGTCCTAAGCCCCCACACAAGCTTCTTTTTGGAAAGACCACAAGCAGATTTGTTGCTTTTGTTTCTTAAGTGCCATGTGCTCAGTAACAGAGTAAGACCCTTATGAGGGACACAGGGGCTTGACAGGACATGGGCACACTCTCATCTATGCACCCATCACCTCTCCCTCCCTCTGTGCAGTCAGTACTTACAGAGAACCCACCTAATACCTGGGTGACACCCAAGATGCCACAGGAGTCCACAGAGATATGGAATGGACATGGCTCTTGTCCTCGTGGACCTCAGGGTATATGGAAGGGCTAACCAATAGGACACCGGTGACTTTCCAGCTCTTCAGCTGTGGCTAGTTTAAATTAAGATGTACCAAGAGAATAAAATATACCCTGAGTTAGAAAGATTTAGTAGGAAAAAAAGTGTAAAAGTAATTTTTAACATCGATTACATGTTGGAGTGACTAATAGATTATATTATTTAGATATGGCTATAAAAATATGTAAATGCCCATGTGTGCCATGGATGTGGAACAGGGAGGAGAACAGCAGGGTTTGTTGACACAGGCTGGTGCAGTGGAAGTGGTCCATATAGTGCAGAGAAGAGCAGCGGCTGGGGCTTCTTGGCAGCAGAGAGCTCATGCCAGAACGATGTGGGTAGACCCGTGACTGGGGGTAGAAGTGAGCAGCCATGGTGACTCTGCCCTTCATCAGCACAGGCAAGGGAAGGCGGTATATGTAGGAGGTTGTGTTTATCATAACTCCGTGAGGCAGCGGCTTCTGTTCTTGGCTCCATGTTATAATCGAAGGTACAGCAAGGGTTCTCCGGAGCTCACAAGGTTGGGAAAGAATGCCGTGGCCTCTGTCCCTGAGAGATCTAGGTCTTCACCTTCGATGTAGACTGTACTTCTGCCCTCTCTTGGGTCAGAAAGGGAATCCCCACAGCAATGAGGATGAGCAGAAAGCAGAAAAGGATGGGGTGGACCCCAGTTAGTGCTGATGCTGGTAAGGTTAGGAGAGGGAAACAGCTGTGATTCCCAGGTCCTCCCAGGCCTCCTGCTCCTATGATACAAACCCCTTCCTACCACTTGCTCCCTGTCCCTCTGCCATCAATGCTAGCGCCCTGTTAGCCCATTTACCCTCCTCCTTTCTTTCAATGTCATGTTCCAGACTCCATACCTAGGTCCACCAGAGAGCCCCTGCCAGAACAAATAAGTTGTGCAAGGCTGTGAGTGGAGTTCTTCATATAGACTCCCTTGTATGGACCCCTGCCACACCTTGAACCTCATCCAAAGGGTTTCTCGCAGACACAATGGTGACTTGACTTCTATGGTCTGGGGCATTCGAGTCCTCAACGTGGTTATGCTCATGTCAACAGCACACATTCACTCAGGACTCCACTCACTCCCTACAGTGCTCTATTCAGCTTAGACCTACAGAAACTGGCATTCAGTAAGCTGTATGCCCCATTTCTGAGCTGACTTGATCATAGCCTCTGGATTTCAATAGGGATGTAGAGCTGCCAGACTCCCAGATAAACCCATCAGCCCATCTTCTAGATCTAATGTGTAAGCCCCTATACCTACCAAGGATTTGGTCCATTGTGTAGAGGTCTCTGTGCCTGCTGGGCCTTTTCACCCCTCTGCTTGGACAAGCAGAACTAGTCAGTGCTAATTGTTCAGTCTTCTAGCATGTGGTGGGACTGGAAAATCTGCAGGCTGGGGGAGGAAGAAGACTCCATGCTCCGTACTCCATAGGATCCTACCATGACTCCCTTTCAGCACTCATCCTATATGGAGACACAAACTATGTTGACCCTGTGCAGTTGATCCTGCTTAGAATCAGAACAGCCATAGAGAAAGTGTCCTTTTCCTAAATCGCAAATTTAAAGCATATGCTCCCTGACCAGGTAAAATATGGAAAGTGCTTGGTACATTTACGCTTACAACCTCCAACATGCAAGGCCCCTGCGGCTTTGAATCTGTGCCCCAGGGCCCTGACAGATGTCACCTGGCTCAGGAAATTCATGAGGAAACATCCTGGAGGAAGTCAGTGGCTCATGCTAGAAGCCAAGTCTGAAAGAGAAAGTTTCACTGCCAAGGACAGACATTGGGAGTAATAGAGGTAATCATCCTAGAGTTCCAGAAAAGCGGCAGGAAGAACACGTAAGGCCAGCTTCTGATGATGGGGAGGAGGGGAAAATGGCACATCATTTCCTGGCACATCCCCAGGACCATATGAGACATAGGGGAAAATACAGTAAACATGTGTTGGGAAAATTGAATGAATTTTGCAACAATCTTCTGGGAATTTTTATTACAAATGCCTAGTAAGAAATAAAGCAAGTAGGGTTCTAAAATTGTGTTTCTTACTTTTTCGTTGCTGTGAAAAAAAATTTCAGACAAGAGCAACTTAAGGAGGCAAGGTTTTATTCTAGCTCTTGGTTTAAGAGTTCAGCCCATCACAGCAGGAAGGTGTGCTGGTGTCTCTCACTGTGGAGGCTGGGACCTGAGGTATCCGATCACAATGCATCTGTGGTCAGGGAACAGAGAAAGACGCGTGCTGGGGCTCCACCCTTTAGTTTGGACCAGAACCCTGCGAGCATCAGATGGTTTTGCCCCTATTCAGAGTGGGTCTTCCTACCTCAGCTAAACCTCTCTAGAAAGATCTACACAGACAGGCCCCAGAGGCACAGCACCTAAGTGCAGTCAAGCTGACAGACATTAGCCCACCTGCACTGCATCTCTGAGCCAAGGCTCTCAAAAGTAGCTGCTCTCTGCCGGGCGTGGTGGCGCACGCCTTTAATCCCAGCACTCGGGAGGCAGAGGCAGGCGGATCGCTGTGAGTTCGAGGCCAGCCTGGTCTACAAAGCGAGTCTAGGACAGCCAAGGCTACACAGAGAAACCTTGTCTCAAAAAAAACCAAAAAAAAAAAAAAAAAAAAAACAAAAGTAGCTGCTCTGGAGCTGCCTGCAGGCTTGCTGAAACAGCCTGTGGAGCACAGCCTGCAAAGTCTTACTTACCCTGGTTTCGTGCAAATGGGGACTAGGCTTGGGGACCCAGGGAAGTCTGCATTCCTAGCAAGTTTTCAAGGGATGCTGTTGCCTCTGAGCCTAGGGCCCCTACTTTAGGAGTCCTACAAGAACCAACCTGTTGAGCTGTATTAAGGGACATTTTCCAAAGAGCATCTGTGTGCAGCATCCTGCAAGACAACATTTTATAGATTCTCAGTTGGGAACCAACGCCTGAGAGGGCCACACAGAAGAACATTTTCCTTAGTGATGACACATGGGGCCCTCATTAGGATTTTCTTTCTTTATAACCACAGCAAAGCATCATACTATGGTTCCAGGGTGCAGGGGTGCCAGACACAAACCACTAGTGTCTAAGAAAGGAATAGTGTGCTTTTCTGTCCACACAGAGTAACTGTAGACCTGCGTAGTGAGCAATTCTTGATTTATGTGCTCCAAGTACAGGTTGTAAGGGCAGCTTTCAGGATTGTTTTGGCAATTTGCCCTACTGGGATTGCGACTTGGACACAGGCCACCATTCTATCTCCGGTCCCCAAGCTCAGGTGGTCCTGAGTCAGCTTTCTGACAGAAGTCCCAGTGGGTGGCACCTGATCTGTTCACAGTTACCTCCACAGGAAGCACACTGGCAGAAGTGTAGGTGACCTCCTGGGAAGATCGGAAATGGATTAGCCACAAGAGAGGTACCCTTGCCTTGGCAGGGCGGAGATGCTACACAATCGTATCTTGGTTGCAGATACTGTTATTTTCATTCCCCCTTATACTTACTATATCTGAATTTGGCTTTCCGAGGGCCCTAAGGGCATTATAGATGCATTTTAAGTCAGTTCCTGAGCTCAGGGCTTCCATTCTGTGTCAGCTGTCTGCACCTGGACCTGATGCCCGTGCATAGAGCAAACCTAGGAGACGAAGTGCTTGGCTGACTTCCACCCTTCAGGCCTAGGTCAGCAGCAGTATTTGCCCTGCGATCCAGGCTTCAAGCTCTCCCCCTCACAATACAAACTACATGCAACCATCCCAGCTCAAGTCCTCTTTTTTGCAGCAGCTCAAGGACCTAAATGCCCATTCCTTTCTCCAAGGCTCTTTGACACTCCTGCTGATGGGGTGGGGTACAGCCCTCAGCAGCCTTAAACTTCAGTTCTCACCTACGTCCTTTGCGTTTGACGTCTGAAGAGCTCTCTCTCTCTCTCTCCAGATATCTTATTCTTGTTTCTTTGTTTTACTGTTGCTGTTGCATTTTGCCCAGCATCTCAGTACATGATGGAAGAAGACAGACTAGAAGTGCGCGCTGAGCGTTGCAGGCGCCTTCGCTAAACCCAAACAACAACCCACGAGTGATGCTGTTACCATCATCCTCACTTAACGGATGAATCAGCAAAGAGGTGAAAGGATTCTTCTCCCTGAGTTCAGAACAGAAAGCCTAACAAATTAATAGTTTTTTTTTAAAGCCGTGCTCTTCAACCAGTTACCCCAGAACCCCAGACTCAGTCTACATGAACTCTCTCCTGCTCTTTCATTTTGCCTCCTTGTCCATCTCCTGTTGTGGCTCCCTCAAGCCCCAGGGCACACTGGTCACTTCTAACCAACCCACTTTAATATCATTCCGTTGCCACAGACCCCTCCATTGCTCAAGCATCCCCTCCACCTTGCTGTGTCCACCAGGGCTGCCTTCCCGGTCTGTGGTCCCTCCCTCTACCTCTTGGCCCTCTCTAACAGGAACGGCAGGTGCTGAGTATGTTTGAGGTACTGAGTGATGTGACAGAGGGGGGAGAGGACAAGGGGACAAGAAGCATCAGAGCAAGACAGTAAATGAACCGCAGAGGGCAGAGTAGGAGACGTCTAAAGCACCGCCGCCTGCGGTGGCTTAGATGACAGATCACATGAGACAGGACACAGACAGCGTGCTTAGGCTGGCGTGGGAGAGAAGCACCACTGAGCTCAGTTTCGGACACAGCGCACTTGAAGTGCCTGTAGAAGCTCCAGGCACTGGGGAAGCTGACGTGTGATCCCACTGCCCAGCGGTCAGGTCTCTTTGCTCAGGGTCCTGGTGTGATCGACTGTGATGCACAAGCATCTCTGCTATTGTGTGAAATGAAAGGACAGGAAGCTAAACACAGAAGCCCAGGGTGGCCTGAGCGTCGCCTCCAACTCCCGATAAGTTTACAAGCTCTTTGTCATAGGACGCATTGTCATTTCTTTCACTCTTTTTTTTTTTTAATAATTTTTAATTTTTTATTAATTTATTCAGATTACATCTCAATTGTTATCCCTTCACTCCTATCCTTTCTTTCCTCTCTCCCTCCCTCTTTCACCCTATTTCCCTCCCTTAGGTCTGTGACAGAAGGGGACATCCTCCCCCACCATATGGTCACAGCCTATCAGGTCTCATCTTGGTAGCCTGCTTATTCTTTCTCTGAGTGCCACCAGGTCTCCCCACCAAGGGGAAGTGGTCAAATATGGGGCACCAGAGTTCATGTCAGAGTCAATCCCCACTCTGCACATAACTGTGGAGAATGTCCTGTCCATTGGCTAGACCTGAGTAGGGGTTCAATGCTTACTGCATGTATTGTCCTTGGTTGGTGCAGTAGTTTAAGTAGATGGCCCTCGGTCCAGGTCTGCCCGTCATCTTTTCAAACGATCCCTAAAGCAGAATTGATCCTCCTGCTTTAGCTGGGAATTGGGTAGCCTAAACAAGGATATGGAAATCTGCCTCCAAATGGAAAGCATGTTCCAAGATTGATTGTTGCTATGACTGCCACCCCTCCCCGACTCAGAGGCCTCCAGATGTCCAGTTGCCTACAGAATAAAGGCAACTCAGGTCCACAGTCCTCCACCTCCCTCAAACACATTCTGTCCTGCCCCAGTTTGCATCTGTATCCGTGCCTGCTGCCTCCCATCTCCCTAATATATCACACGCACACACGCGCGCACACGCGCGCAATGAGCGCTTACCTGGCGCCTTTCACAAACCTAGGATGGCTGTGAGTCCCAGGTTGTTAGAAGCCTGTTATCAATACCTCAGTTGGACTGGAAGCAGCAGCTAGGTTTCCGGGTTCTTTTCACAAAATAGCCTATGTGTTTTGTAGGTCTCTACAGAAATGACTGAAAGAATTAGGCTCTGTGTGCTGCCACACTGGTGCTTCCAACAGTGGGGGGGGGGGGGTGGAGAAAGACCGATTAAAGGAATAAGAGGTTTCTGCTTCATTTACTTGAAATTTATTCTTACCTTCTATGCCCAATGAAAGCTTAACAGGCCTGTGGTATTCACCCTACATTCTACTTCCTCCCAGCTGGAAAGATCTCTCTATTCTCTGCAACCTTGAAGTGCTCCACGCCTGAGTTTCACCACTTCTTTCGCTCCCCATTATATTGGAATATTTTTGTGTGTGGTTCCCTCACTAGCCCCCTTCCCGGTCTCTCTCCCTGTCCATTAGGTTGAAACCCATGAAGGTAAGAAATCTGTTTCGTAAGCTCTGCTCTCTCTTGCAACCTCAATAGACATCGTAATTGTCACAGAAGGTGGCCATTCGGTGTGTCACATACTGAACAGCTAGCTGCATTTTTTTTAAAAAAAAAATACCTGTTTTAAATGGAGAAACTAAGTCAGAACTTGCAACTTGGCCCTTGGTGTGGAATGTGAATCAGGCTGTCAGCAGCTGTGAAGAGAAACTTCCAGAGGCATGGCCTTTCTCAGCGTGTCTCTCGATCGCCGGCCTCTGTTTCACTTACCGTCCAAAGAGCAGCTATGGCCACCTAACATAGGATCACATCTGCAGGTGTTCTGGGAAGGAGGTAGCTTTGTCTAGGTCATGCCTTGGGCATCCATTCAGGAGAGCATCATGGGACAGGTGTCCAGCCAGTAGGTTCTCAAGTGATTCACATGCGGCTAAGAATTAAAGTTCACCTCTCCCCTAAGGAAAGGTCACTTTGCCTAGTTTCCCTGTCTCGGTTGACCTATGTAGCAATACTTCTATGTCTGCTGCCTCCTGGCTCCGTCATTTTTCAATTACAGTTTGTCCCCGCTGTTCCAGCTAAGGGTCAGTGTGGGTCTCTTCCTGATCATAGATCCACATTTATGAAACTCTAATTAGGCATTTCCTTCAGCTACTGACATAGCTCGTCGGGACAAGTCTGCAGCCATAAGCTTAGTATGAACTAAAAGACCATTTGGATGGGCAATTAAGAGCTCAGGAGCACAGTTCTGCTCGTTCTCTGAGCCCTGGCTGCTCCTCACACAGGTAGTAGCCTCTGTTTTGATTGGAAACATAAATTATACCATCTTTTGTGACTCATTACAAAAATGAAACAAGATGTGTTCCTTCACAAATTTCTAGGAGTTTGATTTCTTTTTTTTTTTTTTAACTTAATGTGGCGTTAATATAATACATGACCCTTCTCACATTCTGTGGATCCAAGATGAAGAGTTATAATTTTAGCTGGAAAAAAAATCAGTGTATGTATCAAGAATCATAAAAATAGCTATATTTGAGCCATTAAATCCCCTTTCAGGAATCTTTCCTAAGGATATAATCAGAAGTGGAGACAATATTTATGCCCAAGAAATTGATTATAGCGTCATCTGTAATCGCTGTTGTAAAAGTAATCTGATAATGAAAGAATAGATAAGTATATTATAGGCTATTCATATCCACATCACATTCCCACTTACAATAAGGCTTTGTGAAGTTATTATTTGAATGCCAACATTAACTGATACATGTAAACCTTCAAATCGTTAAACAGTGTGATTCAAACAGGGCTTTCATGGCTGTTGTTTCTCGGGATGTTTATACGAACACTGTAAATAGAAATGTTTCCACGTCCAAGGTTGAAAACATATTAGAGGCATATTTGAGGCTGCTGGGAGCCTTGGATATGCTAATAAGAGTGGGAAAGCCCCCTTCACCCCCATTAGGAGGCTCAGCTCAGAACACAGGCTCACTGTATTATGAGGGGCACCGTGGAAGCTGTCTATCAAAGAAGCACCATTCAGCAAGACTGTAGGGAATGCATCTAGAACAAACTTTAATGTTGAGAAGGGCCGTGCTGCTGTAAAATGGTTCTGACTCTTCCTCAGATATTGGACGTTGAGAAGTAACAGCAGAGGACCGTCCTCCTTCGTCGTCAGCAATCACAGCCTGTGATTTGATTGGCTGAAGCACACGGAATCAACCTGCCGTGTGCACAAAGAGATTGATGTGGTGAGGGTAGTGATGAGACCCAGAGCAGGAAGCCCTTGGGTGCTACCTGCCAGGTTATCCCTGATGACTTACTTCCCACAGGGTAGGATTTGTGTCCAGGACTACTTCACTATCTCCCTGGATCTAGCCAGAAGCTTCCAGATACCTCTTGGAATAGCCTCAGGACATAAACGGTTTTCTAGGTTTCTTCTGCTGCCTGGCTATCCTTGGCACCAACTCCAAACACAAGGTGCATTGAGATCTCCTGGGTTGGGTGCTTCATTCAGATAACTCCCCCCTTGGTTCCTCACTCTTCCAACAGCCTTAGACTCTATCTTCTGGTCCATCTGTGTACTACCCCTGTGAACAGTGATCAGTCGTAATCTCAACCCAGAATCTCAGTATCCAGATATTCTGGTCTGATCCAGGACATCAATATGATAGCGAGTGTAAACTGAGCCAAAGGCGCTCACTGAATTCAACAAGACATTGGAGTAAACTGCCTGGACTTTTCCTGTTTGCCTACTAAAGTCCGTAAAATATTCATCAGGCTTTATCAGACTGAGAGACTTCAAAAGGAGTAATTTTCTGAGACATGAGATGGGACAATATAAAAAGAACATTAAGGGGAAAATTCTTATTCCAAAATGAAAGGGAAAAAGATCATTTAGCATCCCTGTTGGTGTTATCTATTCATGAGAAACAGCACATTTAATCCAGTGCGGGAGGGAAGGGGGCTCTTTGATGCCCTCACCTTGGGGTCACTTCATGTAGAACTCGTCAGCCTCCCCACCCATTTGTGGCAGGGGTGACGGAGAGCGGATGGTACAGATGAGAGACACTTCAGAGGATCCCACAGGGTGCAGAGGGAGCAGAGGAGAAGGAACAGAAGGAGAGAGCCCAGCCCGAGGCTGCACAGAGGGAGGGGAGCACCATGCTCTAATCCCGCTGCCTTCCCTGGTTCCTGCTTCCCTTCCCACGCTTTTGTTATACATGTACAGTGTGAGCCAGGGACTGTGACTACTCACTTACAGTTTACTGTTGCATCAATGTAACCAAACACCTAAAAGGAGGAGAGAGCTACATTTGCTCATTGTTTCAGAGATGTCAGCCCATCGTAAGAGAGAGGTAATGGCAGATCAGAGCCATCCCCAATTGCCAGGAGACACAGAAAGAACACAGGAAGGGTCCAGGGTGTACAGTCCCAAGGACACCCTCCGAGTAACACCTTCCTCCAACTAGGACCCACAACACTAGTTTTCACCACCTCTAGTGATACAGTCATATTATGAAGCCATTAAGGGATTAATTCATTCATTAGGGCAGAGCCATATGGAGGCAGTCATCCCTAGAAAGGTCCTCCTAGACATGCCAGAGGTCGGCTTCACCAATTCACCAAGTGTTTCTCAACCCAGTGAGGATGACAGTCAAAAATCAACTGTCAAGCCACCCTTCTACCAGTCCATTAATGCTGGTTCTAAACATGAGCAAGAACAGGACCCCTGGGTACCACAGGTTGTAAAAGGACACGTGTTAAGAGTATCTGGTTCCCAGGACAGGTCTAAGAGAACCCAGTTCCTAACAGTACAGCCCAACAGGTGACATTTGTGGCCTTTCTCTGCCTCCCCAGTTGCACCAGGGTAGAGGAAGGCAGAGTGCTGCTAGAAAGTCTGTCTGCCTTGGAATTTCTCTTCCTTGAATTAGAAGGACCAGGTTACACGGGCTTCTCTGATCGTAACAGAGAAGCAATGGGATTAGGGGCTCAGATTCCTCCGGGTTCCTGCATGTTCTTCTTTCTGAGTCGCCTTTTCTCTAACTCCTCGCTAGCTCTGACTTCAAACTGCTCTGCGGTTTTCTTCTTTCATCATCCCTCCTTCTTTCCTCATGTATCTTAATCTTTAGCTTTATTTTCATTGTGGCACTATTGTTGGCGCAGCTCCGTCTATCCCAAAACTTAGAAAAATGCTTTCAATTTCGCTTTCTTGTAATATTGAAGAAGTAAAGGAAATGTCATTCAAAGGTGTAAGCAGTCGCTCCTACCTGCCCATCAGAAATGTGCAAACCTAACTAAGTAGACGGTAGTTATGTGTACAAGACAGTCTTTCTGCCCATTGTCCAATGCAGTCTGCCCTCTGTGCCCAAAGGTTCTGTACCCTTGCACCCACCCAACTGGAGAGTCGCTCCCATACTGAATATGAGTAGACTTCTTCTTTTCTTGTTGCTAGTCCCTAAGCAATACAGCTGAACAATTACTTAAAGAGTTTACATTGCATCGGGTATTATAAGTAAAATGGCATTGATTTAAAGTACACAGGAGGATATGCATCTGTTACATGCAGATGCAGTGCCATTTTATAGAAGGAGCTTGAGCATCTGCAGATTTTAAACTCAGATTGGTTCCTGGAGCCAATCCTGTAAACAGTGAAGGATAACTCTCATCAGCCAGTGACTGGATCCACTTGTATTCTTCTTCTCGTTGTGTTTGATAACCTCAATGTGTGATGTATGTCAAAAATATGTTGAGTCTTTGGGGGTAGTAACTGGTGACCCCAAAACATCTTCCTCTCCTTTCAGAATAAGATTTTAAAGGTCTGTTTGGTGATGCATTGTAGATTTAATTTTAAGTGTTGCTTCTCTCTCTGTGTTCTTCTCCCCCCTTAGATTTGTGACAAAGAATGGCATTACTATGTCATCAATGTGGAGTTTCCTGTGGTCACCCTATACATGGATGGAGCAACGTATGAACCATACCTGGTGACCAATGACTGGCCCATTCACCCATCTCATATAGCCATGCAACTCACTGTCGGCGCCTGTTGGCAAGGTAACCTTAAGTGAAGCTCTCTTTTGACTCTGTGTGCCGTCAATAGGAGATATTGATAGAAAAGGAAAAAGGGAAAAAATGGATGAAATATAGCCAGGAAAAAGTTGCTAGGCCTTTACTAACAAAACGGTGCTTATAAAAGAAAGCATTGATGGAGACGCCAGCCCTAAGTAATAATGGAACACCTGGCTGGAGAATGGGTGTTTGCTTCACATCAACCTAGACAAGTTCATGGTTGCCTCTGAGTTACCAAGGCGATTTATTATTCTGGAATCTTAACTGGTTCCAAGCTGTGGCTGCAGCTAGGAAGGGTTGAATGTAGAATCTTTGAAATTGCCAGTTGTCTCAAGGTTACCTAGAAACCAGGGATCTCATTATCTGTCACTCCAGTGTCCAACCCCTGGCCTCTATATGCCCAGGGCCATGAGAAGCACATTGTCCACCGGCCATGAAGTCATTGAGTCCACTCTCGGGGTATGCTCACCCCTCAGTCCTGAACTCTGCTTCAGCCCTGTCCCTCACCTCTTAGGACAGAGGTTGACATCCCCCATGGAGAGGTCTGTTTCTTCCACTCTCCCTTACACCTCTCGTCTCATGTCCCAGCCCAGCCCTGTTTACATTTTGGAAACAGGCAAAGGAGTTTTCAGTGCCCACAGCCTTTAATCTTACTCAGCTCAGCTGGAGTCTATTTCTTCTTTCTAAAGTAATGGACGTTACTTTGAAGACCAGGGATGGGTGACTAGCAGGGAGCAAGAATTCTCTCAAGTAGGCAGATAGTACCCCGATGTAAGACCCAACCTTGTGTTGGTAGGTTCTGTGAAAGATTCCAATGTACCTTCAGTCATTCACCATGGGATGGGGAGAGGAGAGGCGCACTTAATGCAGCCACCCCTCAGTATTTACAAGAAACTGGTTCCCACACCTCACATGGACACCAAAGCCTTCCTCAAGCCCACTTAGGATGACTTGTCCTTGCATATAACCCCCACACAGTCTCTTGCATACTTTAAATCTTGATTATTTATAGCCCATAATGGAATATAAATACTATGATAATAGTTGTTATACCACTTTTTTTTTTTAGTAAATTTAAACATCTATAAACATGAAGTGCAGATGCAATTCTTAAAGATGTATTTTGGAGACACTTGAAGACCCTGTGAATGTCAGAGGCCAATCATATAATAATCTGTTCTCTGTGGATCTGTTGAGCCAGGAGTGACTTGGGGGCTACACAAGTCCCTATGGGCTGGATAAAGAGCAATTTGGGGCATCTTCATGATACAACATATGGAAAGACGAGAGTGCAGTAGTCACTGTGCACCTTGGGAAATAAAAGCCAAGAGGCAGACACAGGTGAACAAGGAATAAAGATAGGTATTCCTGAGCTGTGGCTACCCATGTCAGATGTGGCATGTTTCACCCAAGAGTGACAAGCCTTGTTTACCATCCTTACAGGACATAGGGATCAGAGTCTTTTCAATATTATAGGCTTCCCTAGGCTACCAGGAGAAGACAAATGTGCCTTATGGCAAGAATCCATTAATAACAGATAGAGAAAGGGACTAACATAGAGATTGAACAGCTGAACACAGCTGTGCTGAAATGAAGGTCTTGGTGTGGCTCAGTGCCCCAGCCAGAAACCAACATGGCCATTACTGAGCCCACCTTGGAGAAAACCTATAAGAAAAGGCACTTGGAGGTACATGCTCCTACAGACTTTACCATGACTCCTTCCTGGTTGCCATCAGAGGTCATATCTGGGTTCCTATCACCCCAAGTTGCAATCAGCCTCTACTTAGACAAGTCAGTTACAGCGACTGCTCCCCAGTTATGTGCTTGCCACCTGGGGTGGGAAAACAGTACCACCGAATCAAAGTGAGTCTGTAAGTGATTAAGATGGTCCTTGGATCCTTTGGAGTGGGCTGGTCTCTAGGCAGTCTTTACCAATCTCTTCTCTGCTTTAGCATCAGTGCGGGACCCGAACAAGTATAGCAGCCACCATGTAACTGATGCGTACTCATGACATAGGTGCTACAAACTCTTTACTTTCTGAATGTAGCCTTATCGCTGCAAAACACAGACACCTGTCTTCCTCTTACTAACAGGCTGTAAACTTCCTTAATTCTCCAAGAAGCAACAGAGGGAAAGAGAGAGCAGCCTCGGTGTGATAAAACTTTGAGGCTGAGTTACATTCCAGCCTCTTTCTCCCTTGCTAAATATATTTACACAGGATTCTAATTACTCTGTGTCCCACAGGACTCTTCTTTCTGAGATATTTGCTGAGCATTGTTTTTTTCTAATTTCTACATATGAGAGAAGATATGATACTTGTCTGTATCTGCCTTATTTTAACATGATTTCCAGTTCTATCCACTTTTCTGCAAATAACATGATTCCGTTCCTCATTTTCCTAGATAATACTCCAGTGTGTGTGTCTGTGTGTGTGTGTGTGTGTGTGTGTGTATGTGTATGTGTGTGCGTGTGTGTGTGTGTGTGCGTGTGTGTGTGTATGTGTGTGTGTGTGTGTATGTGTGTGTGTGTGTGTGTGTGTGTGTGTGTGCGCGTGTGTGTGTGTGTATGTGTGTGTGTGTGTGTGTGTGTGTGTGTGTGTGTGTGTGTGTTCCTCATATAGTTCATCTGTAAATGGGCACCTAGATTAACTCCATATCTTCGTTGTTGTAAGCAGTGCTGAAATAGACATGGGCTTGCAAGTGTGTGTACTGAGTTCAATTCCTCCAGATCTACATGTTCCAGAGTAGGACAGCTGCATTATAAAATTAAATTTGTTTTTCTCTGAAGATTAAAGCTAGTCAACAATTTTCATACACTTACCAGCCATTTATAGTATTTTTTAAAGAAATACCTTTTTAGATCATTTAACAACTGTTGAAATTATTTGTTTTGTTTTGTTCTTATATATTCTAGACTTTGGTCCCCTTTCAGGTGGTTAGCTAGCACAGATTTTTCTTTTCTGTAGGTTGTCTATTCATTTTATCCCCATTTGTTGAGCCAAAGCTTTTTTAATTTGACATAAGCCCATTAGTCAGTTCCGGCTTCTGTTTGCTGGGCCATTGGGTTGCTGGGTTAATCTCTAGGGCCTGCATCCTGCTCCCTTTTGTCCCTGTGTCTGGTTTCACGCACATTTCATGCTGTTCTGTCCCCGTGGTGCCTCTGCTATGATGTGAAACCCAGAGTTGTGATGATGCCCGCGTCATCTCTGTGCTCCCAAATTTCCAGTCTCTCAGTTATGAAATAAGAGAGAAGCTTGTCTCTCAAGGTTCCATGAGCGATGTGTGTGCTTGGTGTGTTTCCTGTGAATGGATGTGTCACTTTAACATATCTCCGGGTCTTCCTCCACCTTCCTTTCCCTTCCTTTCATCCAAATCTGAGACACAGGAGGCGATCTACAGGAGCTAGGCCTACTCGAACCCCCTCGGCCCCAACTCTACCAAGGTTCCCTACCTTCTCTCGGCTTCCTCACCTCCCCTAGGACTAGCTCTTCATACTCAGACTCCGCCTTCCCAAGGCTCATGCATACTGTCAAAGAGAAGTCTGGAGAACAGTCCATCAGAAGGGAAAATTTGAAGGACAGGGATAGAAAAGCAGTCCGAAGCATAATCATGCAGCACGGGGGCGGGGGGGGGGGGGGGAACACGGAGAAAACTGGAGTACTTTCCCTAAGAGGAATGACAACACATTAATGAATCCCCCACCCCCAAATCTTAATCTTTGAAATAGCGAATGAGTAAGACCCCCACCAAGAAGGGAAGGGAGGTGAGCGCAGGAGGCATGAGCATGTTCAGATCTCCAGAGCACTGCAAAGTACATGACCCAGAAGGAATGCAGGAGAGGATGAGGAGAGAAGCCGAAATTAAGTTTTAGGACAGTCTCCTGCCTGGCTAAGGAATTTAGATTTCTATGAATCCCTACATTCTTCCCAGAGCCACATTTCTGTCTGGATATGACGAATCAAAAGATCTTCCAGGGAGATGTGCTGCTGTGAAATTAATGGCCTGTGGAGCAGTCTTCATCTCCACCGGCTCCTCCTTCTATGGTCTGCTTGCACACGTAGCACAAAGCCCTGCATGTGCCCCCTCTAATTGCCTTGGACTTGCAAATGTGGGGAGCTTTTCTGGTGCTCCTGAGGCTGGCTAGGGAACTTGTGCTCATTTGTGAAATTTCCGGCTGGGGTTAGACAAAGTGAATAGAAAGTGATTTAATAGACACTGCGTGTTGGGTTCTCCTGGGAGCTGGCACCAGCACCATTGCCGGTCTGGGTTCTGCAGACCCAATTAGCCTGCTGTGTCCTGTTAGAGAATATGAAAGCCATGCAATCAGCAGAAGTTCATTTTCACTGGTATTTCTCCGGTAATTAAAAAAAAATAAGACTTCATTTACACTTAAGAAACATTGCTAGTGAGGCCTGGTGCGTGCAGCATCACAGAACTGCAAGGGCAGTCTTCTGAATCTTTCATTTGTGTTAACAAATTCTAAGGAGCAAGGTACTAGCTCTGGCAAGGGACTCCTGGCTGTGTCGCCTCATGATGCACAGCATCACAAAGATAAGAAAAATAGACAAGCAAAAAAGATGTCATGGTAAAACTTCAATCTGAAGCACTGGAAGGGACCAGTCTTATGATTACCTGCTAGGTCTCAGTTTTAAAATGTCCAGCTACCTGTCAGCATTGTCCTTCTGGGAACCAGCCAAACCTCTAACCTATAAACCTAAGGATGACAAACTCAAGCAACAGCAAGACATAACATGGTAGACCAGTTAAAGACTGAGTTCATTTCCCTTCCTTAGGTTTTCACTTATAAGAACAAAATTTTGAGTCAATTGAGTTGAGTTTCAAATACTATGAAAAATCAGGCTGGGCGGTGGTGCCGCACGCCTTTAATCCCAGCACTTGGGAGGCAGAGGAAGGTAAATCTCTATGAGTAAGAGGCCCGCCTGGTCTACAGAGAGAATGCCAGGACAACCAGGCCTACACAGAGAAACGCTGTCTGGGAAAAGAAAAAAATAAAGGTAGCCACATGTGCTTAGTTCCTAGATACCTACATTGGGCCTAATTATCCAGGTCCTGTAGGCTGCTTATGCAGGGAGGTAAGTTGGATGGCTGCTAGTTCATGACAGTGTCTCACAGAGTCTTGAGATTTATAGAGGATGCCACAGAATGTGGCAGGCTAGGTCACCTATACCCTGGTGAGCTAGAGTTCCTCAGACTTCCCTCTTGTGTGTTAGGCATATGAGGGGGACATGTCTTTTAGTCAAGTGGCTGCATGAGTGAGGAGCTGAAGAGGCACCCTCAGGAAAACATCACCTGCATCCCTGTTCTCCTTGATGGATTTCAACATAGGGGTCCCCACCTGTAGCTCTCCTCCTTGTACTCCCTAACTCCTGTCTCTGCCAAGATGTTCTCCTCCAGTCCAAGGAATCCTGGCCGTTCTAGAATATACAGCCCCGCCTTCAATTTCCAAATGATGCTACTGATCTTGGATAAGGAAGATTGCCATTCCATTCTGGGTTCCTACCCTTGCTGAGTCCTAACTCTATTTTAAAAAGAATTTTTTTTCTTAAAAAATGGAGGCTGAACAAGGACAGAACAAAACACTCATTGGAGCTATGAAGTGATGACAAAGCAAAGAATGGCGTCAGAGGTATCAAAAGGCAGACATAGCCCAAGGGCTGTAAGCAGCGGCTTATGAGGCTCACATGGTACAAGTGGAGCCACATGCAGCCCTGAGATTTGTGGTACATTTTCAGGTCATTTTTTTTCCTGCCAGACTCTAGCATTGGTGCAGACACTTGCACTACATCCCTCCACTTAATGAGCTTGATCTAATTTAGTACAAATTTCTCTTAATAAAGTCTGTGTTCACATTATTCTCCATCCCTCGGGTCTCCACTTCTGAAAAAAAAAAAAAAGGCAATGTACCAGCGTAGTGTGCTTTCTATCCAGACAGTATTTCCCAAGGAGGCTGCACAGAACTTTCGTTCTCACAGGATGCCCTTTCTAAGACGAGGCCAAGGTCAAGTTTAGGAAACAGCACAAAGCACCCCCACTCCTAGCCTTCATGTTTGCATGGTCGGCGTGGACTAGGCGCTGTGCTGAGCACCTTAGGTGGGCTCCGCCATAGACAGTCAACAACATGGGGCACGGGCATAATCCACACCACACTCTGGACCTTGCCATGAGTGACACAGACACCTGTACCAGATAGTCATCACCAGAACAAAATCACCACAGCCAAAGAAGACGAGAGGCTCCTGGAATCTGGGGGCAAATCAGTCGCCAAGATGTCTGACAAAGTTCAGCCGTGATGTAAAGATAGCATCAGACCCACCAGGCATCAGGCCACAGTCGGAAAAGGTTGGTTGGTCTTGGAGTGACGAATGGGGACCAATGCTGCCTCCTGCTTATCAACTCTGGGGCTTTGAAGACAGTTCTGCCACTCAGACTCTCAATTTCTTTGTCTGGAGAGTGAAATCAATACTCTGGATGATACATGAGCACCCTTCTGACTCCATAAATTTAAGTCCTCAATTTCAGGGATCTGACTTTTGGGGTCATCCCTAAGTCATATATTTTGTTCTCTATAGTACCATATAAATGTTTGCTGTAAAAGCAAGAAAATGGTATACACGCACCCTTTTTTTTTCTCCTAAAGAAAAAGAGGTTAAGAAAGCTTGATGAGAATGTGTGTCATGGCCATCTGTGATGACAGATCATTTTTCTTTGCAAGTCACCTGCAACTTATAGCTATATGAACCCCCTTTGGGGTTATATGCACATAGTTTTAAAGCCGAAGCTTGTGAGGGTCTATTACACACTTCACTTAGTCTTTGCATTCCATGGGTGTCTCCATCACCGAAATGAGGGGGAAAAAAAGAGAGAGAGAGAGAAAGCAAGATTTCAGACGGTCTGGCCATTTGCATTGCTCAAAATTGATAGCTGACCATCCGTGAAATTGTGTTCATTGAGGGGCATCCCCATCCCCAAGCCTTGCAAAGAGCAGTGTTCGACTCAAGCAAAAGAAAGCAACAGCCTCCACTCTTTCCCATGTATTTCTTAGACTGAACAGCGAGGGAAAAGATGGCAGGACAGACAGTAGCTTCCCGAGTACCTTCGTGTCAAATGAGCCTCGGTGCCTTCGCGTTACGTAGGTCTTCTGACTCTAGTTGCTCTTACGGCTTCACTTTTAGTGAACAGACCCCACCTCTCCGAAGACAGAAAGCTGGGGTGGCGGGTGGTGGATATTCACCTCCCCCATTCACTGGAAATGCCATGTTTCAGAATATGACTGGGTGCATCATACATGTACGCCAAGTGACGCTGTCCTTCGGTTTCTGTGGGTTCCTGGTCCCCAGATGCTGTGCAGGTGCGAAAGCATCAGAAACCCTCCATTTCCTTATATAAAGTACTAAGTGGCAAATACCTTCCCATATGCTTCAAATTAACTACAGACTAGTTGTAAAGCTTAAAGTGGTACGGATGCTCTGTAACGGTTCCTGTTGCTTAGAGAGTGACGACAAGGAAAAGACATGTCTGTGTTTAGTGTTGTTTAGGTGTTTTCAGTCTCTCAGTTGTCAGGTCAGTGGTCGGTTAAGTCAGGGGATGTGAAACCACAGATGCTGAGGGGCCAGCTGTTTGGCTGGTTTTCAGAACAGCTGGGTTTTTCCATTGCTCCTCATCCCAGCCCCCTGGGAATTGCTACTGAAGCCAGTCAGTGTCCACAGGAACCGTCATAACCGGGTACTCCCTGCTGGTGCAGCATCGGTCCCAACCTGTGCCCCTCTCATAAGTCCCCCTTGAACTTTTCCATCCACGTCTGATTAGATGATGTGTGGGGAGAAGGCTGGGCTCAAGGCCAAATCTTAACTTTAGTTGTTCCTGGCCACATGACCCAGGAAAAAATTTTTTCAAACCCTGTCTGTAAACTTCTCTTGTGAAAAGAGTTGTCAGTGTATCAGGTAAGACTCTCAATTCACAAAGATGAGTTTTTTTTCTCACACCCATCTTTGTTTCATTTCAAGCTTCATTCCATGTGAGTGAGAGAGAGCTTTAACCTCCTCAAATTTGGCATTTTCCCATTTCCTTGGGAAATGGCTGGTTGACCCGGGTGGTGAGGATATAGTCATAGGGCAATGAGGGCCTGGTTACCTTTCCATGTTATTCACTGCAGTGATGCTAATATTCCTCCTTTGGTCCTCAGTCACTCATAGTCCTTTAGGATTGCCAGTTGCATCGGCATTTCCTTACCTCCCACAGGCTACATCAATACTTGTGGTGTTTCTTGTGTTCTCTGTGTACGTCCATCTGTGGACAGTCGGCCTAGTGCAATACAAATATCACAGATCCTGTTGGAGCTCAGCCTGGAAGCAGCTGTCCATGACTTTGTTCTGTAACTTATCCTCTCCATTTCCCCAACTTACCTCATCTGGGGAAAAAAAAAAACAGATTCTTTCCTCTGTATGTGCCAAAGGCGGACCCACTGTCATGGCTGCCTTTTGAAGAGTTAATACATCTGAAACCCACACTTGGGGAGGTTCTCAGCCTGGGCCTCTTCTGTGACCATCCATGTGGCAAAACTAGAGGTGTGCATAACTGGAAGTGAGATGGAAGAAATTCCTAATAAAAATATAAAGAATGGAGCTTAAAATCTCCAGGATGCCCTCATCCTTAATGATTGATGAAATAGCATATGAAATAACCTGATTTGCATTTCAAGGACCTCATGGTAGCTATTTTCCCTCTGACCTAACAGACATGTTGTTTAGAAATTGATTATGTGGGCTAGTTAAGGGCATCTAATTCTTACATTTTAATTTACCTTAGTCTTTCAACTCAGTATAAATTCCTGAATACCCTAACCCACAGCCTAGAATTTGAACCTAACATAAGACTAGATACACAGGAAGTGTTTTCAAAATGCTGAGCTAATCTAAGAAATCCAAAATCATGTCTGGAAACAAAATTTTGAGACTTTTTTTTTTGGTCGTTCTCTTAAAATGATTCATGGCCATATTTATTCTAAATTTTGACAGAGGAGCTGTGTAGTCCATGTAGACATCTTCAATATTAAAAAGAGAAAAATTTCAGCATATCTATTATTTTTAATATCCAATATCACACCTAGTACTGGGTAAAACATACTTCAAATCTTATACGTGTCCCCAACTGCAAAATGCTAGCAAAATCTATGTCCTAGAGAATTCTGACTCATAAACATGGTGCATCACAGATCTTGGATTCTTAAGTTGAAAATACAGAATATGATACCTTGATATCCAAGCCTGCCATAACCATTGGCCTTTGAGATGGAGCCTCCTGACAATGAAGGCTAGATGATAGATGGTGTACTCAGATTGTAAGGACGTACACTTTACAACTTCAAGCCTAAGTCTTATTAGTGTGTGTGCTGTCTTGGTTAGGGTTTTAGTGCTGTAAAGAGACACCATGACCACGGCCACTCTTATAAAGGAAAATATGTAATTAGGGCTGGCTTACAGTTCAGAGGTTTTGTCCGTTATCATCATGGTGGGAAGCACGGTGGCACACAGGCAGACATGGCACTGGAGAGGTAGCTGAGCCAGCAGGATAGGAAGGCAGCAGGAAGAGCACCATGAGCCAGTGGCCTGACTTGAGCATCTCAGACCTCAAATCCTATCCCCAATGACACACTCCCTCCAACATGGCCACGCCTACTCCAGCAAGACCACACCTCCTAATACTGTCACTCCCTGTGAACCTATGGGGGCCATTTTTTTTCTCAAACCACCAAAGGTGCCTATATAATGAATGCTTCTATTCCATGGGTTTCATGAAGACTCAAGGAGATAATGTATATTGAGGCTGCTCCTGATGTTGGATACACAGGTCACACCTAGTCATTGCTACTCATCGACTCTGCTGCTCAAAAGTAAAGACAAGGCGGCAAATAGAGGACCATCTGGAAAGCACTTCACCATTTAGGGTCAAGCTTTAATCCCCCTTTCTGTAGATAAAAAAAAAAGATATCTAGCTATCCATTCACTGGATTTTAAATCAGACATTTTGTTGCTATGACAAATACTAAAAAAAAAAAAATTAAAACAAAAACGAAAATCCTTATGTGGCGACAGATTTATCTTGACCCATCGTCTCAGAGCCTTTAATCCTTGGCCAGCCTGTCCCATTGGTCCTAGGCCATGGTGAAGCGTCAGGGTGTAGAAACATCCAGGCAACAGATAAGAGTGACCTGCATCTTCCAATGAGGCCTCACCCTCCACAGTTCTGTCGCCTCCCAACAGTCTATTCATGTTTTGAATCCCTCTGTGAGTTAAGCCAATGATTTGGCTAGAGCCCTGATGACTCAATCATTTTGTAAAAGCCCACCCTCTAGACATGAGGGACTCACCCTTCTATATGGAAGCCTTCCTGAGGGCACCTGGCATCCAAGCCATGACACTAGGTCATGAGCATCCAAGTGCTGTAGAGAAGCACTTTATCCACAGGGGAGTGTCTAGATCAGAAAAAAACCCAAATTGTCCTCCCGTAGCCATGGCTGTTTCAGGCCATTCCTCAAAGCCACATTTATTTTGGAATTCCCTGTGAGCCAAGCCCTAAAATAAAGACTTGTTTTATATTCAAAGCAAAGAATCCTTGCATGGCAAGGAAACAACCTATGAGACAAAAATGACTTAACACATAAAGACAGATGGTTCCTGTAGCACAGGATGTCCCAAAGCACAGCAGTGGGGAGACCCATCTGGGTCCTACTTGGTCCCATGTGACTCTTCTAGCTTTGCCCTACATTCTGCATTGTCCTTATCAGTCCTAGTCTGATGGCAAGATGGCTTATGCAGCTGTGGGTTCTCTGTAGAAAGACAACAATAGTTCATTGAAAACCTTCAGGGAGAAAAATAGAAGCTTTTGTGTATGAGCTACCAGTCATCGTCTTTCACGATGGTAGCCTAAATTTGGCCCCGTGCATATTCTTGGACCATAATTATGACTTATTGAATGCCAGGCACTGATTGGCTTAATTTTGGTACTTGGCCCCAGACCCAGCCCTCAGTCTATCACTGCAGCAATGGTGGCATAATAAAATTTGCTTAGACTCTCCCCCTGAAGTCTATCCATGCCCAAGGCCTCAGGGGCTGCCTTAGCAAGAAGGAATGGGTGACAGAGCCTCAGTGACCATGATGACTCTGACGGCAGTCAGTGCATCGTCTCCTTCAATTCAACAGACAATTATAAAGTGTCTGCTGTGTGCCAGGCAGAGAATAGCATGCCAAGAGGACACAAGAAGCCAAGTGTTCTTGAGAAGAATAAATGAGTCAACTTATGCGCGGTGTCTGGTGCACCCTCAGCCCCTAATACTTACTTGCTCAGTATTGTCTTCATTAAAATGAATAATGCATGAGTGATCCTTCCTATCGAGGAAAGAGAGACTTAAACTAATAAATTATAGCAGCTTGCAAAGAGCAAGCCTGCGGGTAGCATCAAGGAGAGAGATCACATAAGGAGTATGCAAAAGGACCCACCTGAAGAAGCTCACAGCTCGGTGCTTCTTAACCTTGGCTTCACACCTGCTTTGCACAAGAAGCTTGTAAAATTCTCCATACCAATTAAATCAAAATCTCCAAGGGGTCAGACCAAGTACCAGGCACGGGGTTTATCTTTTTAAAGATCCGCAGATGATTAGAATTTGTAGCTAAAGTGGAAGATGACAATTTAAGCTACTGAGGAAAGCACATACATGTAAACAACTCGCCAGCAAAGCCAGGTGGAGGAGGCTGCGATAAAACCAGCTAACAGTGATCCAAGCCCTAAACCAGAGCACAGTGGGACCCAAGGCAGGGACAGGGCTCAGGAAGCAGGGACTCAATAGAGTCTGAGGAAACAGCAGTGATGGGGAAATCTAAGAGACCTTGAAAAACTGTGAAAGTTGCTTAATCTGGACAGCAGGGAGGACAAGGTTGGGGATGAGCAAGTGTGAGAGCAATGCAACAGGTATGAAAGCAAACCAAGTCAAGCCTGTACCTAGGCAGTAGGAAGAGCCATGCAGTAAGTCGGCAGAAACGATTCAATAGGGAGCAACCTCAGTGATTTCAGTAGAAAAGCAAAAAGAAGTGGGGTATCAGGGAATTAAAAAAGACATACCGAACACTAAGGAACATAGGAACTGTGCGCCCGAGTTGCACCCACCACCCACAAAGCCTCACTGGCACACCCTGGCTTGCCAAAAGGCCCCAAAGGTGCCACAGCGCCACTTGCTGGGAAAGCTGCCCTTTAGGGAGCTGGGAAAGCTGCTGACAGGCAGGCACAGTCTGTTGTCAAGTCCGAGGTAGCAAAGCACAGAAGCAGCAGGAGCTGCTTGCTGAGACAGCCGACCAGAACCAGGAGCTGTGGAGGTTCAAAGAATTTTCAAACCCTTCCCTGGGCAGCGTCAAGATGGGGACTCAGTCCTGGTCTATCTTTCCTCCATGTCCTTGTCCTTGTTTCCTTTCTGAACCAAAGGTCAAGCAAGATCCAGCCTAGATCTGTCCATGCAGTCCATCCAAAGATGGAGTGGGGGTGGGGTCTGGGGGCGCTGTGATTAGTAAAGATATTAGGAAAGGCTATATGAGTGAGGCGGGCTATAAGCAGACCACAGGGGAAGCCTGGCTTGGAGACCACAGAGGAGATGGGCGTGGCTCTTGAAGCTGCCATATGAGCAGTTCGAATCATACATGGCCATGGTAGCAGCCCTAAGCTTGCACACACACACACACACACACACACACACACACACAGAGAGAGAGAGAGAGAGAGAGAGAGAGAGAGAGAGAGAGAGAGAGAGAGAGAGAGAGAGACAATCATCTCTTAGGCTTAAGGAACACACAGGCAGTGTGAGTGATCTTGGCCCCATGGACAGATGCTACTGTGTGTTGTTGGTCCTTCTTACCTGGCCTCCTCACGGCAAGTGACAATATTCCTTGTTTTCACAGGAGGAGAAGTGGCCAAACCACGGTTTGCACAATTTTTCCATGGCAGCCTCGCCAGTCTCACGATCCGTCCTGGAAAAATGGAAAGCCAGAAGGTGATTTCTTGCTTGCAGGCCTGCAAAGAAGGACTGGATATTAATTCCCTGGAAAGCCTTGGGCAGGGAATAAAGGTAAGGAAGGCACCAGTACTGCCTCTGACCAGAGTCTGATTTATGAGTCGAAGGCTCACAGAAATGGTTCCTCAGTTAAGGTGTGACCACATTTTAACAGGGACCAGTTAGTGACCATGACATCCAGGATGGACTTCTGCTGCCAGCTCCTGAAACTTCCAGAACAGGTGCTTCAGAGTAGACAGTTAAAACGGTTCCACATCTGCCTGGAGGGAAGAATGAAACCTCATTTGTCTGTAGATTGGTTGGTTGCCTTGCTATTCCTTTGCCTAAAGGCAAACAACTTGGCATGCAAGAATACATTTCAAGAACATAAAAAGTAAACAAAAAATTGGGACTCCAAAGCACAAATGAGGAAGGAAAGAGAAAACAGACATGAGGTAGAATTGGAAAACAGATAGGACAGTCACTAGGTCTGGCGTTGTTAAATTGAAGCTGAGTCCCCTCCAAGCAATATCTGGAAGTCAAAAGGAATGTGAAAAAAAGAGTCATGATTTTTATTGCTTATGTGAAGCAAAAATATTTGAATGGTTCAGGAAATCAGAGCTGCGTCCTTAGAAAAGTATCTTGCGGGGGGAGGGGGGGGGCGGGAATAGGGGGCGAGGCTGATATGGCCCCAACAAACTTCTCTCCCACAGTTACTTTCTGTCTCCTACTGGTCCTGGGCCCCTGAGTTTTGAATAAAGAGCAGGGTTAGTCCCATCTAAGGTCCCAGTGAATCATCACAGGCCCCAATATGAGAAGGCGACTCTCTAGCTCCCTTCTAGAAGGCAGGATGTCCCACTCTCTGTGTCCTGGAGACCATGACAGCTCCTGGAGTGCCCAGAAGTCATAGTAGTTTCCCCCTTGGCCATTTCCCAAGGGAAGATGACAACAGCAGAGGGCCTCCACACCCATGTGTACCCAGTCTGCCATTCCTGCCTTGCCATCCTACCATGGGCCTGTCTTTCCAAGCCAGGGACTCAATTTCCAGCAGAACCTGCTCCTAACAGGGGCCTGATGGTTGAAGACTCTGGCTCTAAGTATCCAAGCAGGACCTACTGGTCTGAGCACCTATGATGTAACTAAGATGTGACTACCTCAGCAAACATATCATCTTTCAGGTATGGGCAAGGTACTAGTATACAAAGGAGGATGCTCTTAACATGTTGTCTTCAGATAACTCAGTAACCCTATTGGTGAATAAACCTGCTTGGGTACCACTCACTACTTGACAGTGAGCACTGACATTTCCCAAAGGCCTCTGAGAGGCAGGCACTGAGTGTTCTAGATGCTTTATGACCATTACTCTTCATAATACCCCTTCCCACTGGAAAAGGTACCATGACCGTTCTCAACTACGTATTGAGAACTGAAAGATAAAGGATGCTCAAGAACCATGCTGAAGCTAGTGATGGGCTGAGCCAGAATCCAAATCTAGGCAGTAGCTCTCCAGAGCTTCAGATTCAGGGTGAATGGCCTTCAGAGAAGACTCCTCAGAAGAGGGGAAGCCTGAGAAGGATGTGTAAGGGACAGGTAAGACCTCACCTGGGAAAGGACGGGGAGCGAAGAGAATAACCTTTCCTAGCAGATCTGGGAATTTGAACAGAAGCCAAGAAATGTGCAGGAACCTCGAGGCCAGTGTTATGGGCACCCAAATATTACCACAAAAGTGGGACCAAAGATCTGGGTGGAGACCACATCATGGATACTCTTAGACACATTTAGATGTATATTTGTTTCCTGTTAGCCACTAGGAGCCATTGAAAGCTCAAGCAAGAAAGAATAATCTTGGCAAGGTAGTGTTTAAGGTGCCCACCCTGAACATTGAGTCAGAATGGGAAGACAGAAGGAATATAGAAAGCGTGGTTAAGCAAGAAATACTTTCCAGATATTGTTTACCATGGCTTTGACCCACACATACATATACATACATGTTAATCACATGTCATTGGAGGAAGCATATAAGACCACTTTATGCAGAAAAGCTGGTCTGGTCAGCATGCATTATTTCCTTGGGTATTTTCTATCCATTGCTACAGAGATCCAGCCTTCAATGCCCTCCCTTTTTTTCCCCTCACTCCAACTCACTGCCTGCTTCTGAATGAGTCCTCTGCTTTGAACCATCCCAAGGGACCACGGTTGCAGAGTTTCAGGTTTGACAGAGCAAATAAACCAAAGATACCAGACTTAACAGCCAGGCAATTTGTGAATTATAAACTAAGAACCAAAGTGATTTCTGCAGAGTAGTCATAGCCTGTGGAAAGAAAAGGTGCTAAGATATGTGTCACACAAATGACAGGGGTCTGGAGGGAGGCTTTTCAGCATCCCACCTGCTCATACCCAAGTCACCACAAATGACCCTCTCCCATCCCTAAGGCATGGCTTGTGAGAGCTCAAGGTCTGTGAGAGAAGTTAATAAGACACACAGTTCACAGAGCACTCACTGGGGGCTATTTTAGGTTCATTATCTCTACTCAAAACAAATTAAATATTATGACCTCATTCCAAAAGCAAGGGGGCTGGGGCTCGGGGAACTTGTCCAAAATAGGTCCATGTTCTTCCCTCTCTAACGGCAAGTCTGACTAAAGGATAGCCTTGACCATTATTAAACCTAACTTCCTTCTGTCCCTGCCTGTCTCCCACACATCATTTCTGAATGACTATCGTTTGATTTGCCAGTGACTAGCCTCCTTCTGTGTGTCTGGCTTATAAAGAAGCAAGGCGTCACTTGCAGAAGGAGTGAGTGTCTCTCCTTACAGCACCTAGGAACAGCTCCTTGCTCCTCTTGTCTTCCTGAGCAGCATGCTTTTTTTTCTGGATTACTTCTTGAGCATATTTGAGTCTCTGCAACAGTGGTTCTCAACCCTCCTAATGCTGAGACCTTTCAGTACAGTTCCTTATTGAGAGAGAACCCTGCCCCCCAACCATAGAATTATTTTGTTACTACTTTGTAGCTGTAATTTTGCTACTGTTATGATTCACAATATAAGTATCTGTGTTTTCTGATGGTCTTAGGTGACCCTTGTGACCCTCAAAGGGGTCCTGACCTACAGGTTGAGAACCACTGTTCTATAAGGTTGTGGTGGCTGTTGTCTTGGACCCATGTAAGAAAGATACTGTGGGACAGCCACGTTTTGAAAAAGTATCTTGTTCTGATTTTCATGGCACCATCATTGCCATCATCACCTTCATGGTATGGGAGAGCAAGAAAGGAGCTTAGAGACAGATACTCCCAGGTTCTCAATGCCAATAATTATTTACTATTTGGTGGCCCTGGGGACGATATATCAACCCCCTGAAGTCCCACCCCCATGTATATAATGGAATTAATACTATGTATCTTTTAGCAATGCATTGGTTTACTAAACATATAGATACATATCCCTGTAGCAAACCTAATGGGTTCTCAATTAATCACTGGTGTGGCAAGGATACCTTTCTGTCAATTTGTTACTACATCTACTTGTGTATTTGGAGGTGGGTGCATGCCATGATACTCACATGGCGGTCTGGGGACAGTTTGTGGGATTTGGTTCTCCCTTTCCACCATGTGGGTCTTAGGGATGAAATTTCAGGGGGGTTTTGGTGCTTGGTAGCAAAGGCCTTTGTATGCTGAGCCATTTGGGTACACATCAAGGAGGCTGGCAGGTGGCAAATGGCAAGGTGCCCAGCAAGCCACGGCCAGCCTGTTGCTGAGGCCCAGGGAGTCTAGGCTGTGGATAGGAATTTTGCTTGTGGTTTAACCTCTAAGGACACTGAAGAAACCAGCTGAGTGTCTGAGAGAAGTGGCCATTCTGGAAGGCATCTGCCTGTCATCTTCTTCCTGAGTCACTATGGCTACAGTACATCATCCCAAGGAACTGTGGGTACTGTTTGCCCCTGTGGTTATGCCAGTTTAAACATGTGTGCCACATAACTATAGACATATCCCCTGAGCATGGAATACTGCAGCTGGAAAAATATGAGAATCTGTGGAGACTTTTATTGATCCTGTAAGAATTATATTGGCCGCTGGACTTGTGCCCTTCTTCACACGCTGTGCTGAGAAGGATGTTCTTAAGCCCAGACTAGCATGTTAACTAGAGAGCCAACACACTGGCTAGCCTGTGCTCCTGCTAGGAGGAATCAATAGAGTTGCGTGCTCTGCTGATTGCCAAGGAATGCTATCGCATCCTCATTTTAGAACAGTGGTTGCCGAAGGCATCAGAAAACACAGATTATTTGCATTACAATTCATAACAGCAGCAAAGTCACATTTATGAACTAGCAATGAAAATAATTTTGTGGTTGAGGGGTCACCACAACATGAGGAACTGTGTTAAAGGGTCACAGCATTAGAAAGGTTGAGAACCACTGCTGTAGAGGAACGTGTTCACTGTCCTAGCCAGCCTTCACGCCAGGCTCAAACCCCGCCATATTCATGCTACTGTTGCCTGAGACCCTGTAGAAAAGCTGAGGAAAACCAGTAACCAGACTCTTGAGGTTCTCTCTCACACACAGCAGCAGCAGCACCAGACTGCACAGTAGTAGTGGGGACACTGTAAAGAGAAACAGGGTAGAGTTCTAAGAAGTGTTTTTTCAAAGGATTACCTTAAATGTTCTAGCATCTGAAATGGATGGCTGATAAAAAAAAATGCCTCAGATCTGATGATGACCCACTGGGATGTGATGACTTCAGAACTGAGCCTCCTGGGTTGAAGATTATCTGTGGCTAGAGACACACGCACTGGCTGGCTGTGAAGCAGGAACCTGGGACTTCCTGAATCTAGAGCAAGGGAGCTGTGCTCATGGACTGAGGTGACAGCTCAGAGAGATTTTACCCAGGGCTTTGAGGGACAGGAAAGCTGGAAAGGAAAGGCAACAGAGGTTCACCACTAAAGACTCAACAAAGATGGACTTTCTACAGCACTGGGGATTATAGCCCGAGTTTTCATTTATTGAATGCTTGCTATCATCGTCATCATTGTCGTCATCAGCATCAGCACCACCATCATCATCATTGTCATCATCATCATCACACTAGGTCAATATGTCTGGAGGACTAGAAACCTAGAAACTTCACATCAGGTTCACATCAGGTTAGATCCTTAATCTAAAGTTCTGAAATACAAGCCTTCATAAGCACTGACCAGCTAACACAAATGGGAAATTGTGGCAGGCTGGGGTTCTCGACCACTGGAGCTAGTTTCTTGGATCAAGGAGTCAGTCAGGGTCCCTAGGTTCAGAAAAAAAAGCCTTTTTCTGTGTGCTGAGTAATCATACTACTATTTTGCAAGTGCCACCAGAAAAAAAAGAGCACACATCCCAGTGGGACCAAAGGAGGAAAGCTAGGAGCTGTGGAATAGACAGCAATAAAATACTTAGATGGTAGCTAAAGGATAAGAGAAAACTCATCAGTAAACGAGGACCACCATGCAAGTGACTCACGTGGTTCAATGTCACCAACAATTACAATCCATCTCCAAACACAGAACAAGAGTATGACTGTGAAGACAATTGAGTCAGGTCATGGAAAAGTAATGAGTAGTTTTCCTTAAACCCATTAAAACATATATTCAATTCCCTATGTAGGAAGAGAAATATGAATTAAAACTAGAGTAAGTTGGCCTTGGTTACCTCTTAGTCTATCTCGCCTTGTTCCCAAAGACTAATAGCATAGCAAAGAGATTGCTGAGGTTAGAGAAGGAGCACTTGCATTGGAAGGTGTGTGTGTGTGTGTGTGTGTGTGTGTGTGTGTGTGTGTGTGTGTGTGTGTTTTGACAATTGCAGCAGCCAGAAATTTGCCAGCATAGACAAAGAGCATGTATTACTCTTTGACCTAGAAATTTTCCTTGCCAGGATTTGTCTTCTAGATGCATCCATGTGTTTATATGTATGAGATTCTCGATTATGATAACAGTAAGATTGAAAATAACCAAAAACCTTTACTATCACAGGGAACAATGGCTCATATCTTTCATTCCAAAACTCAGGAGGCACAGGTAGGCTAATAATCTATGAAGTTGAGGCTAGCCTGGTCTATATAAATGAATTCCATACCATAAGACCCTGTCTGCAAAACAAAGCGAAAATACCTCTTACTAGGAACAGTGTCACTGGGTTTTCAGAACTCTATCACGTGATTAAGGCTAATATCACCAGGACCGTCTATTCATTTGGAAGAACTCCCAGTGAAGGTCTTGAAGTTCAGAAAAAAAAATGGGACAACTTCCTGGAGAGAGGAGACTACAGCTGGCTCATCATTCTTGGAAGTTCTAGGGATGACTTTGGTGGCCTTAGTGGCCTCTGTGTGGAGTTACGTGGTTTTCAAAGGGCCGTGCCTACCATTGACCATCTTTCTTATGATACCCAATTCTGTCTTTCAGTATCACTTCAACCCTTCACAGTCTGTCCTCGTGATGGAAGGGGATGAGATTGGGAACATCAACCAAGCCCTCCAGAAGGTCTCATACATCAACTCCAGGCAGTTCCCAACAGCAGGTGTCCGGCGCCTCAGACTCTCTTCCAAAGTCCAGTGAGTAAAAGCCAATCAGCCTAGGCCCAGCTGAGGAGGCAACAGTGGTCCCTCAAAAATGCTCCTTTGCAAGTAGGGCCTCTCTTATTCAGCATTCCTCAACTTTGCTATGCGTGGGATGGTGCTTCAGGGACCTGTGCTCTCCTTTCGTTTTCTTAAGGGAATTGTTATATTGTGTCACTTGTTCAAACCCACACTTTGTTTTATTCCATGTCTAAGCTGATGCCTAGAAAGCCCTGTTTTCTGCAAAATCTCCAATAGCTAGATGAAAAATGGTCTGACTTTAAGGCATAGCACCTGATATTTGAAAAATATTTATTAAAGTCAATTAAATTAACCAACATTGCTTTATATAATTCTCAAATACTGTTGTCAAGCCGGAGGGAGAGAAGGCATCATGGATCTTGTCCCCAGGGAGCAGAGTTCAATTAGTGAGATGAGATTACTGAAGCTTTTAGACAGCTCACTTACAGCCTTGACAAATTGCTTCCCAGACTTGTCAGCTACTTGAGATGAGTGCTAGGCAGGGGACCCCAGAGAGACCCCCAGGAGGTGGGAGTTGGATGCACCAGACATCTGGGATAGAAGAACTTAGAGGAAAGGAACGGGATGGGAAGGATGGGTTCTGCTGACTGCTGCATTTCTGGGCCTGGAAGAGACGCCCACGGTGGGAAACAACACTCAAAAAAGTGATGAAAAGGGTGTTCCCACCCCCAGAGGCCTAAGGTTAGATGTAGGCACCTCTGAGTCAGCTCCAAATTGGAGCAAAGGAGAGGGCAGACACTGCCCAGAGTCCATCCATGTTTGAGACTTTCCATCAGTAAACTGCAAGGAGAGGGAAACCCACTGGGTAGGCCTGGCAAAGACAACAGGAAGTTGGACTGGGGACCTGCAATAGCAGCCAAAGATCAGCATCTCGCCTAGAGCCTGGAAGAGAAGAAAAAAAAATCCACAGGGGACTCACACAAACTACCCTTCCTTCTTCCATTGGGGACCTTCCCACAGCATGTAAGATGATGGCTGCCTCTGTGGGGAGCTAGCTTCAATCCCTAGCACACAATTGGTCCAGGCAATGCTCACTCTTTTTGCCCAAGGCTTTGGATTCAGTGATAATGGAGAGCATCAGTGATATGTCGGCATCAGTGAGTCTAATGAGAAAACGTGAACTTTACTGGACTCAAACGCTGATGCAGGCTTCAGGCAGTAGCTCTTTGGGGGGATCTTTATAACTAAACCTCACTTGTATAGGGTCAGCATTGCTCTCCCTATTGTATAGGCAAGAAGTTAAAGTACAAAGCAACGGACTACCCAGCCAGGAGTGGCCTAGCAGGGCTGGATCCTCACCTTTCTCACTTCCCAGCCTTGGTTCTTGTAGAATCATTTCTGTCTCCCAGACACCCCTGTGGCAGGTGCACTAGGGTAAAGTAATGGAGCCACAGCAGCCTTCCACTCTCACCCCTCGAAGAGGTGCACCCCTGTGCTATCCCCACAGAGACAGAACCCATATGCCACAGCAAGAGCATTTAGCCCTGGAGTCTCATTTTGTAAGAAGGCTACAGCCAACCAGACAACAATTTCCCTTACCAAATACGAACGCACAAAGAGCAAGCAATTGCTTCCTACTTAATGCTGCCATTGATTACCTTGCTAAAAGATAATGAAAGCTTTAATGGTTACTTGTTGCTAGTATGGAAAAGTCCCATCCCTCCCAGGAGTCCATCTTTTAAGTCCCTGCATTAGTCGTAAGGCTAGTAATGTGGCTTTAAATCTGAAGGTCCCCTGACATCCTCTAAGACTCCTGACAAGGCCTGGAGGTGGTAGTCTGTTGCCCATGGCTCTGGGGCGGACGGTTTAAATCATCACAGGATCAGGGCCATGACTACAGATGTCTTCCCAGGTGCTTTGGAGAAGATGTGTGCATCAGCATCCCAGATGTGGATGCCTACGTCATGGTGCTGCAGGCCAGCGAACCCCAGATCACCCTCCAGGGGACAGAACGCTTCTGGAGACCTGCTGCCCAGTTCGAAAGTGCCAGAGGGGTCACTCTGTTCCCTGACATCAAGATCGTGAGCACCTTTGCTAAGATGGAGGCCTCTGGGGACACGAGAACCACAGGCTCAGGTGCATATGGGGTCACCGGGAGGGTGAACCTTAACTCCTCACATCCGAGTAAAATGATACCTCAGGACAGCCATACTGTTCTCCCATGGCAGGGTTGTATATAATAGGAAAAACAAACAAAGCTAGAAACACTCAGATGATCAACACAAGAGGGGCGGGTGGCCTAACAACATATAGCACACCCATGTTAGTGACTGGAAGCAGGAAGGAAGACACGGGTGCTATCTAATAAGTGAAAAGAAGTGCCATGCAGAACTTAGCAGTACTCAGGTAGCACAACCATGGCCAAGTAAGGAAAAGATAACCCTCTGATGAAGAAAAGGGTCTTGGTGCTAACAGCAGCATCCTCTGAGAAGCACGGAGAGAGATGATTTGTTTCTGCCTGCCTTCTCTTTTCCGGGACTACAAAAATGTCCTGCAGTGGGCATGTATTATTCCGAGCACCAGGAGAAAAGCTAAAGGTGTGCAAATGAGAGATTCCCGGCTTCACACTACCACACACACAGCAGAAGGCTGCATCTCCCTCGGCAATATGGCCAAGCTCTGGGGGAACTTCCAGGTCATTGTTCCCACCAGTGTCACTATTAGGACCCTTGTTAAGGGAAGGCATGGTTTCCGTTCTCTGCAGGGAAAGAAACATGTGATCACACAGAAAGCCAGAGCGTATGCTGGGAGGCAGACCAAAGCAGAGAAGCCATCAGAGAGGGAAGTGTGCTGAGAGGGATGGGGGAAAGCCTTCCTCTTGCACCTCAGAGGGACTCAGCACAATTTCAGCCCCCCTCCTCACTCAAAAGCCACTGCTAATGAGGTGCTGGTACCAGTAGGCCCGAGTCCCTGAAGATCCACTCCTATAATAGTCCCAATTATCCACCTCCTTAATGCACGATGGTTCCCAGTGATTCCATTCTCAAAGGGCAGGGCCTCCCGAGTGCCTAAAAAATTAAGTTGGTATTTCACACCTGGCCAGTCAGGGTGGGCCTGAGTTAGATGCCAAGGTGCATTAAGTCATGTGACCTTTGCTCTTCAGTTATCCTCATTTGTGGCTAAAATCAAACTGAGAAAGGAAGGTCCGCTGACTCCGGTGGCTGCAGGGCCAAGGAGCTGTGTACTGCAGCTGACACCGCACACAGGCAAACGCGCGAGAAACCAGTTAACTGGGTCCACATTTCACCTTCTATTTATGAGAGGTGCGTGCAAAGCACACAGCCCAGTGCCCGAGAGCTATTATTAGTACTTCTAAATTTCTTCACTTACAGTTGAAATAGTCATTTTTACGAGAGTCTTAAATGAGCGGACTAACTGTGTTTGCTCTCAAGCCACAGTGACAGGCTCACTGTGCCCCCCACTGACACATATACACACATACTCACACCTATCCATATTTATGCGGGCGCGCGCACACGTACACACTCATAAATCCCCCACATATACATGTTTTCATGCTTCCGGGCTACTTAACTCTTTTGTATCCACCTCCATTCTGAGCCCTGTTACTGATGGTTTGCACATATCTCTTCTTTCAACATTGCCTCTGAGAAGTTCTGCCCATGATTGCCCTAACCTCTAGGCTGAGCTCATCTCCCAGTCTTATAGCCTGCCAACTGTTGGTGCTTCCCTCCAGCTCACAGCTGTTTTTAGCTTTTAGTTGTAGTTGACTGTCTGGTAAACCAGAGCAGGAAATCCTGGAGGGCTCAGCCATGGGTGATTTCTCTCCGAGCTCCTAATCCAGCAGTCCCTTCAACATAGTGAATGCAGGAAAGTAGGGATGAAAGAGAATGCCATATGGAAAGAGCAATGTGATGGCGCCCAGGACACATCTCTGCTATGTGATGGCACCCAGGACATACCCCTGCCTAGTGTGACTCTGCTAGCCGTGTCATGAGGAAGGTGACCTAACTTCGCCTCACGGGAAGCTAGGAAACACCAGGAAGAGATTTGAAATGACACCTTCACTACCATTAATGGTTGGCCCCAGTGTTAACGTAGATTATTGTGCTTTTATACATCGTTAATGACACATGGAACTGTGTGGTTGGCTAACAGTGAAAAATGAGGCACATGGAAACTCTAATAGTATATAGTTAGTGAGAACAAAACTTTTAGGTACCACTGAAAAACTTTTAATTTGAATAATTATCTTGTCCTTTGAATATCTTTTTAAATGTTTTTATTTGTATTAATATCAATAATATCTGAAGGCATGGCCTTAGAGATTACAAGTTTCTAAATTATAGGGTCAGAACAATTCTGCTCACTTCTTTGATCAACTATTTCCCCAGTAATGGGGTGTGGATTACACAGTGTGTATTGTGTCTGTACTGCGCTGTGCTGGCACCCAACACATATTCCATAAGCAGCAATCACCTTTGTCTTAAAATGGGGTTTTCATTTAGTACTGCCAAATGATCTAACATTCCAAATAAACAGATATTTCCTTGAGAAATTTGGAGTCATAAAATCAGGCAAAGACCACTAGCCTAACCAGCTTGCTAGTGTGCTTCTATGGGAGCATATGAACTAATTAATTTACTCAAATGTACCAATTATTAATTAACTTTTGCTTATATCTCAATGACTCCATTGACAATTAATAAACAATCCATCTCTGTTTGAGCAAAATGTAGTGATAACTGCTCCGTGGCACTTCCTGTGCCAGATTCTAAAGAAAGTTCTTCCCTTGAGCTCCTCAGAGCCTGATGCGCGCGCGCACACACACACACACACACACACACACACACACACACACACACACACACACAATATCCCCATGGGGAAAAAGCTATAAAAATGGGATGAAGGTCCACTTAGCTCTCCCTAAATGCAAGTTACGGCTGTGGCTTATAATGTCCCTGCAGACAAGAAAAGTGAGTACTATGTGGCTTCTCTGTGGCAGAGTGGGTTTGATCTGCACACTTCTCCTCACTGTCTCATGCCACCTTCTTGAAGATGGTCTGATGTCTGAGCAGCAGGCATGGCTGATGGGTCACACACCCTCTTCTCCTGACCTACTTGGGTTTGCAAGCCCTAGCAGTGGAGATACCCTGGTGAACAAGAGCTTTTCACGCTGGTGTTTCTCATGCGCACTCCTTTCTACAGCCCCCAAATCAGCAGTCTTGGAAGAAATGCTACACAACTTGGATTTCTGTGACATTTTGGTGCTCGGAGGGGACTTGGATCCAAGACAAGAGTGCCTGGAGCTCAACCACAGTGAACTCCACCAACGACACCTGGATGCCACTAACTCTACTGCTGGCTACTCCATCTATGGTAAGACCCCGCCATGCCCTCTGCTCAGTGGTCTTCTGTCAGAACAGCCTTGTTCAGAGACTGCGACGTATGGGAGCAGCTGGGGATGCAGAGGATCGCACAGTCCTAGGGGTCATTCTTATGTGTCTAGACTTTTACTTTCTAGAGTGCCTCCAGCCTCTGGGGAAAGTGTCCCATATCCTTGCTCCTGGGCAATCTGTAGAGACTAAGAGAGTGATACACTTTTTGATCCCAGAAAATGCTTTAGACATACTTGGCAGACTGGGGCCGAACGTTCCAGTCATAGACTAGTCTACATGGAAATTCTGTGGATTGATTTAATCTTTGGAACTTCTACTTTGGCTCTTCCATACCCATAAGTATTCTGACTTTTACCCTTGGATTCAGAGCCCCGACAGTACCAGTCTGCCCCTTGTGTCCTCAGTTTGGCCTCCTTTTTTGCCTCCTGACAGTGGGTGTGGTTTCTTGGTGCAGGTGTGGGGTCCATGAGCCGCTACGAGCAAGTGCTGCACCACCTCCGTTACCGCAACTGGCACCCCACTTCCTTTGAGACTCGGAAGTTCCGGATCAAGTGTTCGGAACTCAACGGGCGTTACACTAGCAATGAGTTCAACTTGGAGGTGAGTGTATCCACCACTGTTAAGGAAGGCCTGCCATGCCTGCCCATTTCCCTCAGAGAACTACCACAACCACCTACTTACACCTCCTTTGCTCTTCCCAGGTCAGTGTCCTCCATGAAGTCAGAGTCTCCAACAAGGAACATGTCAACCACCTTATTGTGCAGCCTCCCTTTCTCCAGTCTGTCCATCACCCTGAGTCCAGGAGTAGTATCCAGCGCAGTTCAGGTAGGCTATCTCAATGGCAACTCAGACACTGTGACTCAATAGTAGCCACTAAACAGTTATATTGTAGTACCCAAAAGTGCTCAGAGGAAGGGAATCCTGCCAGTGGAGAAGCTACAGGCCCTTTCTCACACAATCAATAATGACACAGATTGGTACAAGGGGCTGGGACAAAATTATGCTTGTCATTTCCATCCTAACTCAGAAGCTGTCCACGGATGCTCACATACTTAGCATATTCAAAGACCTCTGCCCATGCTTTTGTCTGAACACTTGCCATATTGTGTCGCCATCTGGTAGCACTTGTGTCCCTATTAGACTTTGTAGTGTCTGACTTTCAGTGGAAACTTCCACAGAATTTGAGAAGGAGAGCCATGGGTAAAAAGGAATCTACATTTATTAAATGCCTAATCTGCACCTATGTAGACACTCGCAGAGATCATTTTTCCCTTACTCTTCACAACTACCATAGCAGACTGAGTATAACACCTGATACATACTTGATAAAAACTATATCACAGACAAAGTGAGGTAAGGACCCAGAACCCTACTGCTGTTAAATGGGAGGGAAGATATTATTGTGAGCATGGATGTTTTGCCCTTCAGAAGGATGAGATGCATCTTTAATTACCGTGCTGTTTGGACTCCTTTCTTGTTTCAGTGGTCCCGAGCATCGCGACGGTGGTCATCATTATCTCTGTGTGCATGCTAGTGTTTGTTGTGGCCATGGGCGTATACCGAGTCCGGATTGCCCACCAGCATTTTATCCAAGAGAATGAGGCCGCCAAGGAGGCTGAGATGGATTGGGATGACTCCGCACTGACGATCACAGTCAACCCTATGGAGGTGATCCATCCTCTCTGGGATGGGAGCTCTGAGTGAGGTGTTTCTCGTGCTAATCAACTTGGTTCTTCCTCTGCCCAGCTCCTGGATCCAGATTCCTCCACGATCCAGTGGTTCTCACCATATTTCTCTACGAACTGTGTTCTCCAATTTAAAATGTGTGAAATACTCTTACCCCACAAAACTTAACTATGTTTTTCTTAAAGCAGGCAGTCATGCAGTATCTCTGCCTCATCCCCACTGTAGTTCAGAGCTGACTAACATGCAGGAATTCAATATTGAGTTCTTGATTAGCTAACAGTGCAAATTGGGTGGCCTACAGAGCTCAGTGAGAGGCTCAGAATAAGTTAAAACAAAAACACAACAACAACAACAACAATGGCCATGCAATAAGCCCTCTGAAAGCCAGACCCTGTACCAGATGTTCTGTATACATCAGCACCCTGTGAAATGGGAAGCATCACCCTCTGTTTACCAAGGTAGAAAGTGGGAGAATGGTTGTAGCATGTTCAAATTCACGCAACCGGCATTCAAACTCAAGACAGTACAATTCCGAAGTCCACTTGGTTTCAGTTGGCCAGTGGCCTCCAGAAGCCATCTGTGACCATGCAGGGGCCCTCATCTATGTAGCTGACCATCATTCCTCTTGCCCAAAGGCGCTTAGTCTGGAAGACACAAGCCCAGAGAAAGATCAGGAAAAGTCAGAGGGAAATAACAGAGAGCATCGTTGCTGCCGGGGTGCAGGTTTAACAGCAGCTCATCTCCTGCTCCCATCTCACAGCCAGCATGCCAGCATGGCTTGATTTCTTTAAGCGTGCTGCTGTGGGACTCCCAGTGTTTCCATGCTCAGAGAGCTGAGCTTTAAGTGAGAACCAAGAGTGACCTGAGGAGCAAACAGTAGTGAGCTTCAAAAGGGCTAACCTAGTAATACTAGCTCTTGTTGAGCGTCCAGTGGGTAGAGTCTTGGGGCTGGCCATCTGAGGAAATAGCAATCATTGTGGCAGGTTAGAGTAAGGGAGGCCTTGTAGAAAGGGTATGGTTTGGAGGCAAGAGAAATGGATAGAAGGCAGTCTAAAGAGGCACGTAGCCACGCAGGCATTATATCACCCGATTTGCCAACTCAAAGCATAAATCCAAAAAAAAAAGAGTGTTGCTGGAGTCACTAAAATGATAGAAGAAGAGAAAGTGGAACTGGAAAGAGTGGGGTGTGGTTTTAATTCACAAATCATGGCATAAGGGGCCAGGCAGGGAAACGGAGGGCATAAACTTTCGCCTTTGCAAAATTACCATTTAGAATGACAGTACACCTGCATACCTGCACCTCGTCTTAGAAGATCTTCGATTCCCAGCAGCACAGTGTTCCCACATGGAAAGGTGTCCAAGATCAAGAATGATTCTGACCCTGGGAAGCAAATAGTTACGAACGTTAAATGTCCATTAAAAGGGTCTGAAAGAGTCGGTAAAGTGACGCTGCTGGTTTAAATGCTCATCCATCATTGGCACTAATATGTTACCTTGACTGTGTGTCCTGGGGTTTGCTGCTATTTTAGACCCTTGTCTGACTTTCTGACTTTCCTCTTACGGGGTCTCTTTTCCGGAGATCCCATCTCACAGTAGGGGGAGGGGTTTAGCTTTAAGTGAAATGAATTTCAAGAGTCTTAAGCGTTTGCTGCCCCTTTACCTCCCAAGTAGCCCCCACTGAGTCCTTGATGCGTATTTCATTTCTCTCCTTGGCCTCCAGAAACATGAAGGACCAGGGCATGGGGAAGATGAGACAGAAGGAGAGGAGGAAGAAGAAGAAGCAGAGGAAGGCCTGAGCTCCAGCAGCAGTGGCTCTGATGACAGTGAAGAGGAGGAGGAAGAAGGGATGGGCAGAGTCAGACATGGGCAGAGTGGCACCAGGCAAGCCCAGCTGGAATGGGATGATTCCACGCTTCCCTACTAGGGCCCACAGGTCTGCTGACCAGCCTGTGTGCCCCTTCTGTAAAGCCCAACCCACTGTAGGCCCAAGCCTGTCACACTCGCCTCTGATTTCTATGACAGGTCTGGGAAGGCCATCAGCTTCCTGGAATCTGCCCTCTATGCTTCGGGCACTGCCTATGTCCCAACTTATGGGGGGAGTTCCAAGAGCCTTGTGTCACCATTAGTGAGGACTGCAGGGTGGTTCTATTGTCCTGTAGCCCTCACGTCTTCTTCCCTGGGCTCACCCAACATCCTGTCACCCAGTCTGCTGAGTTCTGAACACCTTACTCTTTTCTTCAGGGGAGAAGATCTGACTTTATGTCACTTACCACCCCTAGGCTCAGTGTTTTCAAACTCCTTGGGTTATAACTCACTGTGTATGTACTTGACTAAATAGCCTTTCTCCACCTACACCAGCAGGTTGTCCCCTTGCTGGGTCTCCAGGTTACTTTATTACAGGGAAGGCGGTGGAATCTCATACACCTAAGATCTTAGGGCATAAGAATCGAAAAGAAAGCCTTTGTTGGGGCAGAATTGAATTTCCAAGGGAAGGCTCATAGTGTACATGTATATGCACACACAGAGAGACATACACATGTACACACACACACACACACACACACACACACACACACTAGCTTGGAGAGCCTTTCTTTTTTACTTCTTTCTGAGACTATGTAATAAGTTCAAAACCAAGAATTAGTTGGCCTTTGACCATAAGTAGACTGTGTCCTCATCATAGGGCTTTCTGACCAGCCTTCCAACCTGCCTAGGGAATGCCTCAACCCAAGGGCTGGCCAATCCAGGGCTACAAGCATGCAGAACCACAGGGCCGAGGAAGCACTTCACACAAGCACTGCTCAAGTGACAGCTTGGGCATGGCTGTCACCAGGAGCCAAAGAAAGGACTGATGGGGTGACCTAGAAAGGCTTCATGGTTGATAGGAACCTGCTTTGACATGGGTTTAATATGGCTGGACTCCCCCAGATAAAGACAGCCTGAAGGTTGACAAGGCTGTCACGACCTAGCCTGCTCTCCCTTATCTCCTATCTTACTGTTTTCTCTTGAGGAAATAACATCATTTTCAGATGTAGTAGAGCAAATATGGGCTCTAGCAGTCTGAGATGAGAGTTGGGAAATGCAACAGCTAGGAATTCAGAGCATATTTGCAATAATAGCAGCTGCTTCTTTCTTCTCATAAAAGGAAGGATGCTTTGAATAGAGGGCAAATATATCAAAACCCTAATTTCTTGTTCTTTCTTCTTATTTTAATAAGGAGGACTTTTCCATCTCCATCCCAACATGGGCACTCTGTGAGAACTGTTGCTATAGTAACTGGTGGGCAATCTTTTGTGGCCCAGAGAATAGCAGGCAAGAATTAAAGCCATTATAAGAACTCCACGAGGCTTTGAGGATGAGCGTGTTTCAAACACCTTGAGCTCCTCTTTGTTCTCAGTCGGTATAGGTCATCCCCGTCATCCCACTCTGCCCCAAGCCCATCCTGAACTGGCTTGACCCAGGCCCACAGCTGGTCTCTCATCACATAATGTTCTGGTTCAGCTGAGTGTTGAAAACTCCCTGTGTCATCCAAACAGAGCATTCAGGGCGTGATTACAACTGATGCCCTCTACTGAGCCCTCCAGCAGAGAGGATGCCTGCCAGCTCTTCCCAACCTTCTGGCTGGGGAGATCTGCTTTACGCAGTTTTCCCATCTTTTGGAGTGTTTTGTGTATACCTTCCCTGTCTTGAGCTTCCAAATAACCCTGTGAAATAGTTGAGAAACAGGTAGCAGGGACATTCCTGTGATGAGCAAACTGAGGCTCAGACTCAGTGTCTGCTCAGAGTCATTCCAAGGTATCAACTACCCTCTGCTTCTGGTCCATGGTTCTGCTTTTATGTTCCTATTAACGTGTGTTTTCTCAGCACCTACTATGTGCTAAGCAGTCTACCAGCAGCAGCGGGAATGGAATAAGACAGACCTTCTCCCACAGAGGACTTAAGAGTTATAGAAGGGACATAAACAGGCATGAAAGTTCCACAGGAGAAAGGAGGAGGACGTGGCAGAAACCAGTGCAAGAACAGGAACACACTTACCAGCTCAACCAGCGCCCTAATTTTTCCCACTTGGAAGAAGTTCAAGATTTTATATTCATTGAAAGGAAACAGTCACATCTCCCATGAATTACTCCAATCAAGTTCCCCTTTTCTGTCAGGCTATTTCTGCACATTTACAAGGGGGGGAAAAATCAATGGGACAGGTTAGGCTTTCCCAATCCTATTATTTAAATAAAAAGACATTCTTCAGTCAGCCATTTAGGAGCTACTGAATTCTCCCAAAATTATGGCAGTAAAGGGAACACTTTGTATGTTTAAAGCCAATCCTTTTTGAATGAGATTTTGATTGCAAATATTTAAGTCTAGGGTTTATGAGAGCACTTCCCTCTGCTCTGGCTTTTCGGTTCCAATTGGGTGGCAGGCTGTTCTCGGGTCCCCAGGGCTAACTCTTGTGGCTGCATTACTCATGCATGGCTGGGTGAGCTGTTTGGAGTATTAGCAGACCTTCATGTTTTGTGGTGGTGGGGGGTGAGAGAGGAAGCAGATGGAAGTTGAGAGGCATTTAGGTAAAGCAGCCAAGATGTGTCATTTTAAGAGACATTTGGTGACCGGACCCATTTTTGTAGGGAAATAATGGTGACAATGAACCAAACAAAGCCTTTCCCTTCTTCTTTCATGGCACAAGGTCACTCTGTATGCCGGCTCTGAAGCTGAGGCATCTAAATGTGCTACTGGGACAATAGGTTTCTAACCTGTTCCCAGTACTCACTTGGTTACCTTAGGTAAGATGGCGGGGGAAGGGGATTATAACAATGAGTTTCAGTGGGTATCCGAGTGAGTGGTAGGTGATGACGTATGCCTCCCAGCAGATATTCCAACGGAGTGCAAGATACTAATCTCATTGGTGTTCTCCAGTCCCCATAGGATGGTATTTTGAGACCAAAACTCCCAGGTGACCTGGACGCTTTGCAACCTCTCAGAAGAGGTGACCAGGCAGGCAGAGTCAGCCTCAGCCCCAGGGAAGCAGCTGACAAGTCCATTGCTTATCTTGTCAAATGAACAACCTGGGTCCGCCATTCAGAGCTTGAAAATAGGTGGGCTACAAGTCTCAGGTAACTCCGAAGACAGGAGGGAGGAGGAGAAAAAGAAGGGTGAGATCAGAAGAGACCAGCATAGAGTGGGTTGCCCCAGCAGGGTAAAGCCGTCAAACCCGTCAAAGAAGTGTCTCAAGGAATGCTGAGTGTATTTTAACAGATCTAAACAAATTCTGTAAGTCTGACCAAGGCCGCAAATGATATGGGTTCAGGGGAATGTGATATCTGTGAGAACTTCCTTGAATTAATCAACCGCCCTCCCTTGCACAGTTTAGACCAAAGTCTCTGAAGTTAACAAGGGAACATGTCTTTCAGGGACACTGAGTCTCCATGAAAGACAATCAGTGCTAGAAAGCAGTGCCCTCTTCCCATATATCAGAGCTCAGTGAATTTTATGCAGATCAATCAGGAGAGGAAACATGGGGTTTGTAGGATATTTTTTTCTCACTGTTACTCTACTAAACTCTGCCTCATGGCACAGAAGCCTCTACAGAGAGTACCCAAAGAGGCATTCCAATGAATGTCCCTATCTACGGTCCAGTAAAACTGATCTATGATACGGAAGAAAACAAAACAAAACAGAAAGGGTTATTTGAATTCATTGAGTTTTCATGTCATAAACTTTTTTTTACTCTCTAGTTCACACTTTCCACTCAAAACCTGGCCTGCAAAACATCCAGGCAACCAACCACCAGGCAGATCCACGAGAGGGCACACCCTCACCCTCAATACACAGAAAGCAGCTCCCCTTCCCCACTTTCCAGGAGAAGTTCCCATCACCAACTCCCCAGTGGCCATGGCCTGGAACTGAGCAGCTGGAAAACTCCAGACTCTTTCATTAAAGCTCTCTTAGAAGTTCACAGGAGATTGGAGAAAACCGCAAAATAAATAAATAAGCTAACAGACAGAATCCCACTTGTTATTTTTGAATGGATGAAATCAGACAAATATTCCTAAGGGTTGGATGCCCGGGGGCCCAGGGCACTAGCTAATTACTGAGGACTAGCTCCCTCCTCTGCTGAGGCAAGAGCTAAGTCCCCAGGCTTGAGCACTGTCCCAGTGGGGCTCAGGCCATAATGATTTCTAGGCAGGAGTGTTCATTATCTGGGACTGATTTTCATTTCGGCCCTGCTCATGTCTTCGCTCTAAAAATGATTCTAAAGACTTGTGGCTGCTGGAATCAATAGCAACGCAATCAGCAGAAAGCCCTACCCGGCACTCTTCAAAATCAACAGCCTTCTTGCCTCTACGACTCAATATTAGCGACAAAGAAAGGAGTGCTTTTTTCTTAATCATCTCCCCCGTTTAAATTAACCGGATAGGCTTTGCAAAAAAAAATGTGAGGGAATAAGTCTAATTCTTTAAGAGAATTTGCCAGTGAAAAGTGGATGATGTTCACATAACATGTGGCCTCTGGGGGATTCCCAGAAGCCTTCCTGCAATGTGCTCAGGCAGGATGTGGTGCTGCGGGCTTCTCTATCTGTGCCAGACTTTAATCGAGACAGACAAGCCAAAGCCCTTTGCACGGTTTAATTTTCATGTCACCACTTTCCATTGTCCATCTGCAGGCAGAGGAAACGAGCGAGGCAAGTTTCTAAGTCAACCCCAGCACCCTCTCATTTGCCCGTCTTTATTTGTTTTACTCTATACCTTTATTCTGCACTAGCTTCCTTCTGACACTAGCTGGAGGAAAAGGGGAGTTGGTTTTCCAGGAGCTACGGAGTAGAGACCAAACTTGATTTTTTTTTAATCCCGTGGTAACAAAAAGAGTTAGAAGCTACCTCCACCGGCACATCAGAAAGCAATCGCAGAGCTGCCATGTTCAGTCAGTTGGCAGATGGGAGTCTCTGTTTGTAGCTATGTTCAACAGACTCAGCAAGTCCTCATGGAGCATCTCTGTGTGCTTGATTCTAAGCCAAAGGACTGGGAAAGAAAGAAGGATGAAATTAAACCTTGCCCTTGAGGATGTCCTAGTCTTGGAGTGTCGGGGGCTGTCCACAAGCAGCTAGGATTGTCTGGGGGAAGAAGCAGAATGGTAGAATAATTTCTTTGCAGTCATCTATTTTATATCAGGTGGCCGGGATGGCCCTAGCAGTGCTAAAGTACCTCCATGAGCTGACAGAGAAGATCTTTAGGGAAGTGAGCAATGTGCTCCTAAATGCTCAGGTCACTTATAAAGGAAAGCCTTTCCCTCTATGTAGAAATAATATGGCTGATGGCTGAGATTTGGGTGAAACTAAGACAGAGGAAGTCGTTAGCTAGCAGCAGGCAGGCAGACCAGGCAGGTTATGGTTATGAAAAGTGGCTTAAGTGGGAGGGAGGGGGGCAAGGGGAGGCTGACAGCCAAAGCCCAGGGTCTGGCCAGCCTGATGTGAGAGAGCTCTGGGGGCTCCATAGAGGATCGCCCACTGTGTCACACAGCTCTGCCAGATCTCTGGCTGTGTGAGCTGCCCAGTGGAAACATCTGCAGCACTCAGGAACCAGCGAGGCAAACTCTAGAGGTGAGGCTCAGCTAAGCTCTGCTGTAAGAGCGAACCTTGGGCAGGCCAGGCTTTGAGAATCACGTGGAGGAGCAGATACCAACAGAGAAAATAGCCAGCTCCTGTAGTAAGGACAGGAAAGTGGCGGGGGGGGGGGGGGAGGGGAGAGCAGGGCTGATGGCAGCTCATGCCCCTGAAGCAATCATTTCAATGAACACAGCCCCAATTCCAGTTCCTCCCCTCCACATGTGCCGTTCCTACAGGAGTGAGAGACACTGCCTAGGAGGGTGGTGCTGAAGTGTCCCAGCCCTAGGGAGGCCACCTGCCCAGTTCCTGTGCACCAAGCAGCCTCCTCCTTCAAAGCCATGGTTTTTTTGTTTTTTTGGTTTTTGGTTTTTGGTTTTTGGTTTTTGGTTTTTTTTAATGAAACCAGTGAAACTGCAGCAATGAGACCAGGCCACTAGGAGGCTGCACTGCTCACAGCATGCGCCTGGAGAACAGGGTCATTCAAGGACACTCCCCAGTTACTGCAGCACTATTCATTTGTAGTGGGGACTGGGGAATGCAGTCACAATCCAAACGCTAAATTGGAGGGGGGAGTGGATCGCTTCTCTTGGAAGGATGGTAACCCGCGTTACTAAAAGTAGGAGAAAGAGAAAAAGAAGAAACAGAAATCAAAACTGCAGCTTCTTCCCCAGTGGGAATCTCATTCCTATGTGGGCACGAGGTTCCAAACATTGAGCTTGTAGAACTAGAAGATGATCTGGCCTGATTTATGGCCTATGGTGTAACCTGTTAAGCACTATGGTGGAGTCACTATAAACCTTCAGCCGGAACACCGCGGAGTTTTACCACCGTGCCTGCGACCTCCGGCTAGCCTCATAGCAGGATCTCAGCGTCAAGATGAGAAGTCAGGGCACAGGAGAGGAACAGACAGGAGCCAGGAGAACCAGGAATATTGAGTTTCTACAAACCCAGCCCCATCCTGCTCAGAAACACACCCCTCCCTGACAGACTCATCACTGGGCCCCCTGAGTCCTCTAAAGGGAGCCCGAGACCAGCTCAGAGACCATGTCATGATTACACATCTCTAAGAAGTTAGACTCTGCTCCCCCTTTTTTGTAGAGGAAGAAAAAGCGGGGTGCAGGGAGACGAAAGAAGAAAATATAGGACATGCCAGTTATTTGCCTGTGAGAAATACAAGGAAAACAAATAGAGGAATAAAGTCCCTGCTGGCACCCTTCTTTCCCAAGACTTAAGGCAATTTCCTGGCTTCCTCTTACACACCAGCCATTTATTACAAAGGCCTCCTAAAGGACAAAACAGAAAGTGACAGAGATTAACCTGGAAGCAGGACCCTCGCTGGCAGCCTTGCTCATGTAGGGCAAGGAGACAGTTTGTGCTCGGGGCAGGACATAAGATCAGCCAGGGTTCCAGTGTGGCTGAGTGAGCAGCAGGATGCTGTCCCTGAAGAGAGCGTCCAGGAGCAAGACATGTAATGCAGGCTTTGAGCAGAATATGTGCACTGGTACTTCTGAACCACTGATGTGGCGTGCCCTGAGGCAGAGCCACAGTCCACCTTCCCAGGGTACCCTAGGAAATATAGACCCCCAACTTTCCTTACCTCCACTTGCCACCTCCCTAAGGCAAGAAGAGGAACCGATGGGTTCCAGGACCCTGGTCCTTCACTAAGGACGTAACCAGTGGGTCTCAAGCGCTGTGACTGTCCCACCGCATGGGCTCAACAAATGTGGGATTGAATAAGATCCCAGAGGTCACCTGGCCTCAGAGAATGAATGTGGTTTGAAGAGCTAAGATGCCCTTATAGAGAAAGACTCCTCCAGCCAGGTCTTGTGTATAAGTTGTCGTATGTAAAATTAGCAGAAATGGGAGAAGAGTAGAAGTGGGAAGGGCAGGTGACAATGGCCATGCTTCCTCATGAAAGCTCACAGGAAGGCACTTGTTTGCAAAGTGGCCCTTTCCAGGTTGGACCAGTAAAAGGACTTGCCCCCACCCCAAGCCAGGAGCCAGGGTAGCCTTGCTTGTTCACCTGAGAGTCACAGCACTGAGGAAATGGAGCCTTGGTTTGTTAATGAGCCCAGCTCTTTACCACTGCCCCACCCCTTTTGTCAGATATACTGTGGATTGATCACTATGAAGCTCAGTCCCCAGTAGACTAATGAGAAAGCACAGCGGACAAGCGAGGCTCCAGGGTGCAGATGGTGTATTAATCACAGGAACAAAATCATGTTGGCTTTAATGTTTGTTTTCTTTTATCTGGGAATGAAAATGCACCTCTGTTACCTGGACTCTTTATACTGAGCATTTCAGAACAGAAGTGGCACACAAACACATAAATACCGAGGGCTCTTCTCCTCTGCAGAATGAACTGTCAGAAAAAGAAGTTAAGAGGTGATGCCTATTTGCAAAGACAGAATCAATCCATAGTTTTTAGGTCTAGACTCCAGCACCCCTGTGGAAAAAAGGAGGACGGGGGGGGGGGGGGAAGGATGTAGGTCTGCCCTCAGGAGGGATGCCTTGGGAGCCCAAGAATAAGGGTTCAACTGGACCCACGGGTCACATAGCTGAGTAAAATGCATGCATACATTTTTGGTGGCAAAAGTGCATCCATCCTGGCCATTTGGGTATGGCCGGGAGTGGCTCTTACCATTACCGGCCTTCATGAGGAGAAGCAGCCCGTGGGAGTATGGATGGCATTTTCACACGCACTCCAGGGGGTGGAAATAGAGAAAAAAGTTTTGGAGAAAGTAAGTTAGACTTGGCACCCAGATGAATCACTTGAAAAGGAAGGGACGAGATAGTGAATGAGAAGGTGACGGAAGAGGTGGAGAGTGAACTGGAAGTCGATTAGGAGCGACAGCATCAGAGGCAACCAGGAAAGCCAGTATACTACTCTATAGTTAAACCTATATTCCTGTGTCGAGGGAATCATGAGTAAATGTAGCCGTGTGACCATAGAGACTGTCACCTCGGTAGTTTTACAAGTCAAAGCCTCTAGAAGTGGACAACACATCAGTCCACCTACCAGATTCCCAACCTTATCCGCTTCCAAGAAAAAGCTGATGATGCCTTGAGCTGGACAGCCGTGGCAGGCAATGGGAGGAAACTAGATGGAGAACAGAAAGAAGAAAGCTTATATAGAAGCCGGGTGTCCTCAAGGAAACCTATCGTTTCTAGCAAGGGCTTTGTTATGTTTATTTCATGGGCATTGTACGGTCTGTAAGGAGTCAGAATGCTGTGATGGGCTGTTAGTTTAGGGACTAGAGTATTAAGTATAAAATAGTAGGCATAACTAGGTGAAGGCCAGCTGACAATATATATGTATGTACATATATGCATATACATATCTATAATATGGAAGTGAAATACAAGACAGAGAGGTCATTAGTCCGAATAGACTTTAATTCTCTAGACGCCTTAGGTTATTCTTACTATTATCTGCTTTTAGCTCTCAAAGCCCTGGAAAAAGTACCTGGAACACAGCAGGAGTCATAAGCATTTGGAAGTGAAGCACCCACCTTTTCTCTACTTGGTGAAGACTCAGTATATCACTAAACTCCATATTGACTGAGCCATATGAAAGCAGGTTGACCACACACCTCTCCTAACTTAAAGAAGCCTTTGTGAATTCCCATAATCCATGCTGTAGTCAGACAGCCGCAGATACTGGGTCCAGTTCTCGGGCAGTGAGCAGTGACAGTGTTGCACATATTTAGAACTTATCTGAATAACACCTACAGCGCTGTTTCTATAGAGTAGAGTCTGCCCAGCCTACCATTGTCTCTGCCTTTCCCTCAGTACTTGGCAAATACTGTTGAACCTATCGTCTTCAGTCAATGATGCTGGGACTAACTATAAAGGTTCTGGGTTCAACCAATCTCAGGCCTTCCCCTCCTTCCATCTCTGGAGACGATGTCACCATTTTTAAAACCTTGTAAAAAGAAGCCGATTTGTTCCCAGGCCCTCAACCTCAGTTCATGACCTAAGGCAGACAGACCAGTTGCTCTACTGGGGCCTCTCTAGAGTTCACCCTGCACAGAGAAAAACCAACCACATTGAATGGGATGTGGTCCTGACTGGGCGCGTTAGGCCACTGCAGCTGGAGTGTCTTTACCCGGAGCCAGCTTGACCTGGCTACTTCCCAGCGTGTTCTTGGCACACAGTAGACTTCTGAGCCTCTTGAGCTGCCTCCAAGAAGGAATCTCCTTAGTCGACAAAATGTATTTATTTGGTAACTATGCTACAGTGTGTGTGTGTGGTGTGTGTGTGTGTGTGAGTCTGATACAATGCAAACCTTGAAATGTCTTATTAAAAGGACTTATGAATTCATAGAAAATTGAATCTAACTTCAGAACAGCGCATTATGTTGTCGGTCAATAAGGTTGCCCAGCCACAGGGGACCAGAGAAAAACCCTCCCTCTCACCCCTTTCCTTGGCACCTTCTCCCAGCCTAATCACCCCCACTAGATTCCAACTGAGGCAGAGTGAAGGGTGCTGAGAGCATACGTGTACATAAAGATTTAAGAGGAAAGTAACCTCTCGGGGAATCAGTTGAGTCTCTGCCCATGGCTGTGATCTTATCATGCCTGAAATCCCAAACTTTAAATTTCTAACAATTTCGATTTCTTGCCGTTTCTGAGTGATTTGTTAAACGCCTATTCAACACAGACAGATATTTATTTTCAGCCTTGGCTTGTAAATGCCTACAAACTGATTCATGTTGGTGGTCGCTACGACACTCCTGTGAATTGGTGAATAAATATGATTTTAGAATTTCACAGTAAAGATGACTTCTGGGAGTTTGTTGTTGTTGTTGTTGAGACATGTGGTGGTATGAGATGCTCCAAACTGCTTTGTCTGGGTCAGCGTCTCTAGAGGTATAGCCTAGATCCACATGGGTGAAGGAAACATGGTGAATGAATGTGACACTGGTCACACAAGAAACTGACCCCTCTGAGGCTTCTTTCAGGGGCCTCATGTTACACAAGAGCTGGGCCAGCAGTTTTTATTGCCCTTAGAGACAACTAAAAAGTTGATCTGGGTAAAGCATTTATTGAGTACTTACACGTTGTTGGAGCTATGAACCCCAAAGTATGTTCTTATTCCTCCTGATAACCCCAAGAAAAGCATGAGACCCAGGGGCATGCAGAATGCTGCCTAGGAAAGGTGGTTGTGAACATGGTCCTTCCCCTCTGCTGAGCCATTCCCTTTCCCCACATGCTGACCTGCCCTTAGTCACAATGCCACTCAGGGCCACCTTGGCACAAGAGCTCATAGAGATGAGTTCCCTCTCACCATCCAAAGCCAATGGAGGTCCAGAGCACTTCCCTGGGGTTCTAGATGCTGTAGTTTCCAGATTCTCTCTTCTAGTTTCTATTTCAGCAACACAAGGCTAAGCTTCACCCTTCAGCTGAATATCAGGGGGAAGGAGGGAAAATTCAAGCAAAATATCCTTGGACAGAGGGAAGGATAGGTCAGTGATTAGAGCATTGGATATTCTTCTAGAAGGTTCTGTTCTACATGCACACAGGTATGTATGTATGTGTGTATGTATGTATGTACAAGTATGTATGTATGTATGACCCACTACCTCCAGTTCAGCCCTCTAAATTCCCAAAACATCAACCAAACAGTGCAATCATCTGGGGTCCCAAGCAGTCAAACAATAACCCTACAAGGTACATTACAAATTCAAATCAGATTGGTGACATAGAGAAGACACTGAACATGACAAGCAAACTGCTGCATGTCACAAGAGGCATCCTTGTGTTCCTAACCCCTTGTGGGCATCCTCACAAGCACATCTGCCTTCTCATCCATCCCTCGCTGGCATCCTCTCCTCTTCCTTATCAGGTGGATATCAAAAAGGATGTACTTTTTCCTTTTCTCTGGGAAAAGCAGCTTTATCATCCTCTCTTCCTCTCTGAATAGCCGACCAAAGCCCATCATCCTACAAGAAGGTGCGGATTCTCACACATGCACATCATTTATACCCTCAGCATTATTTCCACTTGACGACAGTAACCCACACATTTGTCGTGCTGAATTATATTTTCTCTTGTGCATCACAACGCTAATAAAGAAACAAAGAGGCCTTGATCTGATAAGTGGTCCTTTACTGGTCACCTTGGTAACTTGCACACATGCCCCATCCATGCCCTTCGGTTCCCAGGTACCTTAATAAAATAACTTCTTAGTTGTGACCCACGACAGTCTCACTGACCTTTCATTTCATTTGTACAATGTTCATAATGGAGCCTTACTTAGAGTGTTCTTGTGATGATTAAATGAGAAGACACCTTTCGAGTGTCTGCCACAGTGTCCAGACCTTTGCGTACCCCCCCCCAAGTAAGTTGCACCACTTCCATTCAGCACTCCAAAGTAATGCCTAGTGTGGGTGGGTCACACCCTCATCCATCCAGACCTTCCTGCACTCTGCCACTGGGTGAGCTCATTCATTCACCTCCTTGCCTTCTCAGTGGAGACCACAGGGGGAAAAAAGAAGAAAGGAAAAGGGGGCGATGTACACACGTTTGCTAAGGATTTATTTTGGACCAAGACTTTACTGGTATTTTCCAATCCAACTCTTTCAGTCACTTCCGGAGAATGAAAAAACTGAGCTCATAACGATCAGGTCTCCTGTCCAAGGCCACGCCGCTGATGACACACAAACATGATGTTCTGAGCCCCATGCTTGTCCCATTAAGCCAAATGCCTGCCTACACTGAGAAAGACCAGCTTTGGAGAGTCAATGGTTGCCTTTGCAAAAGCCAGGCCTGCAGGTGCCAGAACTGGTGACGCACAAAGTTTCCCTTTCTAGCACCTTGGACTAACACCAGGGCCCCCAAACACAGCAGAAATAAGCTGAAAACTCCCTGGTTAAATAACTACAGTTTCAAAAAAAATTTTTAAATGTGTAAAAATTGTAAGCTGTAGAGTACAAAGAGCCAGCAGGAGAGCACAGTATGTGAAAATATGCACTTAGAAACTACAGCAAACACGTCTCCTCTCCCAGAAGAAGAGTGCCACCAGAAAATGGTCTCAGGACCTTTGTAGACCCCCGTGTCCTGGGGACCTGGGGACAGAGGGCAATGTGGAGCCTTCACTCACTTACCTAGTCATTGCCCAAAGATGCCCACAGCTCCTTACAGGGTATGTGGACAAGTAGAGAAAGATAAAAATCAGCTGGTCTCGTTAATAAATGCATAGTTGCACTGGCTGTGAGATCTATAGTGGAGGCACATCTGGAGCCACGAGCAACATCTGGGGAGGAATACAAGCTAGTTCACAGACTCTTGAGATAATAGCGGGTCTAAGCCCCAGAAGTCTCCAGCAGCCAACATAAGCTAGGTCACATGATCAGGAAGGCTCTTTGCCATCTCTACGTCTCTTTCCTGTTTTGCCTCCAGGGCAGTCTGTCAAGTCTCAGATGGGCGATGCCACCCGAAGACACAACAGTGAGTGCATGGTACAGGTGTGGGAACCTCCCACCTGGGCATGGACTTCATCTGTTACTCAAGGCTATGTTGCTCACCTGCTGACGTTGGCTCCAAGACCTCAAGTCTATGCGAAACTAACAGTGCGTGGCTCCCAACACGTCTCACAGGCTGCACGGAGCTCCTCCCACAGCCTTGTGGAATTTTGTAGTGCCAGGCTCATCCCTGTGCTCATCAGACTTAGCTAGACATGGGGTACGAATAGTGAAACTCCATCACAAAGAAGCAGCGTGCTTTCTGGAAAATGTGGCTATTTATCTACAATACAGGTGATGGGCAGCCGTGAACTGCCTCTGACAAGACTTTTAGGCATGGAAAAGACTGCCATGTGTATTTTTCTTTTGTGAATAAGTGATAAAGTAATGGTTCACTTTCTACAAATGCACCACTCTGTCACTTCATAGAAGAGGACTTTGGTTCTAAAAATGCCCTCCACGCACACTCTTTCTCCCAACAGCTGCTAGAAATGCTATCATCAGAGCCCACTTCTAACACATTTTGACGCAAACACAACTTGAAGCAGATTCTCTTACGTGCAGGAGCCTCCCACTCAGGAAATGTGTTCAACGTGGAGCAGGAACAGAATTCTCAGTAGCAAGACCTCTAGTGAGAGATTTCACAGATGGGGCAGTCTGTCTGTGTGTCCAGCATGCATGGACCAGGTTTTCCTGCCAGATTTCCTCAACTCATTTAGTAAATATTATGTCTAGACTCGTGAAGGAGTGAAATCTTCCAGAGTGTGCCTGTCTGGGAGAAATAAAGAAGAGATACCTCTGGCAAAGAAAATAAATGTAAGGTAACTGTTTACAAACGGTAATCTGGCTGGGGTGAAGGAGCAGGCTGAGCTGGCGCCGTTAGCCCCCTGGGAAGGCAATTTGGGCTTCTGTGATGAGGACCTCTGGAGGGTTTGGTTCTGTATACACGAAGTCTCAACCCAAGACAGATGGCTGAGAATGTATTCTCTTGACATAAATGCTCCCTGGGGAGCGATAACAGACTAGCCTGGGGGTGTTTGCCTCCTGAGTGAGAGGCATAGAGTGAAGAGACAGACCAAGGATGTGCCCACTCAGAACCACGCCATTTCTCCTACATTGTATGGCTACAGAAGTTGCATTCTTGTATGACAAAAACTTCTCAAATTACTTCATTTTTAGGTAAAATCAAGGCCTTCAGAAAAACTGTAAAGTTGTTAAACTCTGACTTACAAAAGTTCTATTTGGACTAATGCAGCAAAGTGATGAGGCTGGGGGAAAGGAGGAGGGAGGAAGACAGATGGGTGGAAAGAGACCAGGGTGCAGCAAAGCCAGCTCCCCTCATCTCTTCAGTTCCTGTGTAAATTCAACTGACTGTAAACCAGGAGTTCCAACACAGAACTGGCATTCATCAGTTTAAGAATGATGGTAGACACACAAACACATGCACGTGTTGCGCGTGCACACACACGCGCGCGCGCGCGCGCGCGCACACACACACACACACACACACACGAGGGAAGGAGGGAGGGAAGGAGAAAAAGAGGTGTTTTTTTTTAAATTAGCCACTCTCAAAATCCCTCAGTTAAAAACTACATGATCATTATATAATTAAAGTGATCATCCACAAAATTATCGCAAACAGCTGTGCATGTGTGAGAGCGAGACAGACACAGAGAGGGAGACAGACAGCAAGAATGAGGAAATGTGACTAGTTAAAACCTAGATGCTTTCAGCAGGAACCCACACACCTAAAAGTGTTGTTCAAATTATTTCAATACCACCAGAAAAAAAATCTATGAGGGTTGTTCACCAGCTAAAAACAGGCCACGGTAGTTCTTCCGAACCCAACGGAAAGTTCGATAAAGAAAATAAATAGGTAATTCACAGAACGAACTTGAGAGACTGAAAAGCGTATCAAGCATTCTCAAAGTCACTGATAGTTTTACAAGTGAAAATTAAGCATCACAAATCCATCAGAATCAGACAATCTGGAGAGACAGTGGTGACAACGTTGGTGAGACCCAGAGCCCCTTTTGCACTTCTGATGAGAAGGAAGGCAAAGACAGTGGCTCCAGAAACCCAGGACTTCCCTCTGTGCAATTCCCAAAGAAACTTTCAAGTGCTCATGAATAAATGGCATGACCTGAAATGCTGTGTCAAAGACCCTGGACATACATGTAGTGAGTACATAGAGCAGGCTGTGCAGCAGAGGTGAGTGAGAAGATTCTAGGCCGGCACACAGAGTGGCCGTTCTACATGTCCTGAAGTCTTTCAACACTCAGGTCCTCAGTTTTCCAGTGCCTAGGAATATCCAGCTGGCTTTCTCTCTATTTGGCCTGATAGCCTCTGTTCTTCCCAATGGTCAATTCAATCTCTGCCTCAGAGCCTGTTCAAGGAAAGCCCAACATTAGACACAACAACATGGGCCAATCTTGTAAGCATATTGACAAAGGAAGAAAAAAATAAGTGATATTAAGAGTTCTAGTCTACCAGTACTAACATAAATTAATAAATATACATGAAATGATACATGTTCTAAAAAGTGTATACATATGAAAGACAACGTATGAAAGATACACTAAAAAATGGAGTAGGCAAGGGAGAGTAGGCAAGTAAGAACAGATTCTTTAAGAGAGACCACTCGTGACAATAGAACATTAATCAAGGGGTTCAGCCAATAAATCCCATCGCAACTGAGATGGAAATTGGCACAAATTTATGTTGATGAAATGGCATGTAGTTCAGGACACAAAACTGCGTGCAGAAAGAGCAAGGGTTTCCACAGCTTTTATACTAACGGTATTAGCACAAGGTAAGAAAGCAAGCTCTGCAATCCACTACCTTCTAGAAAGATCTCGAGCCTCACTCAACCCACGAGCCTCCATATCTCCAGAATGGCATTTGGCTTTCAGACAGGCTGGTCCTTGAGTCCTGCCCTGGATGACTCATCAGAGCAAAGACTGGCGGATATAGCTTGCATCCCTGCATTCACGACTGCACTACATTTAACAGAATTTAGTCTGGGACTTGTATAATTGTGATACTTCTCTGTCAAAACTGTGGTGTGGAAAGATGTAGCTCCATGCCTCTAAATGTCAAGCACAGCAGCATTTGTATTTACAGAAGAATCTGGTCTCTGTCGGAGACTTAAACCAGCCGTGTGGCCAAGACAGCTGCATCTTCACCAAATCACCTTCCCTCCTCTTTCTGGCAAGCTTCTCCCAAGAAGTGTCCTTACCACAAGGCTGCCATTTTCATGTGGAACAAGGGAGCTCTAGACTGTGAAAGTGCATGGGAAGGAGACCACCCATTCCTGAAACTGACCTGGCAGAAAGAGGATGTAGCCTAGGAAGACACTTACTTGTGCCCTCCCTTCCTGCTATCATACAATGAACCCCAAAGACTTAAATTTTCCCTGGAAATGTCGTGCTGTGGAGAGAAAAAGGAAGAAGCCCTCATGCATCCTAGGAAGAGATTTTACAATGGTTTTAACAGCCAATGAAACCACCAAGACCTGAGACAACGATGGATCAGTGATCGGAGTAGAATGGCACTCTACTCTACTGTGTGTGTGTGTGTGTGTGTGTGTGTGTGTGTGTGTGTCTGTGTGTCCTTAATCCTCTATTTAAACCCCATGCCAGTACCCCAAAGACACACACTAGTCACTGGAGCCCATTATTTCTTCCTCTTCCTAATGTGTCTACATTCAGCAAACCTCCTCCCTCTCCTTTCACAGGTGTCTCTTTAATTAGCATACTGGGGACCAGTGACCTTGCCTAGCTTGTGGGAGCTGCCAGAGCACAGGATTTCATCCTAAAAGATCTGCCTTCAGAAGCTTCCTAGGGACCTCGTCCCCCTCTGCCCATTGGCCACAGAGCAGCATGTGCCCAGGGAAGAATCAGTGAGAGGCACCTAGCTGTGGATTTCGCACAGTCCCAATATAAAATATATAACTGAACATCAAACCTCATTTTAAATAAATGTTTCTCAAAAAATGTCTTTTTAAAGGTCTGCTTGACATATGCCTATGTTCTGACCAGGAGGACAATGACATAATACATGTTTCTTAAAAACCATAAGTAATGAACGACTCTAACCAATTCTAGCTCCTATTCAGTGCCTAGAAACTACATGCTCCTGGGGTTAAACCATGCTTTAATTACTTGTCTTATTTTTAAACATAATCTCTTCTTAAGGGAGCAACTGCTGTGCTACAAACACCAGCAATACTTAAAAATTATACTAAGGTAAAATAATAGGAACCTAAGAAATTATAACAATATTAAAATTTCTTCCAGGGATAAAAATATTTTTCAAGAAGGAGAAAAAATATTCTCTCCTTTATTATGCCAGGCATGTGAAATGTAACCTAGACAGAGGCGAGAGAGGGGGTGGAGCAGTAGTCCAAAGGGAAAAAAATCTTATATATGAGCTTTATTTTCCCTAAATCAGTAACTTCAAGTTAGAAAAGTTTATATTGAATACTTTTCAGTTCAAAAGAAATAAAAATTGCATCATATAGTAAAAGTAGGAAATAAAGTAGGAAATTTAACAATTCATAGTCTAATAATTTCATTATAAAATTTAATGAGAAAAGTGGTAAATTTAAGCTTTTGCTGAAATTTGGTTCTTTATAAGTGGTTGTGTTTTCTCTCTGTGTACAGTTAGTACAGAAAGAAAGACTAGAAATATATTATGACATTCTTTAATTATTCCAAGATAGGAATTTATAGCAAATGCAAAGTAGCTCATTATGGCTAAGATTTTTCTTACTTTCATATAAAAGCAACAATAGAAAATGGTCTAGTTATTCTTAATTACACCGATATTGGAAAACACATAGCATAAAGCCAATGATATTACAACTAGTGTTGCAGACATCTCAAAATATAAATAAGTAGTTTGAAAATAAATTGCTTTTGGGAAAGAAACAAAATTGGAAAAATCATATAGGCACATTTCCACTTCACTTTGATTAGATACTTTTAAGAAAAAACATTTTAATGATACTTGTTAACATGAATCATAAGGCATCTTATTATTAATTCGCTGATGTTTTCTCAACATTAAATTAGCTTTTAGGGCTCTAGATCTGCATAATATGGAGTGTGACAGAGGCCTCTGGTGTTTTTCATATACAGATACACTCTCCCATGAAGTTAGGTGTATTTGCATAGCTATTCTGGCTTCAGAGCTTTGGATCAAAATAGTATCTGCATGTCTATTCTGAGACAAAGCATTTCAGGACTTCAGAGCCAGGATGTGACCGAGAATCCACTCCCATCCCTTTTTCCTAGAAAGAGAAGCCAAGTGTTTGGATGACCGAGATTCAGGAAGGTAGACTTAACAGCCTGGATCCCTGAGTAAATGTCTGGGTGTGACCCATAGTCAATGTGAACACTGATAAGGAGCCTCGCTTCTACTGAGTTATGCAATTTCAGTCTGGTTAATTAATTGAAATAATGATTGGATGTGCTTACCTAAATAAAGTTCTACATAAGCCTACAGAATAAGAGTTAATATTAGTAAATAGTAAAGAACTAGCCAAAGCTAGTTCTTGGCTATAGGTCATAGAGACACAGTTATTAGAAAAACCCCTGATTTTATATTTAAATGAGTTCTACATTTGTTGTATAAAATGCCTGCATGCCTCCAATACAGAGAGCTCTATGCTTTTGAAAATCTTTAAGTCACTCGGAGGGGGGAACATAAAAGGAAATAGAAGTTATTCTCCTTCTAAATTATCAGTACAATAATAAGATAATGCCAACATGGAAAAATTATCTTTAACTATAAAATGTAAATCACGTTTGGGCCATTTGGGCTACGTCAACTGTGGAGCATTCCTTGAAAACTCCCCGAGCACACCCTGCTGTAATGTCACGCTGGTGTTTAGAAAAAGAAAGAAAGAAAGAAAACCTGGAGACGAATCTTTTCCCAGCACTTTGACCAAGTGCCTCTTCCTCAGCCATCCTACGCGCCCTTTCTGTTTTGTGCCTCTGACGGGATACATGGCAGCACTCTGTTTCTGTTCCCTTTAGAGAGTTCATCTCTACTGTGGTCTCCTCCTCTCTGGCGGATTCCTCACTGTGGGAGCAGCTGGTACCCAGGGATGCTCGTTCTCACTTAAGATGACCTGTAGGAACCTCAAAACCTCAAGCACATTATGGGTTTCCTCCAACCTCGCCCCCCATCTCTCTCTCCCTCCGTCTTTCTCCCTCCCTCCCTCCCTCCCTTCCTCTTCCAACACCCTGTCTTCCCATACACAGCTACCCTTACCTAACACTGGCTGTGGAAGCTGTTGCCAGCTCTTTAGAGGCCGCTACCTGGTGTAGCCAGGAGCCTGACTCACACAGCAGAAAAGAAGTTCGGTACAAGTGGGTACCAAAGCAAGCTGGTGTTTATGACGGAAGGCACATTACAGAGCAGGAGCAAGAGCTTGTCCTGAGCTGTCCTAACAAAGACTGCAAATGCCGCTCTGTGTCTTTTGGTGTCGCATTGGTCTCAGGATGTCTTTAATAACTAAACTTAGGGACCGAGGCCTACAACTTAAAGAGAATAATGAGCTGGTTTACATATTTCTCACAGACAAAGAATTTCCCCCACACGCTTAAACGGTGCATAGTGCAGGCTGTGCATGGCCAAGGAACTCTGGTAAGGTTGGACCTCACAGGTCGCGGGGTGAGAGGTACGTGATTCCCGTCTCACAAGAGTCATTGTCTTTTCTCCCTCTGTCTATCTGTTCGTTTCCGTCACCTCTCTGTGGGCAAGGACAAACATATTCTCCATGACGCTGAGGATCCTCCATTTCCCAGACTTTCCCAAGGTCCTGACAAGGGCTTCAAACATGTCCTAATTCAACCTTCTTTGGAGGCACTGCCCCCAACAGTGCATTCTCACAATCATGTGACTTATCAAAACAAAGGCATTTGGGCATGGTTGGGCAATACAGCCATCTTTCTCCAAGTGACTTCCTTCTGCGTCACTTCGCTCTGTGCAGACAGCACTGGAGAGGCTGTCTGGGAGATCTCATGTGGGTTTAGTGGTGCACATTGTGATAATGCTGTGGAAGACACTCAACATCTACCTGTCTGACTCCTAGAAGCTTGTATAAAGTGAAAGGCCTGAGAAAGCTCTGCAGAGTGTCGCACCATGCCTGGAGGCAGGGGAAAACCAGACCGAAAGCACGGAGCAGAAGCTGGTCTGTGTGATATTCCTATAATTGCTGAGAATAAAATCAAAAGCACGGGCTGCAGTGCTCAGCCACGCCTACATAGAAATGCCTCTCTGCTCATGGATAGTTTTAATTATGCTGGTTATGCGGTTATAGAGTTGGCAAGCGATACTTTTTCAACTGTATGAGAATGTCACAAAATAAATTACATCATAATTCTTAGGCTACGGGGTACGAAAACCTGCACTAACCCTGCAGACAGAGGTCCATGTGGTGAGCCGCACGCCTCACTATTATTCTTATGATGTCTGATATAGTTATCCCTCCTAAAATATATTGGCTACCTTTACATGCCCGTGACCAAAAGATCTGAGGAAGCAATCACTAGCCTTAGCAAGCTGTAAAGCCTGTGAGCCACAGTAATGACTAACCTAGCACAACATCCCCAGTGGAACTTATATCCTGGGGTAACCAATGACTGTCTAGCTGGATTAATACCAGCTCAGTAGGAAGATGCATTATGGCTGGTACTGTTCGCCTAGCCAGCTGCCCATGGATGGAAAGGTTATAGATTCTAGAGAAGAACCTAACACTGACATTTCACCAAATCAATACAGTTTCTAACTGTAGCCTAAATACTTATCCTGATACCTACAGAGAAGCTTAAATCTCACAGCTCTTCAAAGAAGTTTCTTTTGAGAGCAGAGGGGGAAAAGATGACCATAAGGTGACTAGCCCCAGTGGGTATATCTAAAACACAGCTTCTACATCTAAGACTTGGGAACACTGTGGAAGAGGAGACAGAAAGATTGGAAAGAGCCGGAGGACCAGAGTGTCAACTGGGGACAGTGTCTTCTAGACATAACAAAACAAAACACCATGAGATTTCAATAATAAGGTTGTCTAAATAAAACTTGCTTAACAACTGCACCATTTGACACCCCAAGGTTGATGTGGGAAATTTCACAAGCCCCCACCCCCAGATGAAGAGCTGCAGGCAGTCAGAGGCTCTGTGAGTAGGACAGTCCGTTTTCTCCAGGGACAAGCTGTCTGATAAGTTATCCAATCCCAGTGATCAGCCACAAACAAGCAGTGCTAAATCTATCTCTCTCTCTCTCTCTCTCTCTCTCTCTCTCTCTCTCTCTCTCTCTCTCTCTGTGTGTGTGTGTGTGTGTGTGTGTGTGTGTAACAATAACTACAGAAGAGATCATGAAATCAATACTCATTAAGTCCAATTTGGTAGTAAGGAAAGAAACAGAATCTGGAAAGAGCTGGGGAATGGGGTGGATATGGTGTGAAATTGTTGAAGAACTAATTAAATCTTTAAAATAAAGAAATAATAAAAGAAGCCATCCAGGTGCTTGAGCGAAGCCTCAGTGTTTAAGAGCATTTGCTGCTCTTACAGAGGGCCCAGTTCAGTACCTAGCACCCACTTGGCAGTTCATAACTGCCTGTAACTCCAGACCCAAGGGAGCCAATATTCTCCTCTGCCCTTCACAGGCATCAGGCACACACATGGTGCACAGTTACACAGGCAAGCATCTTCACATACATATAAACTAAAAATAAAATTGATCTTAAAATAACAGCCCAAAAGTCCTACATTGTCAGTTGCATAGAGTAAAAGTCAGGTGACTTCTCATTTATGTGGTCAAATGCAGAGTGCTGATTTTTAGGAACATTTAAAATATTTTGTGTGTGTCTTAACTTCAGTCAACTCAGTATACATTTTCATAATTAATGATTGATCCAGAGTATAATATGGCAGAAAGATGGCATCTTGACAAGGGACAAAATATCCATTGAGAGATGGACAAGCAGAGGCTTCAAATATCAAAATCTTACATCACATAGACTTGAGAGCTGGGGGGTCCGGGTGAGTGTGTGGGGAAACTCAGGATATTCACAAAAGTACAGACAATGAAATGGTCTTTTAAAATGGTATTTTTAAAAATGTGAGACCTCGAGTGCTACCAAGCAAGACAAAGCATGCAGAGGGAGAGAGGGCCGAATCCACAGGCTCAACACAGGAATTTCCCCAAACTCACAGCCACTCTCACATTTATGTGACACAGTTCTATAAAAGTACAAGACGAACAAAACTTTTCTCAATTACCAAGAATGTGAAACACTCTTATTGAGTCTACAAAATCCCTGATCACCTTTCTGTTCCCCCTCAGAAAACAGAATTACAAAAATCATTGTCATGAGCAGATCATCAATGATGTGATGAAAACACGTGGCAGCGGAAGATATGTAGTATTGTCTGGAGCTCAAATAAGGCATTATTGTTTTATTTTGTCAGCTGTGAAGAATACATAGTATCAGGGAGTTTCTTCCTCAATCTAAATTTTCACTTTTGTCAATATTTATAGTCACGATCTTGTAACATTGTGAGTAAAGGAGAACAAAAGCGCTAGATCCACTGCCAGGTGTGCAAGAACTTTGTACTTCATGGTTCTCTTTCATCTCTTCCCCGTGGCTGGCAGAGGGATCATGCTCAGTAAAGGAAGGCACAGGGGACGCAGCATGCCTCTGCCATGCCTCTGTAAATGGAAGGCATTTCTTATTCCAAAATCTGTGCTCCCTTGAGTTCTGCCAAGTTAACCATTGGACTTGAAAAACAACCTGAACTCCACAAGGAGGTGTCCTGGAAACTTCGTTTTCCATTTTTTACTGTTACTGCTTTTTTTGTTTGTTTGTGTTTGTTTCATTTTTAGGGCTTTGATTTGATTTGATTTTGCTCTGGGTCAATTTTTTATTATGTTTCTTTTTAAGTGTATACATTTATATTATTACACATGAATAAAACACGGAAGAACCACGAGACAATGAGGAATTATATAAATGTTACTTTCATAGTGACTTGGCTATTTGTATTTGGCAAACTTGAAGTAAACATCTTTCCTATCTTGTTGTATCTAAATTTCTGAATGAAGATCAATATCTATCATATCTCATCTTTATTAACTTAAAACACCTATCTTGATCTAAAAGCATCTTAACCTCTAACCAACTGAACAGTCACCCAACACTCTCTATAACATTGGAGCATCAATATATCTGACAGACATATTTGTGAGGTAGGAACTATTGAGGACTTGCTTACCCTGTCTTGGCAGAGTTTGGCCGTTGACTCTGCCTGCCTCTAAGATTGCCTATTTTTAGGCCTATTTCTGCCTATTCTGTCTGTGGCAGAAATGAGGACCTTTTGCCCAGTGGCTTGTTTGCCACATTTGAAGCCATCTCCATAAGGAGGTTCTTTGACGCCCTCCCAGATTATGTACAGGATGTTTTTCAGCCAACTAAAACCATGCAGTTCCCAGTGGGCAAACATCATGAGCCATCTCATAAGGCAGGTTCATATGCCACACTTGGGAGCAAAACAAAAACATGTTTACTTCCATCCACCACAATTATATAAATTCTTCATTATATAATCTTTCTCTTCTTGGCAACCCTCCTAAACCCTTGGCAACCACAGATCTTTCTTATTATTGCCATGGTTTCACGTTACTAGAAAGTCTCACGGCTGGAACCAAATGGACAGAGACTTTCCTGATGGAGTCCATTCTCTTCTTCAAGTGCATTTAATTTCCTCCATGGTTTTCTAGTTTATTTCCCTTTAACACTAGATAATAAGGCTCAGTCTTGGTATGCCACAGTTTATCCGCTTACTTACTGAGAAGCATTTTGGTTGTTTTCAACTTTGTTTAATTGTGAGTAAGACTGTTCTAAGCATCTGTATGTAGGTTTCTGTGAGGCCAGTTATTAATTCCTTCAGGGAACTAGCAACAGAGACAATTGTTGAATCATTTGACAAGATTGCTTAGTTTCATAAGAAGCTGTCAAAATGTTCCATGTAGCCAGCCCAACAGAGAGAATACTTCAAGAAGACCAAATTATACTTGGAAGAAAGGACAGTCTCTCAACTGAAAGGTACTTGGGAAACTCATATCTCCATCAAGATGAGTAAAACTCAATCCCTGGCTCTTGCTTTCCACAAAAGTCAACTTACAAAGGATCAAAACATATATTGAAGACATGAAACTACCAGAAGAAAACACCTCAACACTGGGGCAAGTGGTGATTTTCTAGATCAACTAAGAGCACGATAGACAAATGACATCTCAACAAACTAGAAAGATCCACACAACCAAGAAAGCATGCCACAGAGCAACCAGAAAGAAAGGAAAAAAAAAAACATCAAGGGATCACGTCTGGAGAGATGACTCAGCAGTTAATAGTGCCTCCCTCTCTTGCAGAAAACACAGAGTTTTGTTCCCAGCACCCACAGCAGCAGCTCATGGACTCTTGTAACTCCAGCTGTAGTGAGTTCAAAGCTGTCTTCTGGAGTCTGCAGCAATCTGCATGCACATGTGCACATACTCACAGTGATGCACATATATGTGTGTGTGTGTGTGTGTGTGTGTGTGTGTGTGTGTGTGCGTGTGTGTATGTGTGTGTGTGTGTGTGTGATTTAAGGTAGAAATAAAATGAAAAATTGAGGAATGATCAATAAAATGTGACATATATGAATTTCTGTTCATATACTTACAGGTATAATTTAACCTATAAACAGAAATGTCCTTCCCTTAACTATGGATTCTCTTTCCACAGTGCTAGTTACATGATCAACTATGATCTGAAATTATTAAATGGGAAAAAATACAATAAGTAACTCATAAGTTGTAAGATGAGGATGTCACCTCTGTGATTGGAGGTGACAGTTTAGCCAAGATCACGAAAGATGCAGTCACTGGAACAGGAGACCCGTGCTGCCTGTCCCTGCTCTGAGGTACTGGACAGGTAGTGATTTCTAACAAGGACAAGTCGCATGGCTTCAGTATGAGTGCAATCCTCCTGCTTCGGGACCTCCATAAGTGGTAAAGCAGTTTTTCTTCTGGACACATACAGTTGAGCTGGACTTGCCTCAGATGCTGCCTTCCAACATCAGCCGGCTCAATTCTGTAACTCCTCTGCAACTTCAATTCTGTAACAGCCTGTCCCTGTCCAAGTTCTGAGAAGCGATGCTTAGAACCAGACCTGCACCATATGGACCAGACCCACCACACAGCTCAGTGCAGTAAAGGATGTCCGCGTCCAGTGGGCAACGTGGGGGGTATGTGGCAGGCTATAGGCTGAGGCAACTCTGCTGAGGTTTCTTCCTCTGGTGAGCGGCTAGGGCAGAGCACTGTCTGGAGGCCATGGTTACCTTCTCAACAACCTCTCAGGGGCCTTCAAGGGCAACCCTATTTTTACAGAAATACATATTGAGACCCAGATGGACTAAGTGATTTGCTCAAGGCAGAACAGCCGGTAATGTGCAGACAGACAGGCAGGAAGAACTTGTATTGGACACTGTTCTCTTAATTATGAAATGACAGTGATAATGACAAACATGATTGATCACTCGGTTATTTGGGGCCAAAGCCTGTGCTGGGCAACGGGACGCATTTCTCCAACTTTCTTCAAAGAGCTCTGGAAGGGTGGCCTAAGATTTGAATGGAGAATTTGTACCAAAGCAAAAAGCAAACACAATGTGTGCTAATGGAGGGGGGGTGGGGGCATGGACAAGTCTGAAATGGTGGCCAGTTAGGGAGTAAAAGCAGGGTTTTGTTTGGTTTGGTTTGGTTTGGTTTGTGGGTTGGGTTTTTTTTTGTTTGGTTGGTTGGTTTTTTGTTTTGTTTTGTTTTGTTTTTAGTTTTGGTTTTTGTGTTTGTTTTGGTTTTGGTTTTTTGTGGGTTTTTTGGGAGGGTTGTTTGTTTGCTTTCTCAAATAATTTCTTGCTGAAATCATTCACAGTCCCTGTAAAATAGAACTGAGTCTTGAGAAAAGGCAAACGGAGAGGCTCAGAGGCCCCATCCAGCCTTTGTGCTGGGTCTGCATTCTTCCCAGCCACTCTCAGGGCATTGCTGCCTTGTATCTGCAGTCCTTGAGGGAGAAACCAGAAGTTGGAGATGTAGAGACCAGAGCCAGCTCACAGACTAGAAGCTGAACCTGAACATACTTATGTACAACCAAGCCAGTGGCCTTTCCAGCTCCCAAGACCGCCCTGTCATTAAGGCAGCCGTCGCCTGTATGAGGCACCACCTCATACCTGGGAGCAGAGGGAACCCTATTCTGCTTACATTTTGAGCTCTGACTCCCTGACCTCCTCCTTCTTCCTCCTGCCCAACCACAACTGGTTTGTTGTACCAGACCCGTGATTCATTGCCACTTGGTGTCCAAGCCTGAGCTCAGCTCTCTGGGGACCGTGTTTGAGGAGCTCAGTAACTCAGGGACTCCACTCTAAATTCCTATTAAGCACTCTAGATTTAATAGCTGCTATTAATACAAATTATGCTTCATTAAGCATGAAGCTAAGGAGAACGCCGCTCGAAGGCTCCGGTTCAATACCAGGCTGAAGGACAAACAGAACAGCTATTTTTAATCCTGGCAATGTCAACGGGGAGAGAGCAGCCCGCCACTGCATGGGCCTGTCACTGCTACTGCAAATTGAGTTTTCCACAACCTCAAGTAAACAGCCCTGTTTTCAGCTCACTCCATCAGATGGAAGTAAACACTTCCCACCCTTGAGAGGAGGGTGGTTTCCACAACTTTTCCCTTCATGAAACTTTTGTCTACAGAATGTGAGGAGGTACAGGAAGGAGAGGACCTACCAGAAAGTGTCCTCATCCAGCTCGCTGCTAGGAATCTGCCTGAACTTTGATGCCTACTTTGGTGGGGGCTCTAGCTCCCCCCAAGGCTTAGGAGAAAAGCCATCTGCGGTGTTTTAAATGAAAACAGTCTCCTAGATTCATTTGTTTGAATACTTGGTCCCCGGCTGACGGAACTGTGTGGGAAGGATCAGGAGACCCAGTTGGAAGAGGTATGTTCTGGGAGCCAACTTTGAAGTTTCAAAACACTTGTGCCGTTCCCAGAGTGCCTGCTCTCTGCTGCTTCCTGTTTGTATCTGGACGTGAGCTCTCAGCTGCTGCTCCAGTGGCCACGTCTGCTTCCTTGCTGCCATGCTCTACACCATGATGGTCATGGACGCTAACCTTCTGAATCCGTAAGCCTCAAATAAAATCTTTCTTCTGTAAGTTGCCTTGGTCATGATGCTTTATCATAGGAAAACAAACAAACAAAAAAACCAAACAAGCAACAGCAAAACCTAAGACATTATCCTTGATACATTGCCCTCTCTGCTCCCTAAAATCACCATTCTCCAGGACCAGGAGTCAGAAATCATCTCCTTGTAAAAGGCCAGGCAGTGCATGGTTGGTTAAATAAACAGAATGACCTCACTGGCGACGAAGCTATAATATATAAATGCAGTTTTATTGGAAGCGGCATGGGAGGGAGGAAGGAAGGAATGTTGTGTGCTGGGGGTGGGAGTGGGGAAGAAAGGAGAGAGGGTAGGGAGGTGGGGGTAAAAAGAGGGCCCTGGAACTAAAATGTCTGGTTTATATAGTAAATCTCTGGGAGAAGGGAAGCCCCGCCCCTAGGTAGAGGGTAGGCCATGCCGGCCACGCCCTGCAGCCCAACCTGACATCCAGCCTTTTGTTGATCATAAATGGATAAGGGGTGCAGAAATCTGGTCCTTTGACTGCTTCAGGCTGACAGTAGGGTAGGGACAGGGGGTCAAAAGGCTGACGTGTTGGCCAAGTTGGGAAGAGCAGGATACTGTATTTGCTGTTCAGGATCTGTGAGACCATCTGTGGCTAAGAGTGCAGTGCCCATTGTAGGCTTTGTGGCCTCTGCAGTGACTATTTGGTTCTGACACTGATGCACAATACAAGCTGTAGACTACAGATCAAAGAATATGTGTGGTTATGTTTTAATAAAACTTTATTTACCAAAAGTGGCATGAGTCACATTTGCCCCATAAGTCATACCTGTCACTTCTGACTCAATTTTTCTGAAGCAATCCAAACTTTTTTTTTTTTTACTGAGTGCACCTGTCTTTGCTGAGCATCCTTAAAATATATCTGGCCTCTACAAAGCAACGACACTGACATCCATCTAGAAAAAAAAACAAAAGGCCTTCTCCAGCAGCATCAGGTCACTACCACGTCTGGATTGGCTGGAGTTGTTTCTTAGTCTCAGTGTGTTTGGCCAAGTCTGTATGGCATTGGTGGTGCGCTCTTGGCAACCGACGATTCTGCAGAGGTATTAGATACAATGCGATCCCTTTTATCTGTTCTAGTATCTGAATGTGCCTGCACTGCAAAGACTTCTCTGCTACTTGTGTCCCAGCCTGTGTTTGCAGCGGGTCTTCGAGGGAGAATAGGCTTCAAATGACACGATTGACGTGCTTTCTTCCCTAAGTACGGGATGGCGGAGCTCCTTACAAGAGTGTGTGTGTGTGAAGCAGGATGTGTATCATCCATCAAAAAAAAAAAAAAGGCCTTTCAAGAACAGAATACTTGAATAAGAAACCAGGGCAGGGGCAGGGCCTTTCTAGGCCAGATTCAAACCTAGTTAAGAGTCCACAAGGCAATAACATTGTCACTGGGGATGAAGAGGTGACTTGCTATTAAACAGAGCTGCAAATGAGCACATAACTTTACCACATCTGGGCTCGACTTCCTCGTAAACAGGAAGGTCTAACATAGGTCATTCTCACAGGAAATTAATCCTTCAATGCCACTCACCATCGATAGCACAGCTGCGTGTGTATTTACCTTAAGTCCTCTACAGACCATAATATTATAGCGAATGACCTGGGAGATGCAAAGGGACCAGCAGACCCGTTAACCAGAATGCCGTTGAGGCCACTTGGTGTGAATGAACCAACACAGGCTGCACCCTATTGACTCAGTTAATCTCCTGTCAAGGGAGGAGCTCTTCCAGTGTGGTGGCTTTTACGCATGGCTGAGAGCAGTCGTAGCACCCACAGCTCTGTTGGTCCTCCCGGCCTTCAAACCATCAAAGAGACTCGAGCAGGTCCAACTGGACTAAGACAGGCAGTAATGAGACTTGCTTAACCTTACTCTGCCCAACAAGAAGACACTGAAGAAAAATCCCAAACCAGGAAAACCAAAAACACAGCCCCCCCTTCTCACATACACACACAAAACCACAATTTTTTTATTGATCCTAGTAGCACCTCATCTTTATAATTTCTTTCAGAAAGAATTCACACCTAAACTTGGCAGTTAACACAGACCAAGTTAAATGCAGTTACAATACTCCTGGTCCATGGACATAGGAGCCAGAACAAATATAGTGGGGAGGCAGGAATATACAGAATTCTGAAAAGGCTTTCTTAACCTCTGGGGGTTGGTGTTAGCAGGAAGTCTTAAGTTTCTTTTACTCAACAGACTAGAGATCAGGGGTTGATCAGTTTCATTGCAAAGGACCATTCCGGGCCATAGGTCACTGGGTTGTCATTTTAACTCCATGCTTGGCAATAGAAAATACACACACACACACACACACACACACACACACACACACACACACACACACACACGAGTGTGGCTGGGCTGACAGGAACAAGCAGCAGGCTGCATTTAACCCACTGGTTATATTTTGACCATCCCTACTGTAGGCTATAGCAGTCTCCCTGAGCTACCAATGACTGAGACCTCACTCCCTCTGGATGAATAGCTCCAAAAGATTCTCTTCCTACACCCCACGGTACTTACAGCCCTAAAGCTAAGTAAACTGTTGGTTTACTTTTGCCAACATCTGCTGTGAGCTTCATCATTTACAGGCAATTAGTGCAACAGTCCCCTCCATTTGGCAGCGGCTGAGGAGCTACGCACAATAATAGCTCCTTCAAGTGGGCAAGGGACGTGTGGGGGCTGAGAGACAGTGTGTTGCTTCAGCAGATGAAGGCGCCTTGGTGGCTCTGAGCTCGAGTTGCTGAAAGGAGAGAAGTACCACAAGCTGAAGGATGTAGGCCACTGCCCCAAGTGGGATGGAGAGGGGCTTAGATGAGACGTGCTCCATGCCTGTGGTACTCACAATGGGTCCCTGGGGACAGAGAGAGCCCTTAATCAGACCCAAGCCACACACACCAGCAGCCTGACAGGGACAGAAAGGTGGAACTGGGCAAAGCGTGCGATGGGACTAAAGGGCCAGAAACAGGAGAGCTATGTAAACTGGATCAGCATCCGTGGGACGTAATGTGGGGTGGCGGACATAATCTGGCACTTACAGGTCATAGGTCAGGGCCCCAAGCTTTTTACTTGAACAGCAGCTGAGAAAAATCTGGGGAGACAAAAATCAGGCACTGCCAGCTGAGGTATCCCTATCAGAAGCCACTACCTAATATAAGAAAAAAGATGTCTTCAGTAAATGCTTTCTCTTTGGAAAAAGAGCAGAAAAGATTATGACACACAGCATTTGAGTTGTTAGTTAAACCCTTGGAAAAGCTGCTAGTAAATAAATTGGTGGGAGTTTTTTTGCTTGTTTGTTTGTTTTGTTTTGTTTTCTTTTTTGCCTTAAGTGGGTAAAAAAAAAAATGGACTGAAAACAAAGGCTTTGAAATGCCACCATTTCTACTCCAAACCTGAGCTGGCCAACCTAGGAAAGCTCATGATGAGCACAGAGTTGCAGTTACAGCTAAATGCACAGTGGTGTACTTGCTATCATGACTTTTTTTTTTTCATTTTCTGAATTCTGTTTGGATTTTTCTTTTTTTTATATTTTTTTTTACTTTATTAATTTATTCTTGTTACATCTCAATGGTTATCCCATCCCTTGTATCCTCCCATTCTTCCCTCCCTCCCATTTTCCCCTTATTCCCCTCCCCTATGACTGTTCCTGAGGGGGATTACCTCCCCCTGTATATGTTCATAGAGTATCAAGTCTCTTCTTGGTAACCTGCTATCCTTCCTCTGAGTGCCACCAGGTCTCCCCCTCCAGGGGACATGGTCAAAGTTGAGGCACCAGAGTATGTGAGAAAGTAATATCCCACTCTCCACTCTACTGTGGAGGGTGTTCTGTCCATTGTCTAGATCATATACACTATGGAATACTATTCAGCTATTAAAAACAAGGAATTCCCGAAATTTGTGGATAAATGGATTGAGCTAGAAATGATCATAATGAGTGAGTTAACCCAGAAGCAGAAAGACTCAAATGGTATATACTCACTTATATCTGCATATTAGCCCAAGGGGCATGTCCCACGAAAGCCTTCACTTACCAGGAAACTGAGACAGAGGGGAGGACATTCTAGTGGGACTCTAGATGAGAGAAGCATGGGAGAATGGCAAAGTAGAAGGATCCAGAGGGTCCTAGAAGCCTACAAGTAGAACATTATGATAGGCAGATTTGGGCCCAGGGGTCCCGCTCAAACTAAGGCACCAGCCAAGGACAATACAGGCGGTAAACCTTAAACCCCTACCCAGATCTAGGCTATCATGACTTTTTGTAAACTGTGCCACCCATGGGAGAGGAATAGGAAAAGCTTTCCTGTCTTCCCTCACTGCCTGCATCTCATTGCATGCCTGCAGATGCTCATCTATGTCAACCTGGCAATCAGAGAGGCTCTATGGAGCGAGGTGTGACCACTCCACCCCTTTCAAGGATTACGCCACCTTTCGGTCAACTAATGCAACAGTGACCTAGACAAAATATGGGCGTGCCCTTCCGCTGCTATAGACAGCGGACACAAAGCCTAAGAGACACGTTTGGGCTCTGGAGGTTGATTTTGAGATGCATATGGTACATCTAGCTGGGCTGCAGAATCTGCCAGGGCAGTCGCCCACCAAGCACCGGTGAGCTGACCATGCAGGGGTCCCGCTCCGCGCTTAGGGGGTGACTTGCCTAGAGAGTGTTTATCGGCATCTTGTTCTTAACCTCACCTGTGCTTCTCATGGCTTCGCAGGCTGAGGAAGATGGCGCTCTTCTTAGCACACTGACGACATTCTTCAAGTCATGTCACTCTCCTCGAGTTTTCTGCGTTGCTCGTTATCTAACTCACATCCCATAATTGGTAACAGGCATGGAATCTTGATCAAGATCATTTGAAGTCCCATTTGATGCCGTACAGAGCAATGATATTTTTCTGTACAGATGAATTGTATAGAGAAATGGCCGTCGTAGCAGGGTCAAGCTCAAGATGGCTGTGTGTGGTAGAGGCCTGCGAAGTAGTGAGGAGGTTTGAAACATCTGTCCTGCCGAGCTGTCTGTTAGTGCAGGACAACTTCTGCGAACTTTATTCTGGCAGCAAAGGTAGGGAGTAGTTAAAAACTAGCCGAGGGACTCATGTCACAAGGCTCTAGGAAAGATTTTCATTTAAATTTTTTATTTATTATTATTGGGAGTCAGGTGTGTGTGCTATAGCACATGAGTGGAGGTCAGAGGAAACCTTTCTGGAGTTGGTCCTCTCTGGATGGATGTGGGCATCAAGCTCAGACTGTCACGTTGCCTGGCAAGCATTCCAGCGACTGAAGCATCCAACCTGTACAAAACCTTTTTTCTTTCCCCTGAAAGATAAAATATTTGGGATTTCAGGGGAACTTCCATTTTCTGTCTGTGTCCTTCTTCTTCCCCAGGATGTTTCTGCACAATTACAAGATTTTTTTTTGCAACTGTACAGGAAAAGGACAGATGCTGACATTGTGTCTGCCATTCACTGACTCCTTCAGTGAGTCTTGGGACACTCGGCCTCTAGGTTCTAAAGGAAGAAATGGCAGGACAATGAGACAGCTCAGCACTACCTGAGGAGTACTTGCCTCCAGGCCCCAAAACCTGAGCTTAATTCCCAGGACCCTCATGGTAAAAGGACAGAACTGAGTCCACAGGTTGGGCCCTGCCTGCTACATAAATACGGTCTCACACACACACACACACACACACACACACACACACACACACACATACACACATGCACACACACACACATACATGCTGAATGAATAAATATAATAAACTTTGAAACAAGGAGATTCCATTATGCATTTTCTGCTATTGGTTGGATTTCCTCTTATCTAAAGTCGTGTTTCCTAACTGCAGCTGTGTGTGACCATGCTTTCAAATCCATGCAGATGGGCAAGTGAGGCAGCCCCTCCTTCATAAAATGAGCCTGCACACCAACACATGAAGAATGTGTTGGGAAGTAAGACAGAAAACAGAGTAAGCCAACATTTCGCCAAACACCAATGCACCCCAGATCAAACTAAAATTATAAACAAGTCGACAAAGATTTGAAAGAAGCATGACTAGGATCCTCAGAGAGAAAGTATCATCCAAAAAGACAGAAGTTAGGAGGAAAAAATTCAAACCAGTAAAAATAACGGCAAACCACAAAAACCCAAGTAGAAATATTAAAAATGAAATATATAGATAATTAAACAAATAAACTCAATGGGTAAAGTTTACTCTGCTGGACACAAAATGAAATTGACTCAGAAGAAATAACCCAGAAAATGACTATAAAGTCATAGTGATAAAAAAAAGAGGAAGAGCAGGAAGAGATGGGGGAAATAATGAGGAGTGATGTCTGAAGAGATGAAAGTAGAATGGTTTCCGGGATTTATGACTTGAAATTTTGATTTCAAACTCTGATCATAGGACTCGATAAACACAAATCTAAATTCAACTCGTCAAAGGGAGAAGATAAAGAAGAAACCTTTAGAAATCTCCAGATAACAACAGAAAGCATCGATAACAAAATAGGACATGACAGTGAGACGTGAGAGGGCCCCAGGGTGTGGCTGAGCCCCTCTCCATCTCTGAGCCAGCCCCAGGCTGCAGCTGAGCACCACTCTCATCCCTGAGCCTGCCTCTTTCTCCCTCTGACATCAGGACACTGTCTCTTCTACCTAGCATCTTCTCCAACACTGACTCCATCTGCAGTGTCCTATGGCCGTCCTCATCCTACTCCACATTGTCTCCACTATTCAAAATTCACTCTTTTCATCTCAGAGTTTATAGTCACAGCCCCTGATGCTCATTTCCAACTCAGCCATCCCCTCTCCAAAATGCCAACTTCCATTTTGCACTTTCATTATTTTCACAAGAAGGGTTGGTGCTACCCTTTCAAATTTGCATTCCATATACAAGGAGATGGGGGTGGAGGAGATGATGATTAGCAACCATTAGCATATAGAAGCAAAGCCAGAATTCCTAAAAATCCATGCTACATGGTCTCACTTAACGGAAGTCAGATGGTTTATAAGACTTTCCAAGTCGCATAAACAAAAATAGAAGCGCATTCCGTGTCCCTCGTGGTTCACATAAGGTAGAACCGCACTACTGGTATTTGGTGGCACTGCTTTCCCACACGGTGATGAGGGGACCAGGACCCTGGTACTGACTCTCTCTTGGCCCTACACTCAGTACCATTTCTAGAACATTACAGCAGGATGGTGGGTAGAGAAACCCAGCTCCCTGGGGCACTGCTGCAGGATTTAAAGGTTTCAAGCCAGAAAGCAGAGGGTAACTCTACTGTGGACTTTTTCCCACCTGGCCAGCAGCTGCTGACCAATGTTGACTGACAATAAGCTAAATGTGCATCTTTTACAGGAATTTAATCGCACATACTGTACCTCATATTTAATGTGCTCTGGATAGCTCTCTAAAAGCATTCTTTTTATCTCTATTATTTTTCCTTTACTTTGTCTACTTTGAGAATTTTAGATGATGTCTCTGCCAATTCCTCTAAGGACATATCTGTTTGATTTGACTAAAAAAAATTTTTTTTAAAGTCTTGGACATATTTAAGGAGACGAGACAGAAAAGAGATACCTCAACTGTAGAAATTACACAGAGGATCAGAAGTGTCTTTTTTTGTTTTTGTTTTTTGTTTTTTGTTTTTCGAGACAGGGTTTCTCTGTGTAGTCTTGGCTGTCCTGGACTTGCTTTGTAGACTCACAGCGATCCGCCTGCCTCTGCCTCCCGAGTGCTGGGTTTAAAGGCATGTGCCACCACCGCCCAGCTATGAGTCTTATTTAGTAATTTTATATACAAATATTTAAGCATATGCATCATTAGATGAGACATGTACAAAGGAAACTTGATTAACCATTTTATAAATGTGACAGCAGCTTTAAAATTTGCTTGGCTTCTCCATGATATCAATTCAAGAAGCAGGTGTGGATCAACCACGTTATCGGAAAAACTAACCTACCTCTTAATTCTCTCTGTAAACAGTGGCATTACAGAATTGTTCACGTGGAAAGGGAATCCGAAGTATGAAGTGTAAAATGTGGTGAGAAAAGCTCATCCAGGAAGCTCTCCTGTTTCTTAGATGAGGTTGCTGAAGGCAAGAAGTGGTGCTCCATGTTTTAACATTTAAGGAACTGGCCAGGAATCTCAAATGGCAGAGAAACACGTAAAGAAATGTTCAGTGCCCTTAGTCATCAGGGGAGCGCAAATCAATTGAGATTCCATCTTACACCCCTCAGGATGGCTGTGATCAAAATACCAAGCAACAACACATGCAGGCGAGGATGTGGAGAAAGAGGAACACTCCACTGCTGGTAGGAATGCAAACTTGTACAAGCACTATGAAAATCAATCTAGAAGTTTCTCAGAAAATTGGGAATATATCTACCTCAAGACCCAGCTATACCACTTCTGGGCATATACCCAAAAGATGCTCCACCATGCCTCAAAGGATCCTGGCTCAACTTTATTCATAGCAGCTTTATTCATAATAGCCAGAAACTGGAAACAACCTAGATGTCTCTCAACCAAAGAATGGATAAAGAAACTGTGGTACATTTACTCAGTGGAATACTACTCCGCTATCAAAAACAAGGACATCTTGAAATTTGAAGGGAAAAAAAATGGCTCCAAGTAGGAAAAAAAAACCATCCTGAATGAGGTAACCCAAACCCAAAAAGACATGTGCAGGCATGGTGTGTACTCACTTATCAATGGATATTAGCCATAAAGTACAGGATAAGACAAGTTTCAAGGAGGGTCCAAGGGAGGATGCTTGAATCTCACTCAGAAAGGAAAATAAGATAGGCATTGGAGGTGGGTGGAGGCAGGCTACAAGAGGTACAAGAGGGACTAGGGAGGGGACCAGGGGTGGGGATTAAGTGTAGGGGGAGTGAGAGAACAGAAATTGGAGGTGGGGGCATCTCTGGGGTTTGCTAGAGACCTGGGATAAGGGGAGACCCCAGGAAACCTACGGGGATCACTCTAGCTGTGACTCCTAGTAGTGGAGGATATGGTCTGAAGTGGCCACCTCCTGTAGCCAGGCAGGACCTCTAGTGGAGGCATAAGGATACAAACCTACCCACAAATCCTTGTCCTGCCCAAAACTTGTCCTGCCTACAAGATGCGCAGGGACAAAGGTGGAGCAAAGACTGAAGGAATGGCCAACCAAAGACTGGCCCTACTTGAGACTTATCCAATGGGAGCGGAACCAATCTCTGACACTATTAATGTTGCTGTACTATGTTTATAGGCAGGAGCCTAGCATAGCTCCTCTGAGAGGCTTCAGCCAGCAGCTGATGGAAACAGACACAGAGACCCACAGCCAACTTAGGTAGCAGATGTGTAGCTTGGTCTTCATATGGATCTCCCAACAACTGGAGCAGGGCAGCGGAGCCCTCCCTCACTCTGACGCCTCCCTTTGAATCTCATACTCCTGACTGGGCTGCCTTGTCTGACCTCAGTGGGAGAGGATGTACCTAGTTCTGCAGCACTCTAACTTGTCAGGGTGGTTGGTACCCATGGGGAACCTCCCATTTCTCTGAGGAGAAGGAAAGAGGAGAACGGGGGAAGTTTGAGGAAAAGGGGATGACAGAGGGCCTGGGAAGAAAGGAGGGGCCGCAATCAGGATGTAAAATGACTAAACAAATAAATTTTTAAAAATTAAAAGAAACTGGTCAGGGCAGGAAGCTGTGTCCCTAGTCCTCCAACAGATCGCACAGAGCCACCTAAGGCTATATCCACACAGGAACACAGCTTGGACAGCACTGGTGGGAGAATGTAAGTGCAATACTCTTCTGACAGAGCCCGGTGCCTTTCTCAGGCAGTCACTTTTCCCACTCTAAACTCCTCTGTGAGGCTTTCTTCGTTTCATAAGAAGTGAGTCAAGTCTCTGTGTCCTTTTCTGAGGTGTCACTAACAATTCTGCAGCCAGTTGAAGTCTTCACTCACTGGATCTCAAATTTCAGCTTTAATTTCTTCAGCATTTTTATTTGAACCCTGAGGCCAGTACTGATTTAAAAAGTTGTTCCAAGCTTCATTAAGGATGCAGAGTCTGAAAACAAACTACTGACCCCTTTGGTTTCCTCCTCTGTAGGCTTTACTTGGTTGAATTTCAGAGACAACATCTCCAGAATGAAAGCCCCAAACATCAGACAACAGATCACAAACCCAGATAAGCATGGGTGCAGATCCCCAAATATGCTTACCCCATCCTGAATACGCCCTCACATGCCAGGGTTGGCAGCCATAGGACTACAAATTTTATCTATGCTGCAACACCAGGCAACACAACGGAAAGAAACATTGTCTCTCTGGAGGAAAAAAAAAAAGATGTAGGTGACAAGTGATTGTGTAAGAAATCCAAGACTGGCCCCTTGATGGTGAGCCATAGTATCAGACAGAATGCTAAGGACTTAAACACGCCAGTGAATGCCAAGCAAAATGCCTGGGCCTGTCGCAGCCCCGTATGAAGGGTCTCAGTCCACATGAGAACCCACTCCTATTGCCCATCTGATGAGCTATTCAAGGCGGTTGATTGTTTGTTGGAGAAGAGTCCGTTTTCCTGATTCCTGGTTGATGAGCCATACTCCAGTGGATGGGCCCATGCCCATGTGTATAATGGGATGCACCAATTGGACTCAATGGGTCATTAAAAAAAAAAAAAGAATGGGCAAGAAGTTGGTAGGAGGATGTGGAGAGGGGTGTCCCAGAAGAATTGGAGTGGGGAGGGATGTGATCAAAATGCATCATATCAGTGTATGGAATTCTCAAGAATAAATTTAAAGCATCATAAAAATGAGGCATAAAATTACCATGCACTCTAGCTATTCTACTCTTAGGAAAATACCCCCAACATCTAAATCAGCATACTGTAAGGTGATTTGCACATCATGTTTATTTCAGCACGATTAACAAATCCAGCCTAGGTGTTTGCCTACAGATGAAGAGAGAAAGTATGCATACACACAGTGGAGTTTTTTTTTCAGCCATAAAGAAGAACAAAATTATTCATTCTCAGCAAAGTGGATGAAACTGTTGACCATTTATGAAACAAGTCAAACCCCAAAAGATAAGTATTACATGTTTTATATCATACATGCATGTTAGATTAAGTACATGCGAATTTATATGGAAAGCACAAGAAGGGCTATCTGAGACACCAGGCTAGCAGGCATGGGGCGGGGAAGACGTGCTAGGATATGCACAAGAGTTAATATAATCTAAATACACGAAATATTTGGATGCCGTTATGAAACATACTGTTACATACAATGAATGCATGCCAATAAAATAATTCTTACAAATTAAGGTGGAAACACCAACATACCAAAAATCAATAGAAACTACAAAATACAAAACATCAAATAACAAAGAGTTGGCTTTTTTTTCCAAAAGATAAAATTTGCAAACCTTTACAAAGACTTAAAAAAAATAGAATCAAATAAATAAGATAGATGAAAATGGAAGACCTTCCTGGAGAGATGACGTAGTAGAAGCTGCCTCCCTGTGAACCAGTGAAGAAGAAAAGACTCTGCTCCGAAGGAAGAAATGGAAGACATATTTTAAAGTTTTGCAAAGGTGGTGACAGGATGACAGAGGGGAAAAAAAAAACAGAAGAAAGGCAGTGATAAGCCAAGAAAAGCCAAGCTGAGCAGGGCTACAGTTGTAAGGCTCCCTCCAGTCAGAAAGAAGCAAAAACTGATGCTGGCACAGTAGCTGTGAACTGCCTCAGTTTGTACTCCATAAAATGTCTTCATTTCTTCACCAATTTAACAAGAGAGCTTTGCTGCATGTGCAGTGTTCAGTGCAGTTTTTTTCCCCCCTAGGCCTTGAAATATATAATTTCATGGTTTCTGGGCTTTCAGGTTGCTGAGGTCTGATGTGTGTGCCTTTGTAGGTAAGTTGTTCATTTTCTCTACAGCTCTAAGCATTTATTTCTTTGCTGTGTGTTTTTGACATCTTGGCTTTAACATGTTCTGGAGAGGTTACTGTCGGGTTGATTATATTTGTGGTTGTAAATGCCACTTGTGCTTAGGTGTCCATTTCTTTCTCTCAAATTGGGCAATTTTGAGTTGTTTGCAAATGGAGTCTCTCATAGATCCCAAAACATTACTGGCTACATCCAGTGCTTTCAGTTACCCTCCAGGACTTGAGAGTAAGACCCTATTGCTGAAAACACTACTTATGTCAGTCATAGATCCAGGGGAAAAAAAATCAACCTTACCAGCTAGCTTTCACAGTGCTGGAAAGCTCTGTACACACGATTTAAGGAGAAATTCCCAACCACATGTGAATCCTACAAGCTCTAATAATTAAGAATCTGAAAAAAATATGGCCACATTCATGGTAGTGGTACAAATGTTACAGGAGTAACCAATAATACTCTGGTTGGATCCAAGGCCTACTCCATAAGCTGGACCCATACCTTGCACTATTGACAGGACCAAGAACGTATAGCTAAATAGGAGAGGCGACTCTATAGAGAGCCAGCTACTCTGCTAAATGCATTAAAACAACTCCTAATGGCTGATCGGCTGATCCTGTAGCTCAGTGCATCCATCAACTCTCTTCAGAGTGGCTTCTTTTTGGAATAGATGCCAATTAAATAACGCAGAGACCTACAGCTTGTGGATGTACAGAGATAAGTGATTTTGAAATATTCAGACCTAACTGGGATATACATGGTATGCACATGCACCCAAGCTTGAGAATTTGAGAGGAAAAAGAGGGAGAAAAATTGTAAGAGCCAGAAGTGGTAGAATGGTTTGGTTTGGTTTGGTTTTGTTTGGTTTGGTTTGGTTTGGTTTTGAGACAGGGTTTCTCTGTGTCACCCTGGGTGTCCTGGATTCGCTTCATAGACCAGGCTGGCCTCGAATTCACAGAGATCTGCCTGTCTCTGCCCCCCACCCTCACCCCCGAGTGCCGGGATTACAGGCATGCACCACCACACCCAGCCTAGAAACATTTTTTAAATCATGTTTTTTGTTGTTGTTGGTTTGGTTTGGTTTTTCGAGACAGGGTTTCTCTGTGTAGCCTTGTCTGTCTTGGACTTGCTTTGTAGACCAGGCTGGCCTCAAACTCACAGCTATCCACCTGCCTCTGCCTCCTGAGTGCTGGGATTAAAGGCGTGCTCCAATCATGTTTTCTGGACACCACAGGACAGTTGAACGTACAAACTCAGAGAGGCTGTGACAGCACACACAAGACCTGGGTAGGCTCAAGGCCGACACATTCCCAGCTTGAAGTGGGAGAGGGAGGCATGAAATTCCACCACCAGCTAAGATCCTATTGGTATATGATAGTTGTTGGAAGGAGGAAAGTCGGTTTTCTCTAATGGTGTGACCACTGGTAAGCTCTACCGCATCTCGGGTCAGGCTGCAGGCCCAGAAGAAATTGGGCAAAACAAGTTGGATTCACTGGGTTACAATAAGAAAAGAGGAGGAGGAGGAGAAAAATTTGAAGTAGTAGTGAGGTGACAGTAAAGAGCCTAAATATGGGAGGAGTAGGTAGCGGGGCTGAATACAACAACACAGACTCCCTGCCTCTCTGCCCCCTACAGGCTGCTCTCCAAATAGCGCCCTCTTTTGCCTCATCTGACATCTCCTGTAGGAGTATGGATTTGCAACCCTTCATAAAAACATAAGCACAGCCAAGCCTGCACAGATCTAACAAAGACAATAAATAAATAAATAAATAAATAAATAAATAAATAAATAAATAAACGCAGCCCTGGCTTGAAAACGCCTTCCACTGCTGCAGCCCATGATCACTGGCTGGGTGACTTTTGCCAAATTCTATAACCTTGACAACACTCACTCTTCTCCTGGGGGACGGGGAAAATCAGGTTGATAGTGTGGTCCCTGCACGATGTTTATAAGGATTAAACTATAATATTTACACTGCGCCTGGTAGCTATTATGATTAGCTTGTTTAGACATAAGCCACCCTCCCTTTCATGAAGATAAGGGCAAACAGGAATCAAAACCAAGCCGCCAATGCCTGCTTCATTTGCAGCGTGCGCTGCACCATATGTAGTCCGAGAACTCATGTTTAGATTAATTCTTCACAGCAACCTTGGGAGGTTGCTGTTGTTATCATTCTAATTTAATAGGTGACGTTGTTGGGGCTCAAGAAAGCCCTAGCCCTCTGCTAGCCTGCACGCATCTTACATTCCAGCGCCTGCCAAGAGCATTATAGTAATTGCCTGTCTGCTTGCATTTCTAGGATGTGGTGTTCTTGAAATTAGAAACAAACTGAAGCTCCTAGCACAGTCCTGATGGACCACAGAGTCCCGATGGGTCATAGAGCAGGAAGAGGCAGCCTCCAACAGCCAGCAAGTGGGCCTGTGTCAGGTACACCCTGACCCATCTTCCAGAACACTCTGTTTGTCTCTCCGTAGGAACACTAGCATCTTCCTTTCACCTCCTTAAGTTTTGTTGGAGTGAGGCATGCTTCCTCTTCACCAGAAAAGAGTTGAGGCATTCACTTGTGCACTCAAGTGTGGCTCCCAAGTCACTGATGGGGGCTCCAGTAAGAAGAACCGTGACATCAGCACGCAGGTGCTAGGGACCTCCTCTATAGAGCTGAGGACACGGATGCCCAGGGTGCTTCCTTTTCTTCACAGCACTCTGCCCAGTATCCTATGAGGCCCCAAAGCATTCTAAGATTTCACTCACTGTGCAATAATGTGGAAACATTTAAGCCAATGCAACAAACCATACAATATTTTAAATGAGATATACTGAAGTTCTGGCCAGGCCAGTACACAAGAATTTACCCATCTTAAAATATACATTTTGATGAGTCTCAGCAAAATGTATGCAAACTTTAACCACCACACAGTAGGTGCCAAATATTTTCATCAGCCCAGACAGCTCCTTTTGGTTCCCATCTCAACCTCTTCCACTACTTAACATCATTTCATATCCATTAATATAGTTTGGCCTTTTCTAGAAGGCTTTCATCATGAGATGAAAGCACAGTGTATTTACTGTCTTTGGGCTTTGGCTGCTTTCATTTAACATCCTGATTTTAATATCTATCTATATTGTTGCTTGCTTTATTAGGCTCCTTTTTATTCCTAAGTACTCTGCATTGGATGAATATATCACAATCCACTTCTCCTGTTAGTGAACATGTGGGTTATTTTCAGATTTTATATCTGTTAAATAAGTATCCATTATTTTTCACGGACAAATCTTCATATAGAATAAATTCTTATTTTGTAGGATAAATAGGTAGAATTAGAATATGCAATATATTGATCTGGTCTTTTTTAACTTCATAAGAATGCATCAAGCTATCTTCCCAAGCACTCATATCGTTATATTCTCACACGAGTGAGTCACAAGAGTTCAGTCATATCACTGTACTGATTTCTCTTTGACAGTGACGTTGTTAGTCTTTTAGAACCCAGCTACGCTACTGCCATATCTCACTGTTTTAATTTGAGTTTGTCTTTTAATTGAATTTTTTCAGAATTTCATACATGAATATTGCACTTCCATCATTTCTACCTCTCCCTGCACCAACTCTTCCCGTGTCTCCATGACCTCTTCTTATACACATATGCATTCATACACACACATGTGTGTGTGTGTGTATATATATATATATATATATATATATATATATATATATATACATACATACATACATATGTATCATTGAGTCCATTTACTTTTGTTCATATGTATATGTGTTTAGAGCTGGGCACTTTGAATTGGGCAGTCTATCAGGGGGGTCTCATCCCTGGAGAAGACTGACTGACCCTCCCTATGCAGCCATTAGCTGCTGGTAGCTCTTTGTGAAGAATGAGTCCTACTGAGAATTCCCACGTCCGTTTTGACACGTCAACACTACGAGGGAGAACCTATGGCTGACACTTTAACAAACCAACGTAATTTCTAACTGCATTCTAAATGCTGATCCTTATACCCACAGGAAACAAGTTTCTTTTTCTTTCTTTCTTTCTTTTTTAATCAGAGAGAGCATCTACAGAAAGCATCAACTCATCAGCTGGCCATGCAGAGAACAACTGACTGTGGGGTTTCCAGCCCCAACTGATAGCATCCTCAACACAACCCCCTCACCTAAAGCTGAAGGAGCCTCAAGGCAGAGGGAACGGGAAAATTGTAAGAGTCACAGGACCAAGACATCTGCTTCGAGATAGTGTCTCTCATATATGATAGAGAAGATGCACGTATGACATCACAAGAACATGGTCACCTAAACAATACCAGCACAGCAACAAACCAGTAGAATTCTTTTTTAGGATGCTAAATCCTTTTCAACATGGTTATTTACCTCATCTTCTCCCTTTGATAAGCAGTGAAGGAATCTTTTTTACACACACATTTATATTATTCCACATATATACAATAAACTATCTATAGCAAGAATAACCATGACACAATCAGCAATTATATAAATGTTACATTCTCAGAGTTTTGGCTATTTGTATTTGACAGCCTTGAAGAAAACATCTTTCCTATCTTGGTGCATCTAAAATTCTGAGTGTAAATCAATCTCCATCACATCTTGTCATTATCAATTTAAAACATCTATCTAGACCTAAAAACATCTTAAGCCCTAAACAACTAAGCTTCATTGTAAAACTAAGCTACCTGGTCTTCAACTCCATCAGAGACTTGAGAAGGAATAAACTTGATTACCTGAGTATGCCAGGAGTGCAGGTTAGCAGTTTTCCAAATGAGAAGTAACCCAAAACTCTCTATTATGTTGGAGCATCTTCTTCAGCCTTCTGGCCCAAAATATTTTACAGACATATTTGTTAGGCAGGAACTGTTGAGGACTTGCTGACCCTGTCTTGGCAGAATTAGGCAGTTGACTCTGCCTGCATCCAAGCTTGCCCTTTTTAAAGGCAGAAATCTGTCTGTGGTAAAAATGAGGACATTTAAGCCTTTGCTCATCTTTTAATTTGGGCTATTTGAATATTCAATACTGAGTTCAGAAAGTTTTATGAATACTGATTTGTGACTCTTGTGTCACCAATATATAGTTGACAAACATATTCTCCTTGCCAGAGTGGTGTGCCCTCATTTTCTTAGCAGTCTTTCAAAGGACAAAAGATTTTGGTTTTCATTAAGTACAATTTATTTCAATTTTTGCTTTATAAAGTTTCTGCTTTTTGTGACATAGCTGGGAAGCCCTTACCTAATCCAAGATCATAAATATGGTGTTTGTATAAGGTTTATAGGTCTATCCTTTATGAAAGAATAATCCATTAAGTGCTAATGTTTTGTCAGTAGTGTGATATTGAGAGAAAGCTAACTTCCCTGTGATGACCCAATCAATCCATCTCTGTTTATTGCAAGGCCTGGCCTTTACATATTGAACTAGTAGAGCACTTTTCTTGAAAAATCAGTTGACATGCACAGGCTTATTTGGGGATTCTTTATTGCAATGAGTTATGCATCTAGCCTTATTTACTCAGAAGTCTGGAAATCAGGAATTGAGATTCTCAGTTGCTCTTAATATAAAATTGTTTTCAATTTTATTTTCTTTATATTTCTGCGTTAATTGTGCAACAATCTTCTGAATTTTATCCAAAGCCAATATGTTAGGATTTTTACAGGAATTGCAATGGATCTATACAAACATTTCAAGGGAATTGGCATCTTAATAATGTTGACTCTTTTTATTCATTATACAGAACATTGTTCCATTTCTTAAACCTTTTAAATTTCCTCCAGCAATAATTTTCAATATACTAGAAAAAAATATAAGCATATGCTTATTGTGTATTTTATATTTTCCCCTCTTTCTTAATTTCCATATAAATAACTTTATATCATTGATAAAACTTCAGATAGCATTTTCAGCTTCACTTCTGAAATGCCTGATGCTAGTAAAGTGCAAGTTAATTTTAATTATTGACCTTGTGCTCTTCAAGCCAAGAAAATCATTTCCCAGTACTTACAGCACTTTTGTAGATTCATGAAAACTTTATATAAAGATAGTTATAGCATCTATAAATACAGTTTCCCATCTTCCCCAAGTGTATATGTCTCATTTCTTTTTCCTGTCTTATTACAATGGTGATAATAAAGCAGCGTAGGGTCTGGACATGGTTGTGGACACTTCTAATCCTAACAACTCCGAGGCTGAGGCAAGAAGACCAGGTGCTCAAGGTTGGCCTGGCCTATGCAGCCATATCTTACTAGGAAGAATAGGAGAAGGGAGAGAGGAGAATAGAGAGCAAGGCAGAGAAGGCAGAAAAGAGAGAGGGGTCGAGGAATCCATTGAGGAGGGGGGAGATGCAGTGCCTAGGAGGTCACACCTTTGTTCTAATTATTTTATTCTGGGGAGAAGTGATTTCTTCTTTTGCTGCTGAATGTAGCATTACCTGTAAGCTTTTTTTTTTCATCTTGTCTCTTTCTCTCTTCATTTTTCTTTGGGGGAAAATGATCTCTCTGTCCCTGTCTCTGTCTCTGTCTCTGTCTCTGTCTCTGTCTCTGTCTCTGTGTCTCTGTGTCTCTGTCTCTCTCTCTCTCTCTGTCTCTCTCTCTCTCTCTCTGTCTCTCTCCCTCCCTCTCTCTCTCTCTCTCCCTCTCTCTCTCTCTCTCTCTCTCTCTCTCTCTGTGTGTGTCTGTCTGTCTGTCTGTCTGTCTATCTGTCTGTCTGTCTGTCCTGAGGTTCTGGCCACTCTGAAGTTAATTATACAATCCAAGCTGCCTTTAAACTTGTACCTCTCCCAGCATGCCTTCCTGACTGCTAGGATAGCCAGTGGAAGCCACCACACCTGACTCATTTGTTGGTCGTGTTTTTGGTTTTAATAAATGTTCTATCAGGTTGAAGAAATACTAAATGCTCCATGTTGTCTGAGAGTTTTCATCTGAAAGTACTTGTGAATTTTTGCCAAATTTTTCTTCTTCTAATGTCAGTCAGTTACTAGGGCAAATTATATGGATAGATTTTTCAAATAAGAAATCAATCTTCTGCATCTTGCCAATATAAAATAGCCTATACATCAACAATATAGCTAAATACATTGTGGTTTCCAAATAAAATTCTCCTTTATTTTCTCTAAAATATCAGTGAGAAAAAGGTAGACATTAATTTGGAGAAAAATCATTTAAAAAATGAAATCCAAAATATGAAGACATGTTCAGCTGCATTTTTTAATCAGAGGACTCAACAAGGGCTTTTATAAATGCCATGTTTTATTTGTGGTCTCCACAGCTCAGCTACTGGTGGCCTGCCTTTCAACAGAACACAAAAGAGCTGACACCATCACAAAACACCCATTTATTGGCCAATATTAAGCAATTACTCTCTAGATCAGTCTCAAGGGACAGTAAGCAGAGTCATCACATCTGGAGTCATTGTGGCAGGAGGGAGTGGCAAGAAGCCTCCTACTTGGACATTTATCAGGAAGGAACTTTGACACAAGCCCAAGGACACTGAGAAGGCGGCAACACTGTTCACTACTGTGTTATTTGCGATAACCAGAAAGGAAAACAACCTAGTGTTCCCTCTGTCTGGAAGAATAACTGTGACATTTACCCATAACGGAATGACATCCTGGAGAAGGAGTGAAATGGATTGGATTTTTTTTTTGTACAGCAACATGGATAAATCTATAAAACAGACTAAGTAGGAAAAATAAACAACAAAACGAGGTCTATAACACAGAAACATTTGTGTAAATTAACATGCACAGCGCAGTCTATATATTTAAGACAGACTTATCTGAATAAACACGTGGAAGGTGGCATGAAAAAACACACATAAATCATACTGAAATGAGATTCTATGGGATGAGCTTCTATGGGGCAGGCTTAGGAAATATAGGCCAAAAAATTAATATTAAATAAGTAGAAACCACAGATAACAGAGAGCTCTAAGATGAAGCACGCAATTAGATAAATGCCTTATGCAAGAAAAATAATTTTCAATTTGAAATGAAATTTCAGCCAAAGGCCGACCGTTGGAGTAGATGGGTGGGAGGGCTGCTGTAGGACAAGGCACCTCCGCACACTATCAAGGTCTGCAGCCTGGCTGCTTTCTTAAATGCCTCTCGCCACAGGACACAAACAGTCTTGTTTCTTCAAATGTGCTGTTTGCTGCCATCGTGATGTTTTATATCTCAGCACCCCGAACACAGAGCCAAAGGAACTTTAACTACGCGGCTGCCTCAGAAGTCTCTCATGCTCTAAATCTCTGGTATAAAGACTCTCTGCGCCTGAAAGGGGAAAGTTACCTGCCCTAAAGGAGTCAGCGATGGGGAGACCCTGTCTGTAGCGGCTATGGTAGGAAGGCGCTTTGGCTGACTCAAAGCATCATCAAGACAAAAAGAGAGCAAGGAAGACTTGCTGTTTTCCTGAGGCAGTGCTCTGTTTGGGCAGTATTGCTAGCACCAAATACCTGTGTCTCATCAAGACAGAAGCAACCAAAAGCCTGTCGAGATCTTAGGAGAAAGAATGATAAAAGCATAGAAAATGAGAGAGAGAGAGAGAGAGAGAGAGAGAGAGAGAGAGAGAGAGAGAGAGAGAGAGACCACCTTTGTATTCATTTATCAATACATCATTTTCAAATCTATGGTGACACTACGAAGCAGGTGGCTCTTCAACCACTGCCCTTAAGTGGAAAATGAAGGATCATGTGTGTGTGTGTGTGAGAGAGAGAGAGAGAGAGAGAGAGAGAGGAGAAAGAATGAAGAGAGGGAGGAAATGATGTGTTGAAATATTTTTCACTCACCTCTAGTAATCTGTTAAACACCACTGTATACTCTAATAATATCTTGCCTTTAACCAGTATTAAAGTCTATTGTGAGCTATATTATATAGTATATATAGGTCTATTGGTATTTAACACGAATATATGAATATATGGCTCTATAAGGAAACCTATCAATTTCAAATGATGATCATTGATTGTGCATCACAGAGCAATCTGAGCCATACTGTGGCTCTGGGTCAGTGTGGTTGAGGTCAGCCTGTAGGCGTTTGTTTCCTCTCCCCACTGCCTCAACATGGGCCCCTTGTTCCTTGCTCTGTTGCATCAGTTTGCTTTCTATTGCTGTGATAAGAAAGAAAAAAGAGAGAAAGAGAGAAAGAAAGAAAGAAAGAAAGAAAGAAAGAAAGAAAGAAAGAAAGACTATGACCAAAAGCCACTTGAACAGGAAAGGTTTTATTTGACTTTCAGATTCCAGTCTACAACTGAGGGAAGCCAAGGCAGGTACTCAAGCAAGGCAGGAATCTGGAGACAGGAACGGAAGCAGAGGTCATGGAGGAATGCTGCTTACCAGCTTGCTCCTTGTGGCTTGCTCAGTGTTATTTCTTATTGGTGAGAAAATTATCAGCCCCAGAGAGGACATTGTTGGCTACCTCCCTTCCAACATCCATCTATGACCACCCAGAATGTAGAGAAACAGAGGGTGAGTGAGACTGATGGGATACCATTCCTGACAGTGCTCCCCAAACTCCTTCAAGATAATACACACACACACACGCACGCACGCACGCACGCACCCACGCACACACATTAGAAATTGTCCAGACTTGAATACAATTCAGAACATCTCACCGTTTGGAAAAGAGAAGCCCTCCTGCTCAGAATGGAGCAGTTTTGTGGCTATAAAACCACAAAACTATAGAAAGGCAGTCATTTAATACAGACAAACCCCAGCGCAGCAGCATCAGTAGACAGGCAACGGGGCAATAGGCCTGGTTGACTTTTGTCTGAAGGTCGGCCTTTTCTGTCTCTGGACAAATGAGCCACTACTTGTTTTCCCCAGTTTTGATTTCCCTTTCCACAGTTTAGAAGCCAAGTGCATTGTTAACATCCTGTCTCCAAAGTGCTAAAGATAATTGGAGAGTGGGAGGTGGAGTCAACTTATTATACTGAAATCATCTTCATTGTTTGTACAGCATGTCACCTCATCTGAAATCCACGCACCTTCTGTGCTTTTTTTGTGTGAAATGGACCAGAAAATAAGGAGCCACATTTTCCATTTCCCTTGGCTCCCATCTCTCCCTAGCACTTGTGACTGGATGTGAAAACTTTGACCTGGTCACTATTTGCCTGGGCACTCTGAGATAGTCTTCACTAGTCTTTATGCTTTCATCTATCTCTTCCTCCAGGTGACTTTGTTGAGAGAGGGGCCTGGGCCTTGCACATCCTCTGTCACTGGGCAACAAGCCCCTGAGACAAGAGGAGTCAACAGCATGTCCTACTCAATCGCAGGAACCAAAGTGGAGCCTCGAAGTGGCTCAGAGAGACTGGTAAGCTGACCACACTTGGCACCAGGCTCTTGCAGGAACTCTGCTGCCACTACATCCCTCAACAGAGCCGCTTTATAGATGTTATTTCTCTACTGTGACTTTAGTAATAAGCCCATCACTAGAGGCCTCAATTACTCTCCCATCCCCCATCCTCAATGCACTCACTGCCACCACACCCTTTGCCTTACCTTGTCCCACCCTCTGCCTGTCCTTCGTGCTCTACTCCTGAGAGGCAAAGGCTTAGGAGGTGATGTCAGAATGACCTGAGTCCACCTATATCCTCTTGCCATAATCGTGATAACGGAAAGGGGCTGAATTCTTCTGTATCAAAGATGCCAAATATTCTGATGCCACCTCTGTGGTCACTTTCCATGCCTTTCTCTCCTTTATGGGGGCCCCAGGTCCGTTCTAGTCCCCAAACAGCTAGGCTGAACCAAGTGTGGGTGGCATCTGAAGCAAAGCTTTCTGGGGGACATCTTTTCTAGCCAAAGTGGAGGGGATGTAATCGTAAGAGAATGGACTCAAAATAGAAGGGCAGGGATTTTTGAACACCAGGAACCAGCCCCCTCTGTAGCCTGCCATCCAGTCCTTTTCTGAGAGAAACAATATCTGGATAGAAAGTTTCTTGCCCTTTTCATCCAAACATATGGGACGTGAGAAAAGGGAAAGAAAATTTAAACTGGGACCTCACAGCTCTGAATCAGCTAAGATATTAGCATCATTAGCTTCTGCCTTCTCGAGCTTAGAAGTTTGCAAGCTAGGTCCCTAGAACACCTTGGCACCACTGGAAACGGCCATTGACTTTTTGCCACACAAACCTTCCAAAAAGTATTACTTTCTGTGAGTTTAATATAAAGGACAAATAATTCAACCCATTGATTTTTACCCCTCAGTATCCCAAGGGGGGGAAATGCCCTAAAAGTGATTCTATGACTCTCTGTTCAATGCCTGCCTAAATACTTGCTCTAGCTAGCAGGGAGACCTGGATCCCTGGAAACTCTGTTCTTTTTTTTTAAAGTTATTTATTATTATGTATATGGTGCTCTGCCTGCACACCTGCAGGTCAGAAGAGGACATCAGATCACATTATCAATAGTTGTGAGCCACCATGTGGTTGCTGGGAATCGAACTCAGGACCTCTGGAAGAACAGTCAGTGTCCTTAACTGCTGAGCCATCTCTCCAGCCCCGAAGCTCCTGTTCTTAGAGGCTTCATCTTGCCTCTGTTCATTCCTCTGCTGCCTCACTGTGTAGTCTATGTACCAGGGCCCTCTGAATCCATCACCACCAGCTCACTGCCCTGGCACAACATTGCTGTCACATATTTGCCCTAAAATATAGACACAAAAAAATCATGATGAATATTTTATGATTAATAATTTTATTTGCCTTCATGGAAATTTGAAGAATCTCTTGAAGAATCACTTAGTTGGTCCAAGTCTGTAATAAAAGATGCCCATAGAAATTTGTGCTGAGGTCTCTTTTCTCACTATACGTTTTGCTACGCAAGCAAAGGCATGCTGATATCTTTGAGGCTACGGGTGTTCCCCCTAGAATTACAATGATGAAGGTGGCATCTCTCCCACAGAAGCCATTAGCAAGAAGCTCGCTCAGCGCTTCATCCTTTTACCCTCTCTTTCCTCAGGTCAGCCAATCAGATTCTGATGGAGTGTAAGTCACCGCGAAACAATGATGCCCTTCTCTCTCTATTGGACGATTTGACATTTCATTGGCAGTCTTCAGAACACTTCACACTTCTCTGGGAGAAAAAAAAATGTTGAAAGCAATTTGTAGTTTCTCGACACAAATAATAAATAGGTTTTCAAAACAATATCTGTCAAAATTGCCAGGAGTATCCAGACTGAGTGAGACACAGTTTCTCCTCTGTTTGGTTTCTCTGGAAAGATATTACTAAATAATTATAAAGACTATAGAGATTGAGGTAGCACTCCAAACGTGATAAACCTCTGATTTTTCTGTGACTAACATATCATTGGCCATCTCCCCCCGCAAAAAAATGCATTCCAGCAATGACAGTATCTTGAAATGGTATTATTCTTTTCAGTCTGGTTTTATATCTAGAAGTTCAAAACTCCTTTGACAGACTAGGCATGTTGTCTGAAACATTTGACTCCTGCTATCTGTTTGCTACTGTGGTGGTGAGGTACCCTCATTTCTCTCTGAAACCACCCCTGCTCTGTGTGCACTGAGATGAGCCAACAGCCAGATGTAAAGATGAGCACGTAACTTGAGTATATTATGTAAATCTCATTCTCCTGGCTACATTGATTGTCTTAGAGATAGGCACATGAAAAAAAAAAGCCAGAGCCAAAAAGATGCAGCAATATGTTAAGGCTCTCAGAGAGAGAGAAACATTTTATCTGAATTTCTGCTTTTAATCCTGAAGGACAGTGGAAGTTTATTGTCTCTGTCATATTACTACATGCAACCTGAGATAGTAGCCAAGTAGCAATGGCGGAAAATCAGCTTAAAAGAATTCTATCTGAGCCTTGGATGCAACTATACCAGAAGCTCTGGGCCGGGTGAACTGTGTTAGACAGAACTTTCTAGAGATAGAACACGTTTAAGAATCTATAGCTGCTGGGTGTGGTGGCGCACAGCTGTAATCCCAGCACTCGGGAGGCAGAGGCAGGTGGATCTCTGTGAGTTTGAGGCCAGCCCGGTCTACAAAGTGAGTCCAGGACAGTCAGGTCAGGACAGAGAAACCCTGACTTGAAAAACAAAACAAAACAAAAAAAAAAAGAATCTGTAGTTTCTGGGAGCAGCTTTACCCATCCATTTCAGTTTAAGCTCTTTTCCACTATCTTTTTTCACTGGCTTACCCATTATCAGATTTCTTTATTCTGATTTCCTTTATTACATCTTTAGTTTTTATTAATCTCCCCCACTCCATCTCCTCCTCTCCTCCACGGCCCTACTACATCTCTTCACTTAACCCTTTCCCCTATAGTGTTCTATCTTCCATTTTTATTTCAAAGGTGTTTCATAGATGTAGACCTCGAGTACTGCACTACAGAATGGCTGGAGAAAATGTACCCACTGATACAACACCCTCAAATCAGTAATGGGGGTTTTGTTCTCCGATCAGATCTGAGGCCTGTTCCATGGGGAGAGTCATAAGCATCCAAGGCTGGGGAAGCCACAGGCCTTGGTGAAGAAGCTGTTGTTTTGCTAAATGGGCTAGGTGTTCCCAACATATTGTTCCCTAAATAACTATGTTGATGCTTTGCTCAGAGAGCTTTCTTCTTGCAGGGCTCGGTAGTAACAGCAGAGACCCATAAGTGCTCAATGTGCTGAGAATAAATGACTGCTGAAACCAGGTGGTGGTGGTGCACGCCTTTAATCCCAGCACTCAGAGAGATAGAAGCAGGTGGATTGCTGAGTTCGAGGCCAGCCTGATCTACAAAGCAAGTTCAGGACAGCCAAGGCTACACAGAGAAACCCTGTCTCGAAAAACCAACAAAACAAAAACAAAGAAGCAAACAAACAAAAAACTGCTGACTGCTCAGCCATAAATGGACCTCTGCAATACCTCCCCCAGGGCCAGAAAAAAAAAACACTGAAGATAAGAAAGAAAGAACGCTAGAGTCCGTGGAAGGAGAGGCGTGACCTAGAATGCTGCTTTTCAAACATAACATCACTGTTGCAAGCTTGATCAATATCAATTGAGATTATCCAGATAAGACCCATGCAAGATTGGACCCATCAACATGGCTGTTAGGAGAGCAAAGAGAGAGGAGAACCTCATGAGGATGTGCATGCAGATATTCAGCCACACCCCTCTCTGAGCATCTATAGTCACTGGGAGAGGAAGATATTTTCTTTAGTGCTATAGCCACTGGTGAACAGCCTATGCTATGGTAAATAACCCCCCAGCACAGACCCCCTATGAACAATTCTTATGACACTCATTGGGGCATCAAAATAAATAAACAAATAAAGGCATGAAAGTAGGAGGAGTTGGTAGGAAGAGGAAACGGTTCAGTGGAAGTATCAGGGGAACAGGAGAAGGTAATTGAAGGAAATGTGATAAAAATACATTATCTGCATTATGAAGGTGCCCTAATGAAATCCATTACCATGTGTAATGAACAGATGCTAATAAAATGCTTAAAGTATATTATTAGCAGTCTATGCTCAAGTAATTTTCTTTTATCCAGTTTTGCCTGTGTATTAACATATTCCTGTTGTATACGTTTGTTTCTTCTGTTTTTGTATGCATTATAATAAACCTATCTAGTCAGGGCAAAGGGGGGCTTTGGGTTTCTGTATTACTTAAGGGTTCATTCTCAAAGCTTCTAACAAGAAAAGGGAGAAGAATAAGGAAAAGGAAGAGGAGGAGAGTGAAAAGAGCAGGAGAAAAAAAGGAAGGGAAGATTGAAGGTTCTGTCTTGGCTGGACAGAAACACTGGCCTTCATTGGACTGTGGAGAAGTCGGGGGCCACAGGAGGCTCTTCCTCTGCTACAAGGACAAGCAATGCAGTAAGACCTAGGGCAGATAAGTAACCACACCACTTCTACTTCCCCACAACGAAAGTTCTAACCTGGAACAGATGTTTGGGTTGAGAAAGTCAGCAATTGTGGTGCTGCTAGGAGACAGAACTGAACTCCGGGTCAAAAGCATCACATGTAGGCTGGAAACAAGCCCTTGATAGTGATGCTGGCTACAAAGCATGGAGCTCACACAGTCACACACACCATTGGGAATCAAAGAGCAAGGCATCAACATTTGTAAAATCACAGGAAATACAAAGAGACCCTGACCAAAACAACGAAAGTAACAAAAGGCTTTAATGTCCCTTTTTAGCTCTCTGACAGAGAAAGCATAAGAAAATAAGGAAGCAAAACATGGGAACAATATCATGAAAATTATGTCTTTTCAGGTTGCTATGGTGCATTTACAAAATTACCATCTTTTAAACATAAATCCCAACAAGCTCTTATAATACAAACTTCATTCTAAGCTGCAGCACAATGAAGCAATAATTAAGTAACAAATACAGAAATGTAGAAAAGCCAAGCCTTTAGAAATGGGGGGAGGGAATCACTCTTAATTAACTATTGGATCAGAAATAATAGATACATAGTAACTGTTAACTATTTAAAAAAAAACAACAACAACATTATAAATTAGAACCAGGGCATGTTCAAAATTGCAAAGTTTTACTGAACTTATGAGCATACAACATAGAAACTTAAAATGGAGAGAAAATTATTTAAAATATTCAAGGAAAATAAAAACTTTATAAGCTTTGGGAATAAACCCTTAAATAACACACCAATCCAAAGCCCCTCTTTGCCCTGACTAGACAGGTTTATTATAATGCATACAAAAAACAGAAGAAACAAATAATAGAATTAAATATTTTATTTTTAAAATTTTAAATAATGGAGTTAAATATTTTGTGAACAGATTCTTTGGATAAAAGACCATAACAGTTAACATATAACATTAATTAATCTAATCAAGGACAAAAGAGGGGATCTACAGGGTTAGAAAATTTGTAATTAATTAAAAAAAATCCAAAGTGTTGATGAAATCTAAACACATGTAGAGCATTTGCCCAGAAATACATTAGGCACTTTGAATTTTTTAATGAAATTTATGGGTTATTTTCCAAATAAAAATATGAAATACAAAACTACCAAAAGAGAGAGAAGCCAGGGAAGAAACTAGGAATTCGTCTAAAGGTCCCCTTAGCATTGCCCACTCACTCAAAATACTATGACCTAGTGGTTTTAGATATGAATATAGAAAATATTTGGAGTAAAGATAACTCTAATATCATTTTTAAAACCTTCCCGAGGAAGACACATGATAATATCCTTACCACTGGGCGAATGAAATCCTGATCATATCTGAAGTGAGAACCAAGAAATCACTGCAGAAACTGGAAACACAACCTCCCTCAGTCTTTGTCTTGTGCTCACATTTGTGCCCCTCAACAACGCTGGGTCGTGTGACAGCTTTGTCGACTTCACACAACCCCAAGTCACCTGGGAAGAGACTCTCACCCGGGAAGCTGTCTAGATCAGGCTCTCCTGTGAGCATGGCTGCGAGTGGAAAAAGAGCAAAAACCCAAACTAGCCATGGTCAGGTGACCCCCAGCCTCAAAGATTCACACAGAAACGAAGGACGTTACCAAGTGAGTACTCGAGGTTTGCAACATAAGACATTAGGAGACAATAAACGAACAAAGCCAGAATGATTAGGTGACAATGAAAGTAGAGGGAAGAATACAATGAAAATAAAAATAGAAATCAATAAAACAGAAAACAACACAGAAAGTCAACAAAATCAAGTCAAGGTCTCACTATGTATCCCTAGCTATGTATCCCTAGCCTGGAACTTGCTGCATAGACCAGGCTAGCCTAAAATTCACAGACAGCCTGCCTCTACCTCTCAAGTTCTAGGACTGAAGAACTGACCCACCATACCTGAAATCCAAGTTGCTTTGTGAAAACATTAATAAATTGAAAGCCTTCTACTAACACAAAATAAGAAAACACTATATTTTCAGCATCATGGATCAAAGCAGGACTATCCTTACAGACCTTATAAGTACTCAAAAATAAGATGTTGTGAATAACTATGTTAATATTCAGGGAATCATAGATAATTTCCTGTGAAAACACAACCTATCACAATCAGACAAGATTAATACAAAATATGAGCCATGACTATTAGACATGTAATTTATAATTTTGTTTTATCTTGTGAAGAAACGTAAAAGAATGGATGATCTCACTGGTAATTTAAGAGAACAAAAATATATCATTTGAATATCTCAATGGGAACAGGAATTTTTCTTGACAAAATGCAACATCCATTTTAATTTTCGAAGTAGGAATGGGAGGAAATAATAAAGGCAATAAATACACAGCAAGCGTGGCAAAGATGTTCACATCTCTATTCAACCTTGTACTGGAAGTCCTAAGTGATGACTCAGAAACAAGCCTATGCATTTATAAAAATTACAATGTAAAGAGTACAAGGACAATTATACAAAAATCCTAAAAAAAAATCTGCAATTTAATTACTATGGTCAATAAACATATTTAACAAGCTCATAGTATACAGGTGCGATCTATAAAAGTCAAGTATAGCTGTAAATCATTGAAAAGTTTTAAAAATTACAATACTGTCAACTTATCTTGGTAATAATTTTAATGAATAATGTGAAATACCATCACCATATTAATGACTCTGAATTTTAATGGAAATAATGGGATCCGGAGGTAACAGAGGCCGAGTGGTTACAAATCATGAGATGCAAGATTTGTTTAGTTAACACTAACGGCAACCAGAATGTTTTGGCTTTATGGAACTTTTAGTACCTGCCTAGTGGGTTACAGCATCCATGTGGACAAAATAGGTTGCAAGCCTGCTGAAGAATTAACTGTATAGCCACACATGCTTATAGCAGCCAGGAGGACATCTGGTGAGCCCTTGTAGGAAGACAGCTCCTCTTGCCACTTCCTAAGGCCCCTTGGACATGCCCACAGTGTAAGCCTCTCTACAAGGGCTTTTATAAGGCTGCTTTTCACTTGGAGGAATATATATGTGGAACTTTGAGGCTTTCAGATATTATCACTAAATAGAGGCTGAGAACTCAACCACTGGGCTGCACAACTCACACTTACTTAAGCTCGTGGAGAGACACTGGTGGTTGGGTTTGACAGTATTCCGCCATGTGTCCAGCGAGCTTACAAACGCACTTTGTGGTTAGTCCCAATTTCCATAACATGTAATCGGCGCAGACATGCTGAGAACCTAGAAGCTTCTACAGTTCCAAGTCCCTGCACCATAGAGTGCTGATTGTGGTAGCATAAGGAAGCAAGTGGAGGCCCTGGGACCTTCTATCCATGCCAGAGAGTCATCCAAAATAAATGTTTCATCCTATCCAGAATCACAGAAATTTTATGTGAAATTTTGCATTTTGATAGTATTTACTCCTAACTCTTTCTGAATAGATCTTCCACTCCTTCCCAAGGTCATGTCTCCCTTTGTTTTATAGCCATTGAGTCAGATTTTGTGTGGCCAATATGTGCACAAGTGTGGGGTCATCCATGGATCGTGGTTGGCATACCAGGATACATACCCTTAAAGAAAACTGACTCTCTTTCTACTAGCAGCCATGAACTATTAATAACTCCTCGGCTTGGAGTTCTCATGAGACTCTGACCAACACACACACACACACACACACACACACACACACACTAATGTCTTAATTGGCTTGATCCTGGGTGGGTCTAGTGCAGGCAACCACTGTCACTGTGGGTTCTGGAGGGCAATGGTCCTCTCATGTATGGAAAATTCCTTTTCTCCAAGGTCTGCTCCTTACAGTCTTTCCAACCCCTCTTCTGTGATGTTGCTTGAACTTTGTTAACAAGAGGCTACGGTATACAAGTCCCATTAATGGCTAAGCAAGGAGTAACAATTTTTTATCACCACACACACTTAGTACATTTATCTGGCCTACCAAAAAAAAAAGACTAAATAGATCTTAGAGAGTAAATAATAACTGTTTATTGTTGAAATACAAGGGCCCAACCATAGTACACTTGTAATGGGAAAAAGTATTACCGCCTTGGCACATGGTAGATGATTGTTAATCTGCAAATATTTCTCCCTCCCGCTTGCCTGCTTTCCTTTCTCCTTCCCCCTTTCTCTCATCTCCTTTCACAAGTCATTTGCTCTCCTATTAATGACAGCAATGTGCCTTCACTCTCCTGATTCACAGCAACGGTAACCCTTTGCTTGTCATAATCCACTTTACTAGAGCTTAACCCCTTGACATTCGGCAAAGTATTATACTGATGCATCATACAAATTCCATTCCCACCAGCCAAACAAACAAAAAGAGAACTGAAAAAATGCTTACTGATGCCTACACTGGAAAATAGAAAATAAATAACCACAAAGCACAGAAACTGACTAAAACTGCATTTCTGAGGCTTTGTTAGAATACACCCTCCAAGGTGAAAATTCTGCTTTTTCATTGCCTATCACAAAGAAAGAGGTCCCAGGCTTAAGACGACTTGGGAATCCAAAGGCAATGCAGACTATATTTGATTTGCCATCCTAAACTATCTACTGACTTTCTTACATAACCTCCATTTTCATGTGTTAGAAGAAAAACAAATAACGCTTTTTTTTTAAATTGAAAGTCTCATAACATGAAAATTGATATGCCACTGTTTCCGAGGCACACAGGTAAACCAGGGACACTACATCTTTTGACGGTCTAAAGTCTAAAGACCCTCATATTCCAACAATAAATAGTTATTCTTTATTCTATAAGACCTATTTATCTTTTTGGTATGCCAGAGAAATGTACTAAGTATGGGTGGTGAGAAGAAGTATTACCTCTTGCTCAGCCGTAAGTGGGACCTCTATATCACAGCCTCCCCTTCCAATGCTCAAGGAACACAAAGGATCAAAAAACGAGATGTTAGGGTTTTGAACAAAGCGTGGGAGAGACTAAATCCCTATAAAATACCAAATGACCGCACCACACATAAGCCATTCCTCATGAACGTGGTCATACATGGCTTTCAAAGCCACGAGGCTAGGAATATGTAGCAGCCCAATCATAGAGAAGTGGCAATTGACCCATGAGACCTATCCCAGGCTCAGCGGGCACACACATTGCATGAGCAGGTAGCTCTAACACGTCTACAACACGCTCCCCCCTCCCATCTTCACTAGTCTGAAAAGGCCTCACACCGGGGTGCAATTTGCAGATGCTACTCTGCGACATACTGGCGCAAGCCAAAGTGGAACGCTGCAGAGTTCCAACCCTAACCAGAAGTACCCCAAAAGACCATATGAAGGGAGACCCCCATGCCAGTATGCAGAACATTTGAACAGCACATTTTCCTTGTAATTTGTCTGGGTAAGACTGCTGGAAAATCGGGTCTACATTGATTCATAGTCACTGGGCAATTGTTTGGGTTGAAAAATTGGAAAGAAAAATAGCTGTGGCCAGAAAATCTGGAGAGAAATTATGTGAATGATCCTCCTGACGTGGGTGCAAATTATAACTATCTGAGTCCTGTGTGATTGTTCACCCAAGGGGGACAATGACCAACACCAACCAACCTCTTTTTCAAGCCACTGAGGCTATTGTAAAATGGGTTCTAATATAGTAACAGGGGTGGCAGAGGTGCATGGGCTTAAAATCGCTCAACCTTCATGAAGCCTAGGTTGCCTCTCACCACTGCTCAGCATAAGCTGCCCGCAGCAGAGATCACTGCTGAGAGCCAACTGGGGACCATTCCTGGAAAAGCATCCAGTCACAAGGTAGCCGACTGATTACACGTCTCCCTCAGTCATAAGGGAACAATGATTCTCCCCCCACTGAATTCAACACTCCTGCTGGCTATGAGTTAGCCCTTGCTGCCCATGCCCAGCTGTAACTTTAGAAAATGTTTATTCACTGACCTGTTACCTTCTCACTCTACTGCTTCTGGCCAACTAACTCATTTTGTCATCAAAGAAATGCATGGTTTCTCCTCATGGAATCCTAGCTGCTTTTATGACATTCCCAATCCCTGGAAGCTACTAGGCAGATAGGATCACAGAATGATGCGCTGAAGACTCGCTAAAGAGCTTGTTGGTACAGCATCTAACAAAAGGTGCTCTTGTAACTACATCTGGTGTATGGTATTTCTTCTCCCACAACTACTGTACGTGGGTCTCGGAATCAAATAAAGACCAGCTGCCTTCTTATTATCAATATTAGGTATTATCGGTTCCCTCAATAATCAGTGAAGAGGTTGTACTTCTGTCCCTGTACTCCAGGGCTGTACTAGTTGAGAAAGTGCAAGAGATGGTTGTACCAAGCTCTGCACGCTAGTGACACAACATGCCAGGTAGTGAATGACTCACCTAGGGTGATCAACCCCAGATTTCAAAGGAAACCTGGGTCACTGCAGAGAGCCTCCACGTCTGGAATGGAACATTTCTGCTCAGTGAAGTCAAGCCTGAGATCTCGGCACAGATGATTTAAACTAGCACCATTGACCGGCTATTGTCAAGCAAGCTCAGAACAATTACACATATGACTGGATAATAAGGCAGATGCTCCGTTTCATACAATTAGCACAAGAGAAACATGTGATTCTGAGAGCAGCTTGAGGCTAATACAAAACAAATAGATTGTTTACTTGGTTCCGCAAGAAACTACTAATTTTCCTGTGTGCTTCAGAAAGCTTTTCACTGCAAATAAAACAATGAGTATGTCATGGGGTGGGGTGGGGGGGAACATGTGGTTCGCCAATTTGGGAGTATTAACATCCCCCAAATTGGTTGGTCAATAAAAATCAATTAAAAGTATTTCATAAGAAGAAAACAATATTTCCAGGTGGCCAAGTGACAGTTTCTTTGGGCTTTGCTACATATTGTCTCAGGAGCGTCCCACTAGCTAGAGCCTCTCCAGAGCTGACCTGAAATGGGTCTCTCTGGGCAGACAAAGCTTCCTGTTGCCAGGGAAGTGCAAAGAGGCTTGAGGGAGGCATGGGTGGGGGCTGTCCTTAAGTTAGCAGGAGTCTGAAACACACCACTGATGCCTTTCCAGTCCTGGGGGTGCGGTCCCTCACTTGAGGGTATTCTCAAGGCAATTGTCCTTCTCTCTTGTCACTTCTTCCACAAGTGTGCTAATCACTCACAAGGTCCAACAGCACGATAAACCAGCAGTCCGCTGTGGTCTAGAAGCATGCGCTCCGCCCAACACTTCCATTATACGGACTGCCACATTATTTGCTTCCTTTACCAGAGGCTTAGTGCATCTGAAAGATAAGTTTCTAGAAACCCGTAATAGTTATTTTAGACAAATGCAAGACATTGTTTGAGGATCCACTAGCAAATCATTTATATGTAAAAAATAAAAATGGCCCATAAAGCAGGTGCTCGTATCACCATGCTCCCTATTTCACAGAAGAGCAGACAGCAACTTTAGAAGATTAAGCAGTTCGTTCAGTGCTGCGTAGCTAGCATAACCACACTGAAACTTAAGCCAACAGAATCCAAAAGCATACCAAGGTGCCCCAAACCTGTAGTATACTGTGCCATTAGTCCAAGCCTGGCACTTAGAGCCAGTGATCTCTTTTGCCTCTCTGTAACAGTGTAGATCACTATTAATCAGCACCTATAAAAAGCCAGACACTGAATAAGATGCTGTAAAGCTATATTCCATTTAACTCTCATAAACCTACAATGAGGTAAACACTATTATAATTTATTTTTTCTCTCATTTTACTGAGGTGGGGAAGGGGGAGTGAGGCATCATGAAATTACATTCTTGCTCAAGGTAAAACACGCCTGGCAGAGAGGAGCAGGGTTCTCCAGATTCAATTCCAATCCTACCCGGGATTTCTTCAGGCTTCACCAAGTTGCTCTGTTCCACATGCCCCCATAGGACCTGCCAACTTTACTTCAAGTGCGATACTTCATGGATCTAAAAGATGCAACAGCTACCAAGAAAACTGGGGTATGGCAGCCAGCGGTGACTGCAAAGAAATAGAGCTACAAGCTGCGCTGCAGTAGTATGCTTTGGGCAATTCTCTTAAGAGAAGGCATATTGTGTTAGTTTATCATTTTGAATACATCCTCACCGAGCTATTTACCTGTCAGTCTGTGTCTGTGGGGACTGATTTTCTAACATCAGATAAACAAGCAATTAGAGAGTTTAACAGCCTCTTGGATGTGGGGAAGCTTGTCAACCTGAACCTCGCAGGGATGGTAAATGTCACATGGACTGTCTTCGGTACTTCCTTCCCACCACCCTTCACTTCCACAGCTGTGGAGAGACCCCCTTTCATCTTGCTCTGAGCCCACCTGGGCAAGGCAGGCACCTGGAACACAGGCCACCTGGATTCTACCCCCAGCTGTGCTGGGGTGACCTTGCTGAAGCCAACACTTCGCTAAAGTTATTCTGCTCAGGCACAAGAAAGTCAGAATTCGCTTCTCTTTAGAGCCTCTGACGTCTCACGTTCCATGGCTGTGTGCGGTTATGACTTTCACAGTCATACCTTTCTCCTTTGGTTTCAGGGGCAGGCTCCTTATGCCCGGGTAAGTCTAGCTCAGTTAGAGAGCATCAGTGTCATCGTCACCATAGGCTGAAAGGCGTGTGCAGTGACAGGAGGAGAAATGGGGCATACAGCTTTACCATTAGAGGTTCATGGCTGAGTTTCAGAAGGTTTAAAATATCTCAGGTAAGAGGGATTCTTTTGTAATGAATCTTATTTAAAATATTGCAAACCAAAAAAATTCACATGTGGAAACTTAACTAAGTAAGAGAAAAAATTTTAAGGCAAGTTTTAATCCTGTGATAAGCCGCAGTATGTGGTTACCTCTTCACCATGGTGGTCAAATACCTAACAAAAAGCAACTGAAGGAGGAAGGTTTGTTTGGGCTCCGAGCCCAGGGATACAGCAGACCATAGTGGGGAAGACTTAGCAACAGGAGCAGCTCACAGCGGTGACACCAGAAACGTCTCTTGGTGGATGAAGAAGCAGAGACAGGCTTCCTCCTTTCCCCACTTTTTATTAAGTCCAGAACTTCAGCCCATGGGATGGTGCCACCACGTTCAGCGTGGGTCTTCCCTTGTAAGTTAAACCTTCTGAAAGCACCTTCAAAGACGTACTAGACACATGTTTCCTAGGTGTTTCCAAAACCAGAAATGTTGCCCATAAAGATAAACCATTGTACTCCTTATGTATAGACCCCTATATATAAGCCTCTTTATACAAACCATGGACAGGAATTGTCTTGTATTAATAAGGCAATGGGGTAGGATGATGGCTATCTAAGAGTTCTTCCACCTAGCATCTCTTTTGCCCTTACATAGTCTCCAAGACAGAATCTCTGAAACCCCAGGTTCTTAAGACAATCATTCAACATCTATCACTTAACTCTGTGACAACAGAGTTAGCAGAAGAAGAAAAATCATACTGTAAGCATTCAAAATGGTGGAGATGTGGACACAGCTGGAGAACTTGAAAGGCACACCCAGAGAGAAGCAAGGATCCAGTCACAGCACAGGCTGCCACATGAGGTGAATTGATGACATCATCACTGATAAAATCTGTAGGCCATCAGTCCTAGTGCCGGGCAAACCCATGATTCCTACCCACTTTGAGCTCACTTCAAGCACCTGGTTTTGAAGAGAGACTCCGCTTGCACATCGAGCGAACCGTCGAGGAATTCAACTCTGCCGTCTCAGAGCACTGCAAGCAGGAGCCATCTTGCCAAGGGTCCAGTCCTTAAAAATTAAACTGCTCTGGGAAGCAGAGAGCAGGAATGATCACGATGCAGGGTCCCCATGAGCACTGTGCCTTGTGCCTTGCATTGGCCAAAGGATGAGGTCACATAAAACAGTCATGGCTGCAGGGAGTCGCTGATCTGAGTCCAGTGAGAAGTTTAAACCATGTGCTGTGATGGAGAACGAAGGGTAGTGTGGTCAATAAGATTTCTAGAAATAGCCAGTTCTAGGCTGCCAAGATCAACAATGACAAAGGCCCCCACCTGCTCAAAGCGGAACGGGGGACTCGGTTGTCCATACCCTCTGGAGCATCACTAGTATGTATGTTCTGTGGCTTGGACACCTGACAGAGTCTCAGGTCACAGATGAGAGACCTCCAGCCTAGATGGACTCATAACGAACACACCAAAACTTAAGCCAGAGAAAGTTGCTGCAGCTGAGACATTAATACCACTGGGATCACAGGATGGGAGCATCTGCAGTGATGGGCACGTGAACTACAAAGAACTGTCTCCGATGCAAGCATCTTATCCACAGGAACTTTTGATCCACTTTTCTTATTATTTTCTTCTGTCTATTCTACAATTTATTGTTTACATTTTATCATCAGTTTCCTTCTATTTTTTAATTGTGTCTGTGTTGTTCATGTGGGCACACATGTATACATATACAAGTGCATGTTGGGTAGTATTCATAGGTTTTTGCCTTTTTAATTTATTATTTTGGGGGATACAGAAATGGATTAGCAGTTGAGAGCACTTGATAGACTTACAAAGAACCCAAGTTCAGTTTCTAGGACATCACAATGGCTCAAAGCCTTCTAGAACTGTAGTTCCAAGGGATCCAATGCCCTCTTCTGGCCTGTGCAGGCACCAGGTATATAGCGTACTTACATACAGACAGAAAAAAAATCACACATAAAATAAAATAAATCTTTTTTTAATGTATTATTTGTGTCTGCGTTAATTACTTTCCATTGGTGTGATAAAACATCATGACAAAAAACTAGCAAGAAAAATCTTATTTTTGGATTATGGTTCCAGAAGGAATCTTATGGTGAGGGGCGGCATAGCAGCAGATGGCCAGAGCAGGAAGTTGATAGATCATGAAGCAGGGAAAGTAAACCAGAAGTGAAGTGAGGCTATAGCCCTCCGAAGCCCAGCCCCAGTGACTCCTCCAGTAAGGCTCCGTCTCCTAAAGGTTCCACAAGCCCCCACCCCCCCAAACAGTGACACCACCGGAAGAGCAAGTGTTAAGTGTCCGAGCCTCTGGGGAACATTTGTATTCAGACCACCACACGGCGAAAGCCTGGCACCCCAAATGTGATGCCTGGAGCCCACATAAAAGTAGGAGAGAACTGCATCCAACATTGTCCTCCGACCTTCACATGCATGTACACACATACACACATCAAGCACACATGTGTACATGCACACGGGCACACACACACACACTCTAATAATTGAATGAGGCATGCCCATCCAAGCCCAGACAGAGAAATATTGTATGTTTTTCCACCAGACAACAAAATGTATCATTACATATATACATGTGGAACCTCAGAATGGAGGAAGAGATTTTAAGAGCACGGGCCCAGGAATGACAGGGTGACAGGATACGTGTAACATGGAAACAGAAGAGAGGACTGTTTGACAGGAAAACAAAGCCAACCAGATGGGGAGCACAGAACATTGGAAGGAGCATCAAGGGAGGAAAACAAATAAGAAGAAATCATCATGATGCGATGTCTCGGAACACAGTCAAAGGAATGACCCAGGGTGAGCAATGCCTTGGGGGCCTGTGAGAAAGCCTCTCGGAAGATAGGCCAAGGGCCTTCACCTCAGGTGCGTTTCATTTTCTGGATTGTTCTTGGAAGTGATTTCATGCCTTGGGTGACAAACACATTCAATTTATAAGACATGTTTGCTCTTGTTGGATGCCAGAACATAGCTGTGGAACGCAATCTGGCCAGTGTACCCGGAATCTGAATATGGTCTTCTTGTCTTTTTTCCTGGAGATTCTCTCACGGTTCCCCAAGACAATGTTCACCATATTTCAGTATCTCTCCCTTTTTAGTTTTTGTTTGTTTGTTTGTTTGTTTTTGTTGTTTTGGTTTGTTTTAGCAAGGACATTGCTCACCATGGGTCATTCTTTTGATATGTTCCAACAATACACATGTGTAATTATGTTGGATACTAACTAAAAATTAATGACTTATTAGAAAACAAAGAGCTTGGGCCAAATGCTGCCCTGGAGCCTCACAGGGAGTATGGCCTTGCCACTGCCTTGACCTGAGACCTTCATGTCTTTAGCTTATGCACAATTAAGAGGACCATATTTCTATTCAGCTACCAGGTAGCCAAAGAGCAGCCTGAAAAGACACATCTTACCCTGGCTTTCCAGTGTCTGTTGTCTATTCCCTCCTTGTGTATTATAGGAAGTCCTATTTTGTTCGCAAATGTATACAATAACATGGTGATTTGAATGAAAATGGCCCTCATAGGCTCATAGGGAGTGACACTATTGAGAGGTGTGGCCTTGTTGGAGTAGGTGTGGCCTTGTTGGACAAACTGTCTCAAGGGGAAGGACACTTTGAGGTTTCGGAAGCTCAACCTAGGCCCAGCAACTCATTCATCCTTCCTCCTGCCGGATGTGGAACTCTTGGTCCCTCTTGGGCACCATGTCTGCCTGCGTGCAGCCATGCTTACCGCCATGATGATAATGGACTAAACCCCTGAGTTATAAGCCGACTCCAATTCAATTTTTTTCATTTCTAAGAGTCTCGGTGGCCATGCTCTCTCTTCACAGCAACACAACCCTAGCTACTGTAAATAGTAAGACCCACAGGATGAAGGTGCTGTCTATGGACCGATTCTGGACTGAGGTTATTGTACTAAAGTGTAAATGTATCTGTGCTTCTAGTCGCTTCAAAAGCAATGTTCAGACTTGTAACTGTAGAGGGAACAACACTGAGCCAAACAAACCAATTCCCAGTTTCACTGTTTATAAATTCCTGGCTAATCCTACTTAATTCTATACCCATTTCCCCATAGTGTAGATTATCTTGGAGAAAAGCAAATTGTCTTACCATTTCATCTGTGATTCCATCTGTCTCTACCTCTGAAAGTTGAAAGTGCCCTTAAAATGAACACAATACAAAGGGCAGACTAAGTGAGCATCCCAAGCCCAAAACCTCGAAATACTGATATACCCTACAATTCAAAAATGTTTCCAACACCAATGTGACACCACAAGTAGAAATTCACCACCATAAAACTTTGTTTTGTGCACAGAATGTCAAAATAATGAATGAAATTACCATCAAGCTGTCTGTAGAAAGTGTATATGAAATAAGTCAGTTTGGGTTTTATGCTTGGATTGCACCCAAGATACATACATATATACATACAGACATACAGACATACTACATACATACTGCATACATATACAAATGTGTGTAAATATTCCAATTTTTTAAAAAATTAACCCTAGAAGTCTTCTGGTTCCAAGCATTCTGAGTAAAGAATATGCATCCAATATATTATAGCTATACATAAATAATCATTTTTGTACTGTACAGTCTTCAGTCAACTCCAAATTTTCCTCAACTGAGTCATTTTTACAGGCTGTTTAAATCAGAGTCTAAATACAGTTCATGATTGCAGTTGGTTGGTATGCAAGCCCTCACCTTTTAGGTTTCTTTGAGTTATAAATCCTCATCTCTCCACTTAACTGTTTCTCACCACTCTCTTCTTTTCCTCTCTGGCCACTGCCTTTATTGAGGAAATTGGCTCACTTGTCTTATATAGTCTCCATAGCCTAGATTTTGGGAACAGGATCACAGCATCACTTAGCATGATCCTTGATCTCTGACAGTTGGTTATGGGAACTAGAATTCTGATCATACTTAGGTTTTAATTTTCTGCAAGAATATTGTAAGTCATGTTGTGAGCTCCCATCAGTGGTGCAGAGCATCAAGTTGTCTCCCTCTGGCACTATTAGCAGTCGCAGATGATTAAGGCCTAGATTCATCTTTTCATTAGAAGCTGCAATAGTACGATGATGTCTTAATTCTGTCCTCCTTCCTTTATTAGCTGGAGTAGTTCTGTTTTTTTTAATCCGCTTTATCAGATCATTCATTACCCTAAGGCACAGTATACATGAGAAAGTCTGGATAAACTACCCCTTCCCTTTATTTAACGGGTTTTCAAAATAGCAAGTGCCGTTTCCTAGTATCCTCTAAATAAGGGTGGTTGGCATTTTTGTTTACTGAAGTTGTCCCCGTGAATTCGTGGCTTCTAAGATGTAAATAAACAGTTAACAGAGCAAAATCTCTTTCTCTGTGGAAAAATGACCTTGGGTTAACCATCCAGCTCCGTTCCCCTGGAAACTAATAAAGGTGGACAGTCAGCTATGTTACCTGGCAACATTGCTCATGATGAAAATGACCTCAGATAATAAGCCACGCTTGGTCTGGGAGGACAGTGAATAAACTAAATACCTAGTGGGAGTCCACAGTTAGAGCTGTGGCTACAGGTCTTGTCCTGGACTAGGACCACTGGGGGCTATTCCCGTGGGACACAATGACGGTGCTGGGTCTGATGGGTGGCGGGGCTCTAAACCAGGTGCTCCCATGCCTGTTTTCTTCATCCGGGTTCCACCAGGAGCAGAATGAGATGCAGATGTGCACAAAAGTGGTTTTGCCTGGGACTAGATTTGGAAACTATAGTAGTTACTTTTTGTGCTGCGATAAAATAGCATGACCAAAAAGCAACTTAGGAGGGAGTGTTTATTGGGGCTTACAGTTCAAGAGAGAGAGGGAGAGAGAGTCCATAGTGGCAGGGGAAGCACAGAAACAGGTGCCAGAGCAGGAGATGAACAACCATACTGTCAACAGAACACACAAAGCAGAAAGAGTGAAACAGACATGGGGCAAGACTATAATCCCATAAGGTCCGCCCACCCCACCCCCCCACCCCCCACCCCCACCCCCCCCACCCAATGTACTTCCTTCAGAAAGGCTACTTCCTGTAGGTTTCACAACTTCCTCAGACAGCGTGATCAACAGGGAAGCAAGTGTTGAAATATCTGAGCTATTGGGGAGTGGGGGCTTTGTCATCGTCCCGGAGACTGAAGTAAACAGGACTGAACAGGAATAAAAGACAATTGGTAATATAACGGGAGATGCAGTGCTCAGCCAATCCAACAGGGCCTCTTTGGCAGCTGTGATAAGCCCTTTAAAGTTGTCCCACTGTAATCAGGATTACTACTTGAACAGGGGTATAATCTTCGATGAGGTTGCTTCTGCTAACTGCAAGCAATTTCTCTAAATATTCAGTTGAGCTGTGAGTAGCTGCTACTATAGGCCAATGGAGGAACTGAGTGCCTTGGCCCTACTAGGACCAGTAGGTCCCTGAGCATCACCCTCAGCATCACTGTTCCTACTCACTTGGTCCCATCCCTTCTCTTCAGTCCAGCTAGGTCCCTAGGCATCACATTCAGCATCACTCTACCTGCTCACTTGGTCTCATCCCCTCCCTTTTGAGCTGTCTCTTGCTCCTGCATACTAGCTTGATGTCCTGCCTACTGTGTGACCTCTACCAAAAATGAACCTAGTTTTTTTATGTCCATGTTTATTGTGTACTTACTCAAAACTTAAGTCATACATTCCTCCATAAAGCCAAGTTTCCTCTTAGTGGTATCCAGGGACCACAATCTGGGGAACAAAAGCATTGGGCAAGTCATGGCCTTTGGGCCTTTTCTATAGCCAGAGTCAATCATTCTTTTAAGGGAATGTTCTGGGCTCATTTGTTAACCAATCACAACAGCTAAGCAAAGGCTCCAGAGATAACAAGACACAACCGGAGCTAACTTACAAAATGAGGTTAATTTTTATTTTTTTTTTAAAGCATGCATTGATATTGATATTTTCAATTCAATTCAGTATAGCTGGGTTTCCTTGTTGTCATTTGTCACCTGTCTGTGTGTCCTTTCTTTATTAATAGCAGCATAAGTTCTCACACACACTGTTGTTCAATGTACGCCCATCCCTTTCTTAACAATATGGTAACCACCCAAATCTGTGTGACTAATAAAGAATTAAAGGATTACTCTCATTTCTGTTTTGTGTTGGCTGCACCCTAAAGGATTACTTTCACAGAGGGCCTACTCAGATGACTGTGCTGCCGTACTACCTCGTTTGATTTGAAATAATCCCTTCTATACAAAACTCAACTTATAGTTAAACTTATCTGTTCCAATGTATTCTTTGTAGTTTACTGTGCTTTAAGGTTATGTAAAAATGTATTTTACTAGCTTTAAAATCAATTCTATAAACTAAGACACCTAAGCCCTTCCATTTTGTTCCTGCACTCTCATAAATCTAGCTTAATTTATCTTTACATAGCATACAAAATATAAATCAAAGACTCCAGGCTTTCCCTGAGGTGAGTGGTGGTGTGTCATATACCACATCTATACTGCTCTTTTCAATATAGCTCAGGACTGTTTAGACCAGTAGACAAGGGTCTCCCTCATTCCTTTGTCAGCTCAGTCCGACACTGTGTGCAGCTCCTTTTCCTTGATCTGTCTCTGTCCACAGTGATTCATGTTTCCTTTTGGTTTTGTGCTGTCTCGGGTGATGCTATGGTGCGAAATTGGGTATTCAATTGCAAAAGCTTGAAGTTCAGCCTCCTCTCTCACCTTAGAGAAAGAAAATAAGCTCAAAGGATCAAGTATATAAATATAAGACATGAAACTACTTAAAGAAAGTATGAGGGGGAAATGCCTCAAGGCAGGAGGGAAGGCAGTGTGTGTAAGGGCTTTGTGTTTTGTTTTGCCTAAGGCCCCTGAAGCATAAGAAAACAATGCAAAAATATGCAAAGAAGATTAAATCAAACTACAAAGGGTTCCACACAACAAGGGAAATGATCAAGATTGTAGAGAAAATCTACAGGTTGGTAAAATTTTAGCAAATTACTCAAATACCAAAGGATTAATACCCAAGATGTATAAGGAAGGCAAGCAACTCAGTAGCAAAGACAGATAATCCAATTTAGAGTGGGCAAAGGATATAAGCAGATGCAAACACACATATTAAGAGGAGAATTTCAAATATCCAATACATTTCTGAAAGATATTCAATATCCTTAACTACTGGGCAAACATAAATAAAAAAAACACAATATGCTATCTCTCACGCCAGTTAGAACAACTATTACCTGAAAGAAAAAGCTGACAAAATTGTTAGGAAGAGTATGGAGAAAAGAAAACTCATCAGCAATTGGTAAGAAAGTTAAATAAAATAGTTATTAGGTGAGTAACATGGGGGTTCTTAAAAAAATAATAATAAATCTATCATATGACTATTTTTCTTCTGGATCAGTGATTCTCAACCTCCCTGATGCTGCGGCCCTTTAATGCAGTTGTTCCCCATGTTGTGGTGACCCCAAACCATAAGCTTATTTTGTTGCTAATTCATAACTGTAATTTTCTACTGTTAGGAATCATAATGTAAATATCTGATATGCAGGATATCTGATATGCAGCCCCCAAAGAAATCATGATCTACCAGATCAGAATGCTGTTCTAGATGTACACTCAAATAATATAAAATCATGTCAAAGAAAGTATGTCCTGTGTTTATTTTTAAACAATTCATAAAAACTAAGATATAAATCAACTTAGATGATCATCAATAGGATAAATAAAATTTAGCACGTATGAGTGCAGTGGAATATTATTCAGCCATTAAAAGAACTGTACCCTATCATTTGCATCGTAATTAATGGAACAAAAGGATATATGTCAAGCCAAATAGTCTAGACATGGAAAGACCAATACTTCATAGTTTCCCTCAAATATGAATGATGAAAAAAAAAAGTCATTCCGAATGTAGAACCATGACTACTAGAAGATAGGATGGTAGGAGACCAGGTAGATAATGAGTTAAAAAGGCGGAGTCTGGGGAGATGGCTCAGTGGTTAAGAGCTGCTGTTCTTACAGAGGACCTAGGCTCAATTCCCAGCACCCTCATGGTGGCTAATCACCATCCATAATTCCATTTCCTGGAGATCCAACACCCCTACAGCCACCAGGGACACATGTAGTACACACACACACACACACACACACACACACACACACACACATATATGCAGGAAAACTATCCATACACATAAAATAAATAAATCTTTTAAAAAAATAATAAAAATGAAAGGCAATAGAAGGAATAAGTTCTAGTGCTGTACAGCAGAGCTCTAGGCCACAGTGACCCGCATGTATCCCATGGGGGGTGGGGCCCGGGGGTGGAGTGAAGAGGGCAGAAGAGACTGCAAACACAAAGTGTTAAGAAGGAAGCATTAAACGCACTGATTGGATTCGTATGTATTGCATTTGTATGCACGTGCAGGAGTATCACTGTGTCCCTGTGGGGTTGATTCCCTGATAATTGGCAATATTCGGCACCTTCTCATATACTTAGAGACTGTGTCTTCTTTGGAGAAGCATCTATTTGGGGTGGGGTGGGTCGTCTACCTTAGAAGGTTATGTGGCATTTTGCTGTCAGGCTGTAGACGTTCCTTTTGCCTTGGTGATGCAAACTATTTCTCAGATATACGTCTCGCAGATGTTTTCCTCTGGTCCTGCGCTCTGCGTTACCTGTGCCTTTCCCTTGGCTGTGCAGTATTTTAGTCTGATGTAGTCTGACTTGCCTGACTTTGCTCTTCCTGCAGTGCTTTTCTCTTCCTTCTCTACTCATTTTCCTGTAAGCCCTGTCCCCTGCTTGGATTGCTGTGTAGAGCCCCCAATATCAGGGTGAGTAGAAGTGGGTGTTAGGCATCACTGCCTTTTTATCTTACATTTCTCAGGAACACCCTGGTATTGTGCTTTGAGACTGATGTATTTAAACTTCATTATATTAAGAAGTCAACTGTAAGTCAGGTAAGGTGGTACATGTTAGTAATCCCACCGGCTGGGAAGCTGAGGCAAGAGGATTGTCATGAGTTCTGTGTTCGCTTAAGTCACCTAGCAAGACTTCATCTTTTTTAAAAAAAAAAAAATTTAACTATATATAAATGCCTCATAGTATTTGGTATTTTTAACATGAATACGCATATTATGCCAAATGCCTCTTCCGTGAACATACAGATGACTCAAATGATTGTGAGAAGACTCCTATTAGAAGAAATGACGAAAGGTAAAGTTGTACGGCTTTTTAAATGTGTTATTGCAATCTGCTGAATATTTTATTAAAAGCTTCCATTTGTGTTGCATTAAATTAGCTGGGCTCTCGTTTGCCTCTTCTCAACTACATTTTTTTTTTGTCAATTTCGGCTTAATGAATTCATTTTGGTCACAAAAAACAAATAATTAGGGAGCTCCCCTTCATTTGATAGCCTCTATAATTGGTCAGATCACACGGGATCATCTAATCTTTGATTATTCTTTAAAAGTTTCACAACGTATACAGTTGATTTTTATCATATCCACCCCTACTTCCTCCCTCCAACTGCCACCAGGACTCCCCCAAGGGATTTCCCCCCCCCACCCATCATCTGCATGCCCTCTTACTGTTTTTAATTAATAATCCATTGAGTTTAATTATTGCTGTCCATGAACATATGGGCACAGGACCATCTACTAGGGCATAGGCACATGTCATACCGCCAAGGAAATGTGACCGCCCATCCCTTGGCAGCCAACAACTGCCAAAGCTCCTCAGCTAGAGGTGGGGTTTCGGAGCCACTGCCCGCATAATGCTGGACTTTTTCCCCATTTGATCTGCAGGTCATCACAGCCCTGTTCATTCTTGTGTGCAATGATAGTCTTCCCCACCATCTGGCTCTTACATTCTTCATGTCCAGTCTTCAATAATGTTCCTTAGCCTTCAGTTGGGGGGAGTTGATATGAATGGCGCATGGGTGACTGGCCATTCAGAGTCACGTGTTCTCGGCATTTTGACCAGTTAAGAATCTCTGCAAAACAATTAGTCACTGCAACAAGAGGCTAAGAGCAATCTCTAAGCTCCACGTATGCTCATGCAGGCAAGCACATCTTCTCATAGCTGCATGTGTACATGCACATATATGCACCCATGTGCACACACACACACACACACACACACACACACACACACACACACACACACTTAAATCCTGTATGTGGTGCAACGTGAGCCCTTGAAACATGCTAAGCTAACGAAACAAGACAGAAAAGACTTCCTTTTATTCCATTTGTAGAATAGGCAAATGCATAAATCAGAGGCCTCAGGGAATACAGGAGAAAAAGGCTTCTAATTGGTGTCTTTAGGGGGTAAAAGACATGTTTTAGAATTAGAAACTGTAATAATTGCTCAATTTATTGACTATACCAAAAGGCACTGACCTGTTCGCTTTAGTGGTAAGTGAATTACATCTTGATAATGTTTTTTTTTTTTTAAGAGAAAGAAGAGGATGCCTTATAGAGACCAATGTTGAAATGGCCTGTCAATGGAACTTAGACCTCTGTGCCTGCAGGGTAGGGAGGCTTATTGATAAAACTGAGTTTAGGCAAACATAAAAGGCAGTGTCTTGCACCTATCCCTGGTATTGATGTAATCTGGAGTATTCTTTGGAGAGATAATTTAGGAGTATCTATCAAAACCTAAAGTGCACACTGTAGGATTTAGGATTTTCAACTGTAGAGATCTAAAAGTCACGTGAGGCTGGCCCCGTTAGCACTCAGTGAATGCTCTCTCCTATTACAAGGGTGATAATCACGGGAAGAGGTAATAAATTATTCACGAATCTCCTGCAGCCAGATTCAGCTTCCACTTCTGCTGTATTTTGGAAATATAATGAGACAGTGTTCCTGCTCTAGGATGGTATGGTGGTGAAGCCTCTGCTCCTTTAATCTTTGCAAGCTGCATGAAGAGGGAAGCAAAATTCCTCCCCACCCCACCCCCCATATGTAAGGCCCTGTTCCTAGGGCTCCTGGGTGCACACGGGTGATTCTGCGCCTTAGCCTCTTGATACATGGATGAGGCAAGGTAGAGTAGGGTGGGGTAGGGTGGGGTGGGGTGGGGTGGGGTGGGGTGGGGATACTGAGGAGATAGAAACAAAGCCTGAGTCCCAAACCTGTGAGTGCCATAGGCAAAAAGCTTCATGAACGTAAGCAGGGACCACACCTGCCTGTCCCTTCAGTCCCTTCTTTGAATAGGGAATGTCTCTTTAACTGTGATGCTGCTGTTACTTATAAACACTGTGCTTTGCTGGCCAAAGAGTTCTGTTGAGGCAAGAGGAAAACCATGTCAACCCGTATTTCTAATTAGCCGTACTCCAGCCTTTCAGTGAATAAAGACAAACCCTGAAGTCAACTTACCGAAATAGCAGCAGCAGAACCTACCGTCCAAGGAGAAAAAAAAAAAAATCTAAAAATCTATGTGAGCACTTAAAAGGTGACAAATGACAGCTAAAGCCTCCAAGAGGTTCAGGGTGCCACCACTCCTATGTAGTTGGTCTCACGGATAACACACACTCAGGATGCATTCACACCCCTTTCTCTTACCTACTGAGCATGTGAAGACATGGTGGCAGCAGGGATTATGACATAACCACATGCCCACAGGCTGAGATAGGTAAAGCCAGGCTCAGAGGCTTGCTGGGAGAAACTGGTCAACTTCCTGCCACCGCTCCCAAACTGCCAGGCTCACCAGAAGGGGAGAGGATCCCTCCGCGGAAGAAGTGATCTCAGGGATCTAGTAGGGGAAAGCCGTCAGAACTCTAGAGGACCGATCCCAAGGGTCTAGGAGCCATGGAGACGGCTATGTGTGTTTGCTCCCCATGCTGCACCTGGCAGAGGTGCTGCCCCCGGCTGTTCTCCTGCCTATGCTGCAAGTTCATCTTCACCTCGGAGCGGAACTGCACCTGCTTCCCCTGCCCCTACAAGGATGAGAAGAACTGCCAGTTCTGCCACTGCACCTGCGCGGAGAACCCCAATTGCCACTGGTGCTGCTGCTCCTGGGCCAATGACCCCAACTGTAAGTACTGCTGCACAACCAACACCAACATGAAGTGTTACTACTATGAGAGCCGCTGCTGTCGCAACGCCACCATCACGTTCAGAAGGGGCCTCCTCCGGACCATCCGCATCTCGTAAGTGCCGGCCATCCGTTGCGTGGCTACGTTGGTTCTTGCCCGCTGTGGGAACCCCAGAACAGGCCAGGGCTTCCTAGAGTGCACTCCACCTGGAAAAAAAAATAATCAATGGCAAATTTGTAGCAGTTAAGTGTGAACCAAAGATCTGCGGGTGGCGGGTGGTATAGACAGACCCCCACCTGGGTCCCGAACCCAAGCTCCTTTACTTATGTGAATGTGTACGCTCTGCGCCCTTTTGACCCCAAATGCTCTCATCCTGCAAACAAGTGATAACTTCCAGCCACTGTTTGTGCACCCATTCCTCTCTCTCACCCTGGGCCCACTGCATCCAGGAAAATACTTAGCTGGGAGATACTAGGTTGCTAAAAACCACACAGCGAGGAAGGGGTGGCATTATGACTTGAACCCAGAGCTGGGTCAATGGTCCTAATTCTTAAAAACGCCATATTACAAAATGGAGACCATGTTATGTGATGCAAAATATATATATATATATACACAAATGGTCCTTCATCCCCCCCACCTATGAACTGCAACATGTACCCAAAGAGTGAGAACTTCCGGGGCTCACTTTTGACTCTAGTAACCTACAGAGGTACCCTGGAACTGACCGCCACCTCATCTTTCCCATGCAAAGTCATGGCACTCAGGTTCTCAGTCACGTGGTAAGGTGACAAACCCCACATCCAGCACCCTGTTCTTTTTATGTCACATGTCAGGGGAGCCAGGAGCAAGAGGAGACTTCAGACAGAAGGGAGGATCACAGCCCGGTCCTGGACTGTGGCGTAGAGGGAGGAGGCGTGAAATCAGGGCTTTGGACAGGGAGTCTTAGGCTCCCAGACTCAGAAGTGCAATGACATCCCCTCAGGATCATGGCAACACTCATGTTCGGCCTCCGCCTCTCAATGTCCTCATTGATCTTAAGAGTACAATCTGGGCTTCGGAATTGCAAGAACTCAACCCCCATCAGGTGATTCTAACTTCAAGAACCAGAGGAGTCAAGGATGGGGACCTAGAGGCTTGTAAGGCAAAACTTAGGAGGGAGGGAGGTGTGCAGGGGACCAGAGGCAGAGGCTTCATCAGGAGGGCAAAGCTGTGGGGCTTGCTGACTGCTTTGGCTTGGAAGTTCAGCCCGGGGAAGGGGTGGGGAGTGCAGAGGTCTTTTTTTTTTTTTCAGTCTGTTTGAGGATGGGCAGGGATGCTATGCAAGAGCCAGGGAGTCGGCTCTGATGCACTGGTGTTTGCCTTCCAACTCTTTCCCCCCCCCCTCACCCCCAGTCTCTCTCTCTGTCTCCAAAATCCTTCCCTCCCCAATCTGCCCAGCAGCCTCATTTCTCCCTCACTCTGGTCTAACTTAGTTTTCTTGGCTTCACTCGTTTCCTCACTCCCTTTCTCATAACTACTCCCATCCCTTTGACCATTAACAGAGTCCTTGCTCATCCTCTCCACACAGTATCTCCGCCCCCCCCCTCTCCCTCTTCCTGATCTCTCCCTCTTCCTCTCTCCAAGTATTATTCACTGGTTCCGAGTCTTACCCTTTATCAGGGAAGCCAATAGAGCTACGTGTATAATTGACGTGGGACTCCAAATGACCCTCCGGGGCCAAGCAGGAGGCTGGGAGGCAGAAAGGAAAGAGGCCTGAAAACAGTGAGGTTGGTTTCCTGGGTCTCAGCATCCAAGTCCTCAGGGATGAGCTAGCTCTCTGCACGCCTAAGGATACACAGGGACATTCTGTACCTCAAGGCCACCCTAGAGCATCAAGCTTGGGAAGCACCTTAACAGCCAGTGCTCTGAGGGCTCAGGTTTCTTGGACAAGAAAGAGGAGGAGGAGACAGAGAGAAGGAGAATCAGGAAGGTTATGACAGAAGAGAGCACAGCCCAGTGTCCGGAGCAGTGCCTTACTATGAACAGAGAAATGACAGGAAGCACCACAGGGTGTGTGTGCATCAGCTTGCATCTCCGCTGCCACAGCCAAGTCACTTACTTCCCTAAACTGCTTTCACTCTGACTACATCTTCTCAGAGCATGCACTTGAACCCCACAAGCACCGTCTCACCATTTGTGGTCCTTGCCATTGAATGCACGAAGCAGACCTCAGACCTTAAACGAATAAAGACCCTTAACTTACAGCGATGGAGGCATGCACCGGCTTTCACGGGCTGGACCACTGCTCTCTTCTACTGCGATTTCCTCCTCTACTTTGTTTCTTATCGTGTGAATAGCACAAGAGAGTGATTAGAGGGACCATAGTTACACTGACGGGGGATTATTTCTCATGTATACTTTATAAACCCCCATGAAGGAAGCGCTGTAATCTTTGATATACAGGTGGGGAAACTGAACACACACACAAAAAAAGCTTAATAATCTCTCTAAATGGCCAGCTCTAAAAGTACCATGCCCCATCATATGTAAGTTTCCCGAGGCAAGCCCTGTGTATTGCTGTTGATCTGGGAGTCAGCCCACGGGTTCTAGGCTCAGTGCAGAAACTGGCCCTTGCCGTCTTAGAAAGGCCATTTAGTACCTCCTCTGTCCCACCCTGCACGCAACAGTAAGGGCAATGTCACCATGCCGGGCACAGCCGCCAGAAGCATGCCTGTAATGGGCGAGATTGGATTTATTGACTCCTTGCATCAAGTGGGAACGTGTCCCACTAAGTGCCAGTGTGAGGTGCCTGGGTAAGAAGGCGTGACAGGACTGCGGCTTGGGTAAGTGAGAACAGAGTCAGTCTGTCAGCTCTTCTACTCCGGTCCAGGAGGCCCCTAGATCAGATGGAGCCTGAATCTGCAGGCAAAATCACTCATATTCCCCTGCACAGGAGGGTGGGAGGCTGCTTTTTTTTTTTTTTTCCATTTGGACAAGGCTCTGGTCCGAGTTCCAGCATCATGAAGCAGTATTACTTCTGCTCTGATCCATTAGAGCCACCGTGGTCCTGAACCCTGCTGGTGCTCTGTGGTGCTACTGATGTGCAATGGAACATCCAGGCCCAGTTGATGGTGCCACACCCTTCTACTGTTTTTCTCTGGCACAGCAAGGCTCCTGCTGGATCTGAGGGCTGTATTCAGTCCATACTGGCATTAAATCCTGTCTTAGCCATCTTTTAAAACGCTATTGGCATGGGTACCAGCAGCAGGCACCAGACGCCTTGTCTGAGTTCATTTACTGAGAGAGTGGAGGCAAGCCAAGGAGACAGGCACCAAGCAGGAGCCATTTGATCACGTTTCCAATGCGCCACCTCTCTGGAAAGATCCTCCTGGACCCCTTGGTGTGCGTTTCCTAAAGCCTGGACTTGCTTTGTTTTTCAGCTCAAAGACCGCCCTCCGCATAGGGAGCAGCGACACTCAGCTAGAGGAGCCAAAGTCCATGGCTGCCAGCAGCCACCTAGTGAACCACCTCACCTGCCCCATGTGCAACCGGCTGCGCCTGCACTCCTTCATGCTGCCGTGCAACCACAGCCTGTGCGAGAAGTGTCTGCGGCAGCTGCAAAAGCATGCCGAGGTCACTGAGAATTTCTTCATCCTCATCTGCCCCATGTGCAACCGCTCGCACTGCATGCCCTACAGCCACCAGATGCACCTGCCCGAAAACTACCTGCGAGGACGCCTCACCAAACGCTACATGCAGCAGCACGGCTACCTCAAGTGGCGCTTCGACCGATCCTCAGGGCCCATCCTCTGCCAGGTGTGCCGCAGCCGGCGCATTGCCTACAAGCGCTGCGTCACCTGCCGCCTCAACCTGTGCAACGACTGTCTCAAGGCCTTCCACTCCGATGTAGCCATGCAGGACCACGTCTTCGTGGACACCAGCGCGGAGGATCAGGACGAGAAGATTTGCATCCACCACCCGTCCAGCCGCATCAGCGAGTATTGCCGCAGTGACAACCAGCTCCTCTGCACCTTCTGCAAAGTCGCTTTCCACAACGGCCACGACACGGTCAGCCTCATAGACGCCTGCTCCGAGAGGTCTGCCGCCCTCTTCAGTGCCATCGCCAAGTTCAAAGCAGGTCCTGGTCGGTTTCCCTCCTGCTTCCCCCCTTCAGAGTAACTCCCAACTGTGGAAAACACCAGAAGATGGGGCGGGGCGGGGCTTGGGGGAGGTGGGTGGAGGAACCTATTTCAGAGACTTACTCCTCCTGGTGTAGAAATCCAGACACTGGGAGACCCTGAGATGGCCTGCAAGCCACTGTCACAGGGTCCATGACAGCTATCACCAGCCATTTAATGTCACCAAGTCACTGTGTCTCTATGACTCAGTTTTTCATCTATAGGATGGGAAGGACAGTGGCAGCCCCCCCCCCCAATTCGGTAAATGGGAAGAGTAAATGATTTAGTCTTATAGAACATGCTCTTCTGGGGGTTGGGGAGGGGGGCAGCACCTAGGGTGTAATAAGCACATAAAGATCTTGTAATCTTTGTTACAATTTTCCTGAACTTTGGCCTTGTTTTCCAAAGAGGAAAAATAAGCCGTTTTCTCCAGTCACATCCTGAAGTTCTGTTCTGTTTTTTACTGAACATGGCAGTTATTTTCACCTCCCACCTCCCCATTTTGCGGGGGGGGGGGGGGGGGGGGGTGGTGTATTTAATCCAACTCTGAGAGTCATCTCAATTAAAGTTATCTACCTACCGTGAACTTTCTGTCCAAGTTGCAGACAACAAATTGAGTGGCTATTAATAGGCACATAGTAAGAGGAAAACTCCAAAACAGCCAATAATATTCTGGCCAGCCACCGTTTTCCTTCTGTCTGTCTGCACGGTCACATTTGCTCATAGTGGCTGTATAATACAATTTCTAGAAACGAAACTGAGCCTGCTTTTTATGTTGGAGCCAAGTACAACAATATTTCATAAAATTTAGTAAAGCATTTCGTAATTTTGGAACGTGTGTTTACCAAGTCAACTATGTCTTCATGCCCAGTTAGACCTAGAAATCCGTTTAGGGAATGGCGCCATCTATAGGAGACCTTTCCATGTAAGCCTTTGTCTTAATCAGGTTCTCTACAGCTGTGATGAAACACCACGACCAAAAACAGCTTGGGGAGGAAAGAGTTTGTTTTATTTTTCGCTTCCGTACCACCGTCTATCACTGATGGAGGTGGTGGCAAGAACTTAAGACAGGAGCCTGGAAACCCAAACTGAAAGAGAGGCCATGGAGGAATGCTGCTCATGCCTTGCTCATCCGTGCCTAGCTTAGTCTGCTACTTTATACCATGCAGGACCACCTGCCCAGAGGTCGCACCGCCCACAGTGAGCTAGGGACATCCCACATCAATCATCCATCAAGAAAATGCCTTCAGACTTGCCTACAGGCCAATCCTGTGCAGTCACTTTCTTCTTTCCAGATTACCCACAATGCTTTTGGACTATACCAGGTCCAGACTCGGTCACCACACAGTGTAGACACTAGACTCCCTTAATGGATGAGGTGACTGTGCTCAAATGAAGTGGTCGGCACAAGGCAGCTAGTAAGCTGCACACCCAGTCTCCCCAACACCAGTGCTATGAACAGTGACAAGACTCTCCAAACCTAGAAAGCAGGGCTGGGGGAGGGTGGGGGACCAATAGCACGTATAGTCCACGTCTATAAGGAGTGGCCTAAAGACTACTGGATTGAGCTTTGTTTGTAAATTAGTATTCAGTAGTCATCAGAAATGTCTTTCTTTCTCTGCTACAAGAGAGACATGTGCCAGAGAACAGAGACGTGGAGAGGAAGAACAAAGGGGAATCTAATTAAACAGCCTGTTCTAGCCTGTGTCAGCCCAGCTCCAAGTGTCCTCTGTCTGTCTGTCTGTCTGTCTGTCTGTCTGTCTGTCTGTCTCTCTCTCTCTCTCTCTCTCTCTCTCTCTCTCTCTCTCTCTCTCTCTCTCTTTCTCCTTTGAGTCCACAGAAATTTGTTTCACTTTGATAGGGCTTTGACATCTGGGGAAATGAAAAATTTCACGGTAACCAACCTGATTGTTTTTCAGTCCGATATGAAATCGACAACGACCTGATGGAATTCAACATTTTAAAAAGCAGCTTTAGGGCAGACAAGGAGGCAAAGCGGAAGGAGATTCGTAACGGGTTTCTCAAACTGCGAGCCATTCTCCAGGAGAAAGAGAAGATCATCATGGAGCAGATAGAGAATCTAGAAGTGTCCAGGCAGAAGGAGATTGAGAAATACGTCTACATCACAAACATGAAAGTCAACGAAATGGATGGCCTGATTGCCTACTCCAAAGAAGCGCTGAAGGAAACAGGCCAGGTGGCGTTCCTGCAGTCCGCCAAGATTCTGGTGGACCAGATCGAGGAGGGCATCCAGAACACCTTCAGGCCCGACCCCCAGCTGCGGCTGCACTCCCTCCACTGCGTCCCCCTGGATTTTGCTGAACTCTCCAATGCCATCCACGAACTCTTTCCCACGGGCCCCAAGAAAGCCTGCTCCTCGGGGGACTCTCTCCCCTCCCAGTACCCTATCCACTCAGAGATGATGATCGCCAGGAAGGTCACGTTCAGCACCCACAGCTTTGGCAACCGGCAGATCTACCAGCGAAGCTCCTCCTTGCTGTCCTTCAGCGCCAACAATGAGAAGGCCAAGATGGGCCTGGAGGCCTATGGGAGGGCTCAGTCGGCCGCGCCCGCCAAGACAACTGACGGCCTCTACACCTACTGGAGTGCCACAGGGGAAGCCCAGCCTCCGCAGAACAGCAGCAGCTTCCACAACTGGTACTCATTCAATGACACTACTGTGAAGACCCCTGGCCCAATTGTCATCTATCAGACTCTGGTGTATCCAAGAGCTGCCAAGGTGCGACAAAGGGAAGGGGGTGGAGCACCGAGTGAAAGTGAGAAGTCGCAAAAAGTTGTACACGCCTCTAGAACGGCATGAGAAGAACCTGCTCCTCTAGACTCTTTGCAGTCAGCCTAGTTAAATAGGCTTAGGGTCCTGGCTTATTAATTAAGGCAGTTAGTGAACTGAAATTACAATGATACGCACATGTAAATCCCAGCCATACGAAACAGGCAGCCCTTCTATTGAAGGAAACATAGGCTAGGAAGCAAGGTGCTTGCTACTGCAAGCCTGAGGACCTGAGTTTACGTCCTCATCACACAGGTCAAAGCCAGGTGTATATATCTGAGAATCCCGCTCTGGAAAGCCAGACCCCAGGGTCTTCCTAATCAACAGGTCTAGTGGAAAGAGTAAGTTCCAGGTTTGATGACAGACATTGTCTCCAGAATAAATTAATTAAGGAGTTAATTAATATGGGAGAGAGAGACAGAAGGCAGTGTCAACCCGGATTCTCAGTCTAATATAAGCAGTCAAGTGCACACATGCACGCACACAGAGAGAGAGAGAGAGAGAGAGAGAGAGAGAGAGAGAGAGAGAGGAGAGAGAGGAGAGAGAGAGAGGAGAGAGAGAGAGAAGAGAGGGAAAAATAAAAAGGAAGGAAGGAAGGGAAGGGAAGGGAAGGGAAGGGAAGGGAAGGGAAGGATCAAGTGGGAACCAAAGTAAGTTTCAAAATGGCTTGGGAAGTCTTGAAAGTGGGCAGTAGAGTCCAGGAATGAGTTAGCCAGGCCATCTCCACTGGATGCCAGCTGTGTGTTCCTTTAAACTGCTACCTCTCTTAGACCCAGGCTCCCGATAGTTTAAAAAGATTGAATGATAATGCCCAGAGAAATTCCAGTTCTCTGCTGAGATTTATCTTCCTTTTTAGGGTGGTGTGGGGAAGTGGGACACCAGAGCTCTGCACCTGCCATCGGTTAAGACACTTGCCATTGGCCTTCTTGACCTAACGATGGGCGAATGGTCTTCCCCTGACCATCTCTCTAAATCCCAGATGAGCCTAAATTGAGTTGCTTATGGAGTGCCTTATTCACTCCATATTCACAGAGGCAAAGGGGTTGCCCGGCAACTAAAGATTGAATTTGAGAGCTCCCTGCCTCTTTTGAGGTTTCTACA